>NC_135581.1:11586439-11889469 GCF_965152235.1 Eretmochelys imbricata | reverse complement strand
TTTTTTTCCAACATAATGTGTGTTGTTTTATTAGTGAAGGCAAAGTTGAAAGAATGCACTTTGCACTTGTACAACATGGTTGTAGTGGTTCTTAGGATCCAGAGAGATTGTTCTAGTCTTGGGCCAGCCCTTAAGAAAATTGTCTCTCATTTCAAATTATCTTTCCCTTGACAGTAGACATTTTCATTGTGCCCATGGAGCTCAGTTGTTACTGTGAGCAATCTTTTAGACATCTTAGTTCCGGACAATTAATCATCTTGAAGATAAGGCCCAAGACCTTGAAGTTTATTTGACGTTCAGTGGGGATCCAGCATAGAGAGTGGATTGCAGGTCTGATCTGCTCACAATAGACCACATTAATGAGCAAGCATGTTCCTGCATATTGTACAAGTTATAGCTTCCTGAGCATGTTGATGGTTTCATGCTCTGGTAACCTGCATTGTTCTAGCCCAGTCAAGTAGTAAGGAAGGAATGCATTACTGAGGCTAGGTCATCATCCACCAGGACCAGAGGTAGATAGTAGTACGTATTACCCACAGATGCTGCAAGGTGAGAGCTTAAACACAGCGAGGAACCCAGGAGCAGTGCAAAGGTATAGATCTATTTTATCAATTGTGGGTGTGTATCTTCAACCAGAGGAGAGTGCACAGTGGCTGCAAACTCCTCAGAGTGTATTCTTCTGCCAACCACCATGACTTTTACCATGTTCAAGTTTAACACTAATTAGCTATTCACCCAGGAGCTGGTCTTAGGCAAACATGCAGTCATGTTGTCTTACATTATGAAGAACAGATAGAGCAAAGGAAATAGTAAAGGAAAAAACAAACCCAGAGAAGATGGTGGCTTCTCTAAGAGATTTGACCCATTATTTACCACTGAAGGGCAAAATTTAGTTTAGTCTGTTTATCTGCCCCTTTAATTGACCCCCTACAAACAGGACAGGGTGAAAACACTTGATGCCAGGAATTGCAATGATTAATATAGAGCTTAACATCTCCACTTTATCACTCATTCTAGTCTCTTGTGGACCCAAATTTACTTCTGTCACAAGCAGCTGGTACTTTATATTGCTCATATCAGAAAAACTAGATCTGTCCTATTTCTACAAGGACACTAGATACAATATTATACTCTATGCTACCTATTACGTCTAGCAATTACTTTCACTGTCACCACTGTCTCTCCACCTCTCTGTTTAGGGAAAAAGTAACAGATCATTCCCCAAAAACATATAAAAATCTAAATTAACATTGAATATGTTTTTATTAGTACATGAACCACTCACCATAAAGGAACCACTCAACCATCACAAAACAGATATATCAATAACAGCTATTACAGCTATTATGAAGTTATTTTGCAGAACTTGAAAGACTGAGTATACTGACTAATGGATGCACTCCATCCTTACAGTGTACACATCAGAGAGGACATATGCTTCTAAATATAACAAAGAGTCTTTCCTTACAATATAAGGACCAGTGAATAATTACTTTAATTAATTTGAATGAGGTCATTAAGTTAGTCTGTAATAATTTACAGGGTGTGATAATTTCAGAAACATGTAACATATGCATGCACCAATCCTTCGCTTTTAAATTACATTAGAAAGCATTCTTGTCTATATATTTTCTCTTCTACACGTTTCTATTTAGCAAAATAACTTCCAAAAAAAAAAAAAAAGATGAAACTTAATGCTTAGAAACCATGATTCTTATTGAAGAAATACACCCCTTTACATTTCTTCCCTTATTTGGAGTTGCATATTTGGGCCTTCACAAACTTGAGAGCTATGTAGCAAAATAACAGTTACATCGCTTGGCACTCCATGCTGTATCTTATGTGCATGCAAAAGGAAAATTTAAGCCAACACACAAGGCAAGTCAACCACCTAGGAAAAACTTCTCAGTAGTAATGAGAATATTAAGAACAAAACCAACCAACTTTTACCTAGACTGAACCAATTTTACAATTTCCTGACTAAAACCCCAACAAAATGGATCAAGATTTTTTTTTTTTTTAAACTGTGCCTGGAGATTTTCTCATGTACGATAACATTTCTATTAAAACAGAACAAACTTGAGGGATTATATCAAATCAATTCCAGTGGGATTTGTGTCCGCTCTAATCCGCTATTCAGTCTCAATCTCATTAACATACCAGGCTTAATTGGCATTTCATCCCTGCATTGTGTCTCCAGAACGAACAAGGTGTAATTATGTTAAAAAGAGCACTTCAATGGTTTTCGTTTAATTCATGTCATTCATCCGCATCAGAATGAGCGCAGATGTTCTATTGCGGGATACAGCAAGAGATGAGTGGCTTTGAAACCACACTTTTTAGTTGAAAACTTTATTTTAAAAAAGTTATTTAAGTGAAATGTACAACACAGTATTTTCTTCCTTTGTTTCAGTTGCTATACAGCGTTAGCTTTCAAAAGCGGGTTCTGCTTAATTTGATTTTTCATTTTCAAATGAACAGCTGTGTTTAAGTCTAAAATCTCTTTGTTTAAACATACAGAGCCCAGAAAGAGTTTGAACAAAACATCTTTCTGTAAACACTTGATTACCAGGAAAGGCCTGTTTTTCAAAGTAATCTAGGTTTTTTGCTCTAGGTTCTCTTTTGAAAAGAAAAACCTTGCATCACTTTTCAGATGTTAAACAACAAAATGAACAACCATTTTACTAATTGCACAGATTTTTTGTATTCAAGGTAAGTGAAGAAAAATACAAGAGGATTTTCCCCTCTACCAGCAATGTAAGTGAACTGCTACTTTTACAAATGATAGCTTATGGACATAACATTAGCCTTCAGCAAATTCTTCCATTCTTGGGTCGTTTGTGAGCAGATAGAGTCGCTGCTAATATTAACAGTAATTGGATGAACAAAATATTCAGTTATAAAACCTACTGGGACAGATATTGCAATTTCCTGCAATATCCTGGACTAACTTATTGAATTAAGTTAAGCCTTACTGAATTAAGGTTTGGTATCTTAGGAGCTGGTATTAAAAATGCAAATGTTTATGGGTTATTGTGGGATCATATGTAACATGACTAATCGAAACCTTAGGAAGTGTTATGAGCTTCAAAGGACTATTTGAAAAATGGGCCAAGACAAGAATGAACTTTTAAAGATAAGCTGGTTTCCCTGGATATCTCTAGGAGGATCTGTTAAATCAGGACAGATGGGGGACGGGGGGTGGGGACGGGGGGGGACTATAAAGAAGGAACTCACAGACTCTCGAGATTCCTAGATTTGGCAGGGTGCTGTGCAGCCTGGAAATACCCCAGTCAGAAGGGAGAAAAGCACGTCTCTGCCCAAGAGCGGCAATGGCTGGAGTGGGAGCCCTTGCTGGACCATAGAGGGGAAATAAAAGTGTTCCCTGAACTGTGACACATACTTAGTGATTTTTTAGGTCCAACAAACCCACAGAAGCCAAGAATGCTAGAATTAAGGCTCACTTAAGAAGGGCTCTTTAACCAAATGTCACACAGTACATTAAGACAAAAGGTCCACTGGTGTCAATTAAGGGCCCAAATATCTGCCCAGACCTTCAGCTTCAACACCCATTTCTGCAGTGTCACATGTATAACGGAACGGTGTTCATTTCCTACAAGATCTGTACAAAAATGAGAGAGTTTGTTTGTTTTTGTGTTTAACCTCAGTGCAGGTGACTACTGGAGAGAAAAAAAAATATTTTGTGGGTTTAAATAGTTTTTATTTGTTTGTAAATACAATAGTTTGTATTTCCTGCTGTTATCCATAGTAGAAAGCTTTAAAAAAGCATAACAATTATATAATTTTATATTCCATAACTGCTTGTTCCGCATAATAAAAGAATTTAAACAATCAGGTAAATGTGTAATCAGGGAAATATTAAAATGAGTGTATTATTCACAATACATACTGACAATAACAGATTCAAAGGAGCAATCAGATCAAAGAATTAAACATGTCTTCAAAACATCAATAATGCAGCATAGTGGCTACTGACTCATTACAGATGAGTCTTAAGTGAGCATGAAAGCCTTAAAATCCAGACCTATTTAGATCACTGGCTCAAAGCCTGACCTAAAAGATCATTAAAATGGCTGTGGCTAATCAAGGACTAAATTAATGTAACTCACTGATGTCAAAATTCTTTCATTAAAATTTTAATTGTGTCTCAATTTTATGGTTTTCATGCTCACTTAAGTCAACTGTAACGAGTCAGTAGCCACTATGGCCTGCTGCATCAATGATGTTTGAAGACGTTTCTATTTAATTCCCTGATCTGATTGCTCCTTTGGATCAATTATCAGTTATATTTGAGAGAGAAAGAAAGAGAGAGGTGGGGGGAGGACAGAGAGAGACAGTTTTCCTAAACATTATCAGTCGATGCTTTTCAGACGAAAATAGCTGGCACGTAAAGCTGCTTTATCAAAATAACATAGGTAGTGGGAAATCCATGATATAAACCCCTTCCAAACACAACACATATATTCGATTTACAGAATAAGCAAATTATAGAAATCTTGTTTTTTTTCCCCCCCACACTTTTATGAAAGTAAAAAATGACCAAATTTTGCTAAATTCTAGATTTTGTTAAGGAGAAGGAAACAAATTTCCAGGCAAATTTTTACAGTTTGAGCTACAAAATGTACAATACAACTATAAGAGACCTTAAGTCTCACTGGTAAGTACTATGCAAAGTTATAGGTCTAATCACCTATTTAATAACAAAATGCTGAAAAGGGGACTTTTTATAATGATCCTATGCCATGGGACATAATGCAGAAGTATGTGGGCTGCTCCAAGGTAAGAGGAATACAAGTGAGAAAGCTAAAAACAGTTCAAAGAAGGCCCAGAGCTTGGACCGGAGATGATACCTGTGGAAGCTGGGCAGCTATTGACAATATTGACTGCAAATCCTAGACAGTAGCATGACCCCTATGAAGGTTACCATGAATATAAAATGTCATGGAGTGTCACTGCTAAAGAATTAGTACCAGGTGTAAAGAAGATTTAGATAGGCGATCACCTAGGCTCCAGAGATCATAAGATGTGAAATGTCAATGAGGATGCATAGAAAGGGTAAGTAAATATGGGACTTCAAAATAATATGAAATTTAAGTCTGTTTTTAAAGTTCTAAAGCTTTAAAGGAAATTGCCTGGAATTCAATAATAATATGTATGGAAAATCAACAGTGGGTAAGTGAAAAGTATTTAATGTACAGTTGGGGAGGTTACAAATCAAGCTTCTTCCTTGTAAAATCGAAAAAGCTGAAAGGGCAACATAAATCAATGTGACTAAGTAGGGAGGTAAATAACAGTACAAGAAAGAACATTTTAAAAAATATATACAAAGAATCTGTGAAAGTAGAAGAAAAAACAAAGGAGCATAAAGGATTAACAGTAAACTTCAGAAAGTACCTGAAATAGCATAAATTCCAATATACAAGGTACAGAGACAAAGGATAAAAGAAACAGTTGTGCCATTTAATTGAAAGTTTTACCGAAGATAAAGGAATATTTTTATTAAATAGGTACAGGTACTCTGTTTCTATCTTTACAAGAACAGACTGTGGGATTCTGCTTACTCTGGTAATCAATTTTCCAAGGACAACAGGAGGCAGAGCTAGGTATTGAACAGATAATAGAAAATGTTAGGAAAAGGTCAGGTATACTGAAGGCACAGAAAGCACCAAATCCAGACAACAGAGTACCATCACTTTTTTAAAATCACATGCTCACATTACTGAATGAAGGTTTTAACAGGATCCCACACCAGCTCCAAAGTCCAAAATTTACCTTCAGTTCTGTTCAGGTCTCCTTGTTATACAACATGATAAGTAGAAAGGGGAAAACACTCATTAAGTTAAAAAGCAACACATTTTAAACTGAAAAGGGGAAACATTTTAGCAACACACATATTAAAGGGGCTCAGTACTACATCATATTGACACGAATAGACTAGTAAACATCAAAAAAGAATTAGATATTTCTATGATTCAATAGCATCTACATTTACACTCTCCGGGATAAAAATTCCAGGGTCATGAAGAAATTACCACACAGGCCAGTCCTTGTCTAGGTAGTACTCCATATTTGAACAGATACACTAGTGTTTTTCAAATTCCACTGAAGCATTTACTCATTGATTTAGATAACTGACAGAGACAGGACTCCCGACCAGATGGACAACTGGTCTATTCCAGTACGAAGTTCCTGTTTAATCATTCAGGGATCTCTCAAAAGTTATTGCGTTACTGAATTAATTTATAGTATCCCTTTGTTTCTAGATGAAAGCAATGACATATACATACTAGCCCTTGCCTGAGAAGCAAACAAAAATGACTGAACACCATCATTCAAAACTTCATGATCTTCTGGGTATCTTAACAGAAGTGTCAGGTTTTTGAACAAATCTATGGTACTGCTCTATAGGACATATTCAGTGCAAAAAGCCACTCTGATTCTTCAGCCTTCCCAAATAACCTTTGATAAATGGGCTCTCCTCAGATCCTTCCCATTATAACAGCAGCTCACAAATTAAATGAATGTAATGAGAAACCTCTGAAAAATTTTATGGGTAACATCTAAGCTCTCAAAACCCAGCATCAACATCTAGATTCCTTCACTGCTGGCAGAATAGATCACTCCTTTTTGTTTTTAATTCTTTGTTTATTTTTTCACATTTCTCTTTCCTCTTACAATTTCATGGGGGAAGACGCATTTCAGAATTCTTCAGACCATACTCAGACCCTATGCCCTGGCTACTTCCCTTAGCTATACAACCTACAATCAAGGACAGGTAATAATCGTACTACTACTAATAGTCAGGTTTATATCTTCCTCCACAGATTGCTAGCTGGTTGACAAGCAAAAAACCATGTATTCCTGTACTAAGATGTGAAAATCTTAAATTTTTCATGGCTAAGTGGTGTTTTTGCAAAAGAAGGTTCTCCCATGCTGTGCTGACAGAGTTTCATTTTTGCAGCGTTTAATTTACTCATGAAGACTCTTCTCTTGCTGAACCACCACTTTTCCTCCAGGGTTAAGCAGGAGAGCACAGTGGTCAAATGCAATCAGAAGCACAAATACTTTCTAAGCCCTGGTCTACACTACAGGGTTAGGTCGAATTTAGCTGCGTTAGGTCGATTTTATAATGAATGTATCTACACAAGCAACCCCATTCCGTTGACCTAAAGGGCTCTTAAAGTCGACTTATGTACTCCTCCCCAGTGAGGGGAGCAGAGCTAAAATCGACCTTGCTGGGTCAAATTTGGGGTAGTAAGGATGCAAATCGACGTTATTGGCCTCCAGGAGCTATCCCAGAATGCTCCAGTGCAACCACTCTGGACAGCACTTTCAACTCCGATGTACTAGCCTGGTACACAGGAAAAGCCCCAGTAAATTTTGAATTTCATTTCCTGTTTGGTGAGTGTGGCAAGCTCAGCAGCACAGGTGACCATGCGGTCCCCCCCAGAATCGCAAGTGAGCTCCAGCATGGAGCGAACAGGAGACATTGGATCTGATTGATGTACGGGGAGAAGAATCTGTGCAGGCAGAACTCTGATCAAAAAGAAGAAATGCTAATATATATGCCAAAATCGCACAGGTCATGATGGACAGAGTCTACAACAGGGACACACAGCAGTGCTGTGTGAAAGTCAAGGAGCTCAGGCAAGACTACCAAAAGACAAAGGAGGCAAACGGTCGCTCTGGGTCAGAGCCCCATACATGCCGCTTCTATGATCAGCTGCATGGCATTCTAGGAGGGGAACCTACCACTACCCCACCACTGTACGTGCACACCTGCAAGGGGGGAGTCTCATGCAACATGGACAAGAATTTTGTGGAGGAGGAGGAGGAGAATGAGCAGCAGGCAAGCTGTGAATCCGTTCTCCCCGGCAACCAGGACCTTTTCATCACCCTGCAATCAATACCCTCCCAAGGCGGGATCCCTGATCCTGAAGCTACAGAAGGCACTTCTGGGGAGTGCACATTTGTAACTACAGTACAGGGTTTAAAAGCAATAGAGTTTAATGTCTGATTTGCCCTGAAGACTTGGGATGCATTCGCGGCCAGTACAGCTACTGGAAAAGTCTGTTAACATGTCTGGGGATGGAGCGGGAATCCTTCAGGGACATCTCCATGAAGCTCTCCTGGAGGTACTCTGAAAGCCTTTGCAGAAGGTTTCAGGGGAGGGCTATCTTATTTCATCCTCCACAGTAGGACACTTTACCAAGCCAAGCCAGTAGCAAGTAGTCTGGAATCACTGCAACACAAAGCATGGCAGTGAATCGTCCTGGGTTTTGGTCGCATTCAAGCAACATTTGGTCTTTATCTTTCTGTGTTAGCCTCAGGACAGTGTTATCATTCACGGTCACTTGATTGAAATAGGGGAATTTTTGTAAGGGAACATTAAAAGGACCCCATTCATGCTGGGCTGTTTGTGCTTGGCTAAAAGGGATCATCCCACAGCCACGCAGCAGGGTGAGGGGTGAAGGGATCATCCCAAATAGCCACATGGTGGGTGGGAGGAGGTGTGTGCTGCACATCCCCCCGAAAACCACAGCCCCTCCTTTTAAATGGCAAACCCAACCGGCATTGCTTGCTACAGAAAAGGAGGACGCTGCAGTTTGAAAACATTCCCACATGTTATGAAGGCGTTAGAAGCCAAACCCACATACCCTTTGGCTTACCATGGCTGCCTGGAAACAGAATTCTGTTGCCCAGCCGCGTGTGATCTGTCACCATACCGGCAGGCGCTCAATATAAAAGACAAAATACGATCTTGTACCTAAAGCATGTGTGCTGTCTGTTGTGAATTGCTTGATTCACTGTGAAAGAGTCTCCCTTTTGTTCACAGAAATGTATCATCTTAAATTTTACTCTCCCTTTTTATCCCCCTTCAGGTGCAAATGTTTCTATGCTCCCCCTATTATCTCTGTCCCTGAGGTTATCGCAGATTAGAAGGCGAAAAAAAATGCACTCGCGATGACATGTTTTCCAAGCTCATGCAGTCCTCCCGCACTGATAAAACACAGCTGAATGCATGGAGGCATTCAGTGTTAGAGTCCAGGAAAGCATTAAGTGAGGGCGACCAGAAGAGGCAGGATGCAATGCTGAGGCTAATGGGGGAGCAAACAAACATGCTCAGGCACCTGGTGGAGCTGCAGGAAAGCCAAAAAGAGCACAGACTGCCATTGCATCCACTGTACAACCGCCTGCCCTCCTCCCCACGTTCCATATCCTTCTCGCCCAGATGCCCAAGAACGCGGGAGGGGAGGCTCCGGGCACCCAGCCACACCACTCCAGAGGATGGCCCAAGCAATAGAAGGCTGTCATTTGAACAGTTTTGATTTGTAGTGTGGCTACAATAAGCAACGTGCCCTTGTCCTTCCCTCCTCCGCAACCCCCCCTGGGCTACCTTATCAGTTATTTCCCTCTTTTTTAAATTAATAAAGGAAGAATGCATGGTTTCAAAACAATAGTGACTTTATTTCCTTTGCCACCTGTGATCGAAGGGGGAAGGATGGTTGGCTTACAGGGAATTAAAATCGACAAAGGGGGCAGGTTTGCATCAAGGAGAAACACACACAACTGTCACACGGTAGCCTGGCCAGTCATGAAACTGGTTTTCAAAGCCGCTCTGATGCGCAGTGCACCTACCTGTGCTCTTCTAATCGCCCTGGTGTCTGGCTGTTCAAAACTGGCAGCCAGGCGATCTGCCTCAACCTCCCACCCCGCCATAAACGTCTCCCCCTTACTCTCACAGATATTATGAAGCACACAGCAAGCAGCAATAACAATGGGAATGTTGGTTGCGCTGAGGTCTAACCTAGTCAGCAAACAGCGCCAGGGAGCTTTTAAACGTCCAAAGGCACATTCTACCACCATTCTGTACTTGCTCAGCCTATAGCTGAACTGCTCCTTACGACTGTCCAGGCTGCCTGTACATGGCTTCACGAATATGGGAGCAAGGGGTAGGCTGGGTCTCCAAGGATAACTATTGGCATTTCAACATCCCCAACAGTAATTTTCTGGTCTGGGAAGTAAGTCCCTTCTTGCAGCTGCAATCTCAACTCAGGCCTTCTCTTTCAAGTCACGTTAAAAAATCCTTAGCATCTCTTCATACTTCAGAGTCATGTGAGAAACTGCCTCTTGAAGCACTTGCCACTGTAGTGTTACAGTTGCTAAGTATAGCTAGCTTTTTTTAGTAGTAGTAGTAGTAGTACAGATTATTTGGGGAGCAACTTCATTCTATTTTAAATTATTCTTAATTATTGGGGAAGAAAAGGAAAAACATGCATATAAATGCCACCTGCCTGTAATACTTCTACCCCTGGTGTTTTGTCAGAATGAATTCAGAATAGGACACACCAGAAACTTTCCTGATAAATCAGGCCCGAGACCTTCTGAATTCACTCACAGCCCTTTAAAAGATCTGCAACCACTGCGGGTTAGGTAGAATCTAGATGAATAATTTGTTCATATTCTGAACATAAATTGTTCCTCAGTTTCAGATTGAGAAATACTATACAAGCAGATCTCTTAGCTCACAGCACATAATTCACACAAAAAACAAGTGCATTTCTCATATATCTAGATTTTCATATTTTTCCTCTCTCTCTACTCCTTGCCCCAATTAAGCCATTCAGTTTTTAGTTTTATAGGTGGCAAAGTACCCTATGAATTATTAGCACACCATCAAAAAATTGTGAGAGAGAGAAATTGTCAAACAGAAGGGTTCTGTTTACACAGGAACAGCTAGCAGTCTCTGCAACCCAGAAAAAGAAAGTAAACCGTGATACCCGGATAAATCTCAAACTGATAACACAAGGCCTAGGAATCAAGGAACAGATTTTAAAAGGTGATGGAAAATTCCAAAATACACAAATAAAGACTTTTGGATGTGTGAAAAAAGTGGCACTATCGATTTACTGCATGCATCTATTAAACCTCAAAAATTAAAATACATCAATATGAAAGGATAGATCCAGATTTCATGTTGCTGGCTCCACTCTTGCCCCAACCTGTTACACTGGAAGGCTGAAATATACATGGTGAATTAGAACATCCACAGTTAGGAGACCCCATACGATACTTAGAGACTATAATGGGTCTACTAACTTCCACTGAGAGCCCTTCCTTATCAAGGTACAAGGTCTGGCTGCATGGACGGACTAACGACAAATTTTTCAAAAATACCAAAGTGATTTAAGGGCCTAAATCTAATTGACCTTCTATGAGACTTTGGCTCCCAGGTGCCTAAGTCACTTTTAAAAATGGGACAGACTCCCAAGCCACTTAGACACTTTTGAAAATTTTACCTTAAATCCTTAGCCTGCTCAAATGAAGAACACACATCTTAGGGCTAGAGCCTGAATTCACCTCTCTTCCCAGGGAGGTTCTAATACTGACATTTGAAATAAGAGTATAAAGCTCAAACTAAGTGAGGCTGCTCCTGGGTTTTTTCCTCCAGGATCTACATGCCCCAGAACCTATATCCTTCTACCCAGAAAGCCACTACCACCTCCCCTATATTTTCATGCAGAGCTCCATCATCTGATCACAGGGTGGATCAACAGAAGATCCTGTTACAAAGGAAGTAGTTTATTTTTTATGAGTCAGTTCAGCACTCATGAAAATGAAGAACTAATATCACTGCTCAGAGCCAGAGGTTATGTGATTTCCCTCACACAACTCTAACAATATGTCTTGTAACACCAGTCCTGGGCAAAGGGTGGGCAAACCCTTTTTTAAATGGCAAACTATATCCACTCACAATTAGCAGGAGACTATGCTAGTTTCTCTTGGAACCAATGCAACATTTCTACCCAGATCTCCAGAAAGGAAAGGCTAATGAGCTAAATTACTGACCAACCTACAGTGTATGGGAAGAGTTGACTCTTTTTGCAATGTACACAAAAGCATTTCTTCAAAGTTTAATGCAACTCTCTGAGGAAGAAAAAAACCATCGCTCCCAGCCCATCTCCACCCACCACCATCTTTCAGATAATCTCATAAAGTTAGTCACCCAAGAGTGGTTATTCCCAATTTAATAAACTCCCTCTGCAATGCAGTCAACTACAATGCAGCCGTGCCGTCAGAATGATAAATACCTCAGGACAGCATGGAAGAACCCAAGATACACAGCTTAATTTTGTTTGCTCCTAAGCCTGAAGCCCACATTTTGCTCTGACTAGATATTCAGTATCTGCTCACAAACCTCCCATACTCTGGGCCATAGCGGGAGTCATCTCTGCACAGCTCTGACTGGAGGACTACAGTGAGCAGATAGGGCCTGTAAACAAACCACATCCCATTTACGACAGGCTGCACAGAGGAGCCGTTACCCTCCTGCTTGGCACTGCCCAATGTGTTGCTTGGCATCGCTTCATTGTTCCACGAGGAAAACTTATTAGCAAAATTATTTACTTATGACATTTTCTCCTGCCTTCTCAAGGATTACATCTCAAGATAGAGGTACATGAAAGGGGCCGGAATTAGAGTTCTAGGTTAGGACACTGATGGAATTACCGATGAAGAAATTCAGAGGGCTTCAAATCACTGTGTTCCCATTTAAAATAATTGGGTGAGAAATTGCAGCCATTTGTTGGTCTCCACGCTAGCTTTCGTGGTAGATGCTGTGTATTTCAAACCAACTCAGGAATCTTTCTAAAATGCATTTTAGTGTTATACCCATTCAACCCTATTCCCCTCTGCTAAAATACAGATAGCTCTATGTAAACTCAGCTGCCACGAAATAGATTATTCTTACAAAGAATGTCCTTTTACCAGCATCAGCAAGAGCCTTTGAAAAAGCACATCTTCCTGTTTTCCAAGCTATTTTATCCACAATGCCCAAGGCTGAACTGAGTTTAGAAGATAAAATGTTGGAAGTTTATCTAACAAGCTACTTTTATTCTTTCCATCACTAGCCCTGACAGAAAGGCAGCACACAACCAAGAATGAGATAATATGTATCAAGGTCACACAGCACCTGAGAGGGTAAGAGGGAGAGGCAGCCTACAGTCCCATCAAACATCACAGCCCACTCAGCACTGCTCTAATAACAGCCACTTGATTTTTAAAGATGTCCTGAAAAGAAAATCAAAATTCTATGTGTTGGGGAGGGGGTGGGGGGGGGGGAGGGGGGGAGGCTTCTGTTAAAGGCAGATTGTTGAAAAATTCTTGGTTTTTGTATCCACCTTGGAAACACAGGTCTTTTGCTACCCTGGAAGACTGGTGATTGGAGAACTAGTGAAATGATATCACAAGAGTGAGTAACTGAAACGGGAAGGAATTTTCAGTCAGACTGCCTAAAAACTCTGGCTTTTCTTTGTTTGTTTTTTAACATATTTAACTCAAGGGACTAATGAACACCCAGGAAACAATGTCTTATTTACAACACTCCCTCACCCCAATTAAGGTGTAAGAGCTCAAAAGACATGAGACTCCACAGTTCTCCAGAAAAACCAGGAAACCCCTTGACTTACATTTCAGATATTTCTAAAATTAAAAAAACAAGCAAAATAGTTAACATTTTTTCAGACCTTCTACACACACATTATAAAGAAGCAAAAGAGGGCACAACCCCATTTTTTAAGCCCAATAAATCTACCTGAGAGGGTTATATGATGAATCCTAACTCCCTGTGAGACAGGATGAGGTATTATCCCAAAGTCATTGCCACCAACAGTGGAGACCAGAATTTGACTCTAGAACTTAGCCATAAATTACTTGAGTTTTGTAGCCAAAGCCTCCAACAGATTTGTCTACACAACAAAAGACACCACACAGACTCAGAATGATTGGCAGTCTGTTCAGAAAAGGCCAATCACTGAAGCAGGGAATAATGGGGCAAATCAGAACAGAGGGGTAGTGACATCGCTATTTGGAATCAAAGACTGGAATGTCAAGAGGTCAAAGAGATTGGCTGAATTGTATGGAGAACCTGCCTAGCACTGGCTCATGCTATACCTGGGAACAGCCACTGCCACCAGTCCTTCACTCACTAAAGATATTACCATAATATGCAGAACACCATCTTAAATAAGACTGTGAATTCAAAGAACTTTCTTTGTAAACTCAGAAATGAGTACATAAAGTGAAATCTGTTAAAGGGCAAATAAGTGCATTACCAGACGGAGTTCAGCTGGCTGGGGGGAATCAATAGATCCCCCTGGTTCTATGTCCCTGCAAGTAACGAATCAATCAGGCAAGTGCCTTGCTCTACTCCCACACAGGAAGCAAATCGGTTTACAATTCAGGAACAAATAAAAAATAACACATAAAAACTCAGAATTATGTAGCACACCCTTTTGTTTCCACAGTCTATGCGATTAACAGCAGTGGGCTTAACAGCAAGCACTACACTCTCACTTCATTAAAAGATAAATGTAGGCTGTCATCCTGTACCAATAATACGACAGCACTGAGAAGAAATAGGGAAATATCAGATATAAACAAACTGCCCACACATTCTTCAAAGGCATGAAGGGACACAGAAATAGCAATATTGACCATCCTATGCTTTACCACAGATTTTATACAGGATAGTTCAGCACTATAGAGAAAAAGTGGCTGTTGCCAACCTGTTCCACATGCTAGTAATGAACTAGAAGACTCATTCTAATACAGGTTTCAGAGTAACAGCCGTGTTAGTCTGTATTCGCAAAAAGAAAAGGAGGACTTGTGGCACCTTAGAGACTAACCAGTTTATTTGAGCATGAGCTTTCGTGAGCTACAGCTCACTTCATCAGATACATACCGTGGAAACTGCAGCAGACAAACAAAGCATGGACACAACATGCTGTGTGTTTGAAGTTAACGATTGGAGAGAGCCAAATAATAGGCTCAAATGGAATTATTTAGTCAAATATTATTAATGAAAGATTAATACAACACTACGCATAGAGCCTTGCGTGGATACAAAATGTGTATCCGCATTTGATTCACAATCTGAAAAAATGATGTGTGAATATAAAGCACATATCTGCAGATTTGCAGGGCTTTAGATATAAAATTTGGATCCGCATCAATCCACAAAAACGATCCGCAGATATCTGCATCAGCGGTTGCAGATATATGTGGACAGAAAGCTTATATCCATGGATTTGCAAGGCTCTAACTATACAGAATACAAAAAGAATAGATGCTTTCCCACTCCCTGTAGATGGTGAAGGGAATGTGGTTTGGTCACTTCTTCACCTGGTGGAATGCTCACAGTGCTCATTCCCAATCTAACTTTCCAACCCTCTTTCCTTTTATAGAATGACACACAACTAAACTCCTTTTTTGGAGGGAAAAATCCTTTCCCCTGATTAATTTTATCATGTGTTCAGTTTTATAGTTCTTAGTTTACTTGATTGATTAGTAAAAAGGAATCTATAACCCAGTCATTATTATTAACAGCTGACACAACCAATAGTTCTCAATGAGTTAAAAACATCTTTCAATAGGTCATTATTTCCTCCATTACAGAACTCATCTGCAATAACAAGTAACCCCATTTTGTTTATAACATACTTTTGTGGACACTTTCATTAGTTTGAAGGGTCATTTTCCTGGACACCTGGGCTACATTAGTAAAGTCAGTGTAAAATCCAGAGTTAAAAAATTACACACATTCGATTATTAAGTTCATTTTTCCTTCACCCATTAGGTTCAACTGAAGGACAAAGAACTTTTTAGTTTAAAGACATATAGGGCAATAAATATATAGACACAAAATAAAAATGCTTAAATGAATGTCTAACATACAAAAATCATAAAAGTTACTATTTACTAACATGTATACAGCTAGGGAAAAAGTATGTTAAGTGCTTACAGAAGAGGACAGAGTCTGGACTCTTGGTTTATATTCCTAGCTCTACCACTGACTCACGTGACTTAACTTCTTCACTTCTGAGATCTTGCCTATAGTGCAGATTTACTGTGATACCCATTCAGGGCCAGCCATTGATGCAGCTGCACTAGGGAAAACCCCTAGGGTAGACAAGTAAAGCCACTAAGTAGCAGGGGAGCTTACCCGTTTCAACCTGGACTAAAACTACACCAATGTGAATAGCAGTTCTGACTTCCTATGCTAGGGATTTCCTCTGGTGCAACCACATCAGTGAATGGCCACCAACGACTATAATCAGGGCAAAATCCCCAGCATAGGCAATACCTTACTTTATTCACCTTTAAAATTTAGATAGCATCTACTTCAGAGGAAAGAAACACACTGTTGGCAAAATATTTTGAGTCTCCAATGAAATTAAATATACTCAATGAAAATTACCATATGATAAATAAAGATGCAGAGATACATGCCTCCATGTTCTTCAGTACTCACCTATGATTTCTACTTCTGCCTGTCCTATCTTCACCAGTAGCTTTTCAACTGTACATCACTATAGATTAAACCACATCTGATCCAGATAATACTGTGCTCAATATTTATGCATGCTGAACAAGTCAACCAGAGAGAGAGGGGTCATAATCATGACTGTCCGCTTTAGGAGTTTAAGGTGTTGGAGACCTTCTGAAGGTTCACCCAGTATAATCCATATTTTAGAGACCTAAAATCCCATGAATAGGGATGGGAAAGGTAAGACATCCAGTAGCTAAAAAGTATGTGAAATCCCCAAGCTGACATTCTGTGGTGTTCAGCCAATGAATTACCCAAGCTCAGAATAGTCTCAGCACAGCTCCTTATGCAGTTAAGCTCAAGCAGGTCACAGGCATGATACCAGATTTGGGAAGCACCCAAAACTTTCCTTCCTGTGCTGATGAGACTCAGACATGTGCGATTCTGAGAAGGCAAAAGTGAGGAGAAAAATACTGACTTGCCCTTTCTCTTACAAACCACCTACCCAATAATATTACCACCACCTAACTTGTATACAGCATTTTTATCAGCTGATCTCAAACACTTTACAAGGAAGGTCAGTATCATTACATCCATTTTACAGAAAGGAAACCAGGGCACAGAAAGAGGATGTGACTTGCTCAATATCACCCAGCAAATCGGTAGAAGAGCCAGGAACAGAACCAAGGCTCCCAGATCCCAGCCCAGTGCCTTATCTATTAGGCCAAGCTGCCATCCAAACGAATCACACGATTGAATTGGTATCAGTCCTGGAGTTCCCCTTCAAACATCCAAGAAGAGACTCAAAAGGAATAAAAAGCTTAACCCAGTGAGTAAAAAAGGATCAGAGAAACCCAAGGGCCTTGTGGGAATAAACTTTACAATTGGGACAGGTATTGCAAATGAAAGACCAACTCAAATACCAATGTGGGAAGACGGCTATTACAAACTACAGTTGCAAGACATAATGCCCAGAAAGACTCCCTAGAGAGGCAAAAACAACGAGGAGTCCTTGTGGCACCTTAGAGACTGAATCTGGATGTACTTGTCGATTCCGCTATTAGTGCCAATGGCAGACAACTTCCTCAACCCAAGGGAAATAAACAGTTTCCCTTATACAATATACCAAATATGTCAATATCCCAAGTGTTTTATTGAGAACTGCATAGTTCAATGATGCAAGAACATGGCTAGGACTAAGGACTTCTTTAGTCCTAATCCCAACTTTGATGACTCTTTTGGTTAGCCTCAGACAAGTCACTGAATTTATGTCTACACTGCAATAAAAACTCCAAGGCACAGAGACTCAGAGCCCAGGCCAGCTGACCCAGGCCACAGGGCTAAATATAGCAGCGTACACATCCAAGTTCAGGCTAGAGCCCAGGCACGCAGAGTCTTAGACCCCAGGGTCCCGCCTAAACCCAAACGTCTATACTGTGATTTTATAGTCTCACAGCCCAAGTTCCATAAGCCTGACTCCGCTGACTCAGACCAACCTCAGCCATGATGTAGGTCTTTTACTGCAGTGTAGATGTATCTTCTATCTCAGCTTCCTCGTCTGTAAAATGGTAAGTGTTCACCAGAGATTTCCGCTATCTTAAAAGTCTTCCCAGGCTTGAAACCATCTAGTTGTGCATACAGCTAGTCTATGTAGCTACATTTCTTATCACTCTTACCCTAACTTTCCCCCTCCCATTGCTTTCATTTGTTTGTTACATTCTTGTTACATCTTGTATTAAATTGGATTGTAAACTCTTCTGAGGCAAGCACTGGCTCATATTTTTGTTCGGTGTCTAGTACGCTGCTCTCTTAATACACCTTCAGACAGAAAACCTGACACAGATATGTGGAATACCCCATTCTTCTCAAGGGACTAATAAATTATCAGTAGACTTCAGAGTTAAGTGTCTCTTCACTACTACGCTTCTGCTAAAATTAATTGGGAAAAGTCCAGCTACTCTGGTATTGTGGACAGATCTTGAGTAGAGTATGCATACAACCACACACCCCCATTTACCCCTGTGGAAAATGTTGTGTAAATAGTTAGCCTGTTTTTATTAAAACTGACATTGTTAGATGACCACATAAGCACAGTCAGAACTGTGAGAGTGTGCACAAAAGTATCTTTCACTAACAGGCCTCAAAGGAAAATCTGCACAGATGGCATTTGTCTTTTCTGTACCTGAAGTCTCCAAGTTTGCGCTGGTCATCAACTTATCGAGAAATATAAATGAGTGACCATTTTAGGGACAATTTAAGATAGATCTAATTGCATGTTTGTTGGTACTGGTAAATTGATATTGTGTGTGGGAGTGATTTATAAACATATTATACATTCTCACTAAAATGTTCCAGTACAATAATCCAAAAATATCTGTAGCGCTGTTTTTTATACTAGGATATTTTATGGTGTACTCTCTATGTAAAAAGGCACAAATTAATTTCAGAGACATTGTCTGGGGAGACATTGTGTGGGGAACATAAACTTCGTGAGCTATTCAGAAGTGTTGTGCCCGCCTGTCTAATAAAATGACATTTGCAATCCAAGTGAGCGGGTATGTACATATATACCTAGAAAAAAACAGTTCTCTCTCCTCCTTTCCCACCTGCTGAGTGTGTTACTCTCATTTCAGCCCATATGAGTCAATCCATTCCTGAAATTCCTTAGGTTTCCCCTTTGCAAACAGGTTTCAGAGTAACAGCCGTGTTAGTCTGTATTCGCAAAAAGAAAAGGAGTACTTGTGGCACCTTAGAGACTAACCAATTTATTTGAGCATGAGCTTTCGTGAGCTACAGCTCACTTCATCGGATGCATCCTGTGGAAACTGCAGAAGACATTATATACACAGAGACCATGAAACAATACCTCCTCCCACCCCACTCTCCTGCTGGTAATAGCTTATCTAAAGTGATCATCAAGTTGGGCCATTTCCAGCACAAATCCAGGTTTTCTCACCCTCCACCCCCCCACACACAAACTCACTCTCCTGCTGGTAACAGCTTATCCAAAGTGACCACCCTCCCTACAATGTGCATGATAATCAAGGTGGGCCATTTCCAGCACAAATCCAGGTTTTCTCACCCCCCCACCCCCATACACACACCAACTCACTCTCCTGCTGGTAACAGCTCATCCAAAGTGACCACTATGAGCTATTACCAGCAGGAGAGTGAGTTGGTGTGTGTATGGGGGTGGGGGGGTGAGAAAACCTGGATTTGTATTGGAAATGGCCCACCTTGATTATCATGCACATTGTAGGGAGAGTGGTCACTTTGGATAAGCTATTACCAGCAGGAGAGTGAGTTTTTGTGTGTGTGTTTTTTTGAAAAAAAAAAAGGGGGGGAGGGTGTGAGAAAACCTGTATTTGTGCTGGAAATGGCCCACCTTGATTTTCATACACATTGTGAGGAGAGTGGTCACTTTGGATGGGCTATTACCAGCAGGAGAGTGAGTTTGGGGGGGGGGGGGTGAGAAAACCTGGATTTGTGCTGGAAATGGCCCAGCTTGATGATCACTTTAGATAAGCTATTACCAGCAGGAGAGTGGGGTGGGAGGAGGTATTGTTTCATGGTCTCTGTGTATATAATGTCTTCTGCAGTTTCCACAGTATGCATCCAATGAAGTGAGCTGTAGCTCACAAAAGCTCATGCTCAAATAAATTGGTTAGTCTCTAAGGTGCCACAAGTACTCCTTTCCTTTGCAAACAGTAACTGTTTACATTTCCCACAGGCCCCACAAGACCCAGATGTGGTAAAAGAAGCAGTGCAATCACCTTGTTATGCAATTATATAGCAGAGAAAAGAAGTCAAGGTTTATAATGAGAAAAGGAGTACTTGTGGCACCTTAGAGACTAACCAATTTATTTTAGCATGAGCTTTCGTGAGCTACAGCTCACTTCATCAGATACATACCGTGGAAACTGCAGCAGACTTTATATATACACAGAGAATATAAAACAATACCTCCTCCCACCCCACTGTCCTGCTGGTAATAGCTTATCTAAAGTAATCGTCAGGTTAGGCCATTTCCAGCACAAATCCAGGTTTTCTCACCCTCCACCCCCCCACACAAATTCACTCTCCTGCTGGTGATAGCCCATCCAAAGTGACAACTCTTTACACAATGTGCATGATAATGAAGTTAGGCCATTTCCTGCACAAATCCAGGTTCTCTCACTCCCTCACCCCCCTCCAAAAACCCACCCCCATACACACACAGACTCACTCTCCTGCTGGTAATAGCTCATCCAAACTGACCACTCTCCAAGTTTAAATCCAAGTTAAACCAGAACATCTGGGGGGGGACGAAAAAACAAGAGGAAATAGGCTACCTTGCATAATGACTTAGCCACTCCCAGTCTCTATTTAAGCCTAAATTAATAGTATCCAATTTGCAAATGAATTCCAATTCAGCAGTTTCTCGCTGGAGTCTGGATTTGAAGTTTTTTTGTTTTAAGATAGCGACCTTCATGTCTGTGATTGCGTGACCAGAGAGATTGAAGTGTTCTCCGACTGGTTTATGAATGTTATAATTCTTGACATCTGATTTGTGTCCATTTATTCTTTTACGTAGAGACTGTCCAGTTTGACCAATGTACATGGCAGAGGGGCATTGCTGGCACATGATGGCATAAATCACATTGGTGGATGTGCAGGTGAACGAGCCTCTGATAGTGTGGCTGATGTTATTAGGCCCTGTGATGGTGTCCCCTGAATAGATATGTGGGCACAATTGGCAACGGGCTTTGTTGCAAGGATAAGTTCCTGGGTTAGTGGTTCTGTTGTGTGGTATGTGGTTGTTGGTGAGTATTTGCTTCAGGTTGCGGGGCTGTCTGTAGGCAAGGACTGGCCTGTCTCCCAAGATTTGTGAGAGTGTTGGGTCATCCTTTAGGATAGGTTGTAGATCCTTAATAATGCGTTGGAGGGGTTTTAGTTGGGGGCTGAAGGTGACGGCTAGTGGCGTTCTGTTATTTTCTTTGTTAGGCCTGTCCTGTAGTAGGTAACTTCTGGGAACTCTTCTGGCTCTATCAATCTGTTTCTTTACTTCCGCAGGTGGGTATTGTAGTTGTAAGAAAGCTTGACAGAGATCTTGTAGGTGTTTGTCTCTGTCTGAGGGGTTGGAGCAAATGCGGTTGTATCGCAGAGCTTGGCTGTAGACGATGGATCGTGTGGTGTGGTCAGGGTGAAAGCTGGAGGCATGCAGGTAGGAATAGCGGTCAGTAGGTTTCCGGTATAGGGTGGTGTTTATGTGACCATTGTTTATTAGCACTGTAGTGTCCAGGAAGTGGATCTCTTGTGTGGACTGGACCAGGCTGAGGTTGATGGTGGGATGGAAATTGTTGAAATCATGGTGGAATTCCTCAAGGGCTTCTTTTCCATGGGTCCAGATGATGAAGATGTCATCAATATAGCGCAAGTAGAGTAGGGGCTTTAGGGGACGAGAGCTGAGGAAGCGTTGTTCTAAATCAGCCATAAAAATGTTGGCATACTGTGGGGCCATGCGGGTACCCATAGCAGTGCCGCTGATCTGAAGGTTTATAATGAAAAAGTAAAAGTAAAAGCTAAAGGAATTCAATGCACACGTAAAACAGTGTATGTCAGAAGGAGCTCACCAACTTTAGGAAAACTCTGCCCTACTACATTTTTCTACCACAAACCGCTTTAAAACTGGCATAACATCAAGCCTGCCACACCTTAAAAATCAATGGGCACATCCTTGGAAGATACAGCATAGAAATTATTCAAACTGAAATGCAGTGATTAAGACATCACAGGCCAGTATGAAAAGAGTCAACAGAAAAAAGGTTTAAGAAAATCAACTGTGATCTCAACCTGTTCAGGCAGAGAAAGTCTCTCCAGAGACAAATGTTACAATTAAAAAAGCAGCCATTAGGCAAGATCCCTTAGCTATGGCTCACTTTTCCTGTGCATACAAGCAGCACAATACAGTTTCAAATAGATTTTGTTTCTCTTAAAGCACAGAGGCTGGACTGACAGTCCCAGAAAATGAAGTGCAGGTACAGCATAGGGAGTATCAGGACAGAATAAGCTTCCCGAAGGCCTATCTTACATACACAGGCAAACACCTCATTAATATATAGGAAGATGGAGGTAACACTAAAATCCAGACCCACAGGCAAATTTTCTGAGCTAAAGATGTAAATCCACAGGCGCAAGCAAGCAAAGGCTCATCTACACATCATCCACAATTTCTAGCTACCATTCTAATCTGAGATTCAACTCATCCATGGAGTTCCTAGACACAAATTCCTGAAACATAAAACAGCCAAGCTGGGCTCCAGATGAGACACTTTTACATGTACCTGAAAAGGCACTGTACATTATAAAAAAGAACGTGCATCACTTACATTTATCCTCAGGCAAGTTTCTGGAAGAACTGGAAGGGTCTGGTGATTAGCAATGGGATACAGGAGTTTTCACTACGAAATGGCTGTTTCAAATCCAGCCATGGTCAAACAGTGACAAAACTGTAACCATCTGTCACCGTGCCTCAGTGGGTCCCAGCTGAGAATACCAGAATCAGAACAAACTGCTGAGAAATAGGGCAAACTCACCCCAAACTGGTGGTGATTCTATCATTAGATATACCAAGCCAGTAACGAAAGTGAACTTCTGCCTCACCACACTGGTTAACAAGAAGTTAAAAATGCAGTCTCCTTTGGCATTCCCTCCCTTATTTTGCCACCCAGACACTAGAGTTTATGATGAGTGGTTATCGAACACCAATTTCCTCAAAGGGTTCTTCCAATCTCAAGAGATCAGCCACATATCCAGATTAATATAGAACTCAGATCTTTCCCAATAATCACACTGCTGCCAATCCTTTAGTAATTAAAATCTAAAGGTTTACTGATAAGAGAAAAGAAGAAGAGGGTTAAAATGGTTAATAGATCATATACATACAATCATTGCAAAGTTCTTGTATCAGTTTTTTAGCAGTGATGGAATAAACTGCTGGTGTGTAAAAAAGACTGGAAGGCCCTCAGTCCATAGATTAGAATGCTTCTTTTAGTTGTAAGTCCACAGGCCAGAGAATCAGAGCAGGAAAGAGACAACATGGAGATGATTCAAGGGTCTTTTATACCCTCCGTGATGTGCTTGGAATTTTACTGTCCCAAAACAAAGCTCACAGCAGTTTGTGGCCCAAAATGGAGTCCAGGGTCACAAGAATATATCACATGTCCTTACATGGCTTGCTGACCCACAGGGGCAGCCATTATCCATATTTTGACTGAGATGCCCACAGAAAACTCACCAGGTAGGACAAGCTTCTTCTATGGCCCACTGTTAGAGTGAGGAGCCCTTTAATGGACCATTAAACTTGAATAGTCCATTCACAATGTGCTGGCTAGGCTGGATGTAAATTACCTTGTGGGTTTCAGAGTACCAGCCCTGTTAGCGTGTATCCGCAAAAAGAAAAGGAGTACTTGTGGCACCTTAGAGACTAACCAATTTATTTGAGCATAAGCTTTCGTGAGCTACAGCTCACTTCATCGGATGTTATCCCAGGAACAACACATTTAAGATATAGATACATAGCCAATATTCATAACTTCAGCTAAAGTGATAACATATGGATTTAAACAGAATAATCATATGTAGCCAATCATAACTTTTCCATTGACACCTTACATGACATACTTTGCACAAGATTTCTTGCAATTGTCGAACAGTGGGAGCAATGATGTACATGGTCATATTTCAATCATACAGCAACACACCATCCAGCAACAAACATCCACCGTCCAGCAACACACTATCCAATCGGCTATTCAGTGACCTGTGAGACTTGGTGGTTTCAGCTCACTTCTTACAGAAAAGAAAGAACATACAGGCATAGCAAAACAAAGCAAGTAACAATGGAAGTTACTCCCAGATACAAAAAGGAGGATTTTAAAAACCCAACCTGCAGTGGAACTAGGGATTTTTTTTTTTTTTTTAATGTACACCAAGTTCTGTCCAGGGTCTGAGATGACATGGATGAGCCCCTCTCTCAGTGGAAACTTGCAAGCATACTGCAAAAATACCCTATCCCTATTATTTCAGAAATCTCTTCTTTCTAGCAGAAAGCAATTCAGTACATAGTGGATAAATTTTCAAACCCAGTAATCAGCAACTTTTAGTAAGATTACCCCGAGACATTAACCAACCAACCTGTGAACAATACTGCACCATTTGGACATTTGAAACAAAAAACCCCACTGTCTGGCAACCAGAAAAATCACCAAGTCAGCAGAGAGAAATTTTATTTTCAGGCATCTAATTGGGCATTACAAAACATTGGAGAAGTTAAAAGCGGTCATAAATATAAAGGGAAGGGTAAACCCCTTTAAAATCCCTCCTGGCCAGAGGAAAAATTCTCTCACCTGTAAAGGGTTAAGAAGCTAAAGGTAACCTCGCTGGCACCTGACCGAAATGACCAATGAGGAGATAAGATACTTTCAAAAGCTGGGAGGAGGGAGAGAAACAAAGGGTCTCAGTCCGTTGGTATGCTGCTTTTGTCGGGGATAGAACAGGAATGGAGTCTTAGAACTTTTAGTAAGTAATCTAGCTAGATATGCGTTAGATTATGATTTCTTTAAATGGATGAGAAAAGAATTGTGCTGAATAGAATGACTATTTCTGTCTGTGTGTCTTTTTTGTAACTTAAGGTTTTGCCTAGAGGGATATTCTATGTTTTGAATCTAATTACCCTGTAAGGTATCTACCATCCTGATTTTACAGGGGTCATTCCTTTACTTCTATTTCTATCACAAGTCTTCTTGTAAGAAAACTGAATGCTTTTTCATTGTTCTCAGATCCAAGGGTTTGGGTCTGTGGTCACCTATGCAAATTGGTGAGGATTTTTACCAAACCTTTCCCAGGAAGTGGGGTGCAAGGGTTGGGAGGATTTGGAGGGGAAAGACGTGTCCAAACTGCGTCTCCCAGTAAACCCAGTTAGAGTTTGGTGGTGGCAGTGGATATTCCAAGGACAAAGGATAAAATTAATTTGTACCTTGGGGAAGTTTTAACCTAAGCTGGTAAAAGTAAGCTTAGGAGGTTTTCATGCAGGTCCCCACATCTATATCCTGGAGTTCAGAGTGGGGGAGGAACCTTGACAAAAGCATATTCAATTTTCCTAAGAAAATTACTGAAATGAGCAATGACCTCACTACAAAGATGGTGGAACAAACAAATACACGGTGAACATTTACTCAGTTTTAATCTGATCTCAGAATGAATGTAGAGCATAGCTCAGGTTTAAGACAAGATATACTGAGCATCTGGCCTTTACATGCATGGTAGAACAAAGCTTTAGGATTCTCCAGATTGATTGATCACATGTCAGCATGGCACTCCTCAAAGTATTTGCAGAGCTCATCTCAGTCATGAAACTGTAAATCTGAGAGTCCCTGTTTATAAGAGAATTCAGTGTCCAAGAAGAGCAGAACTCCAGCTAGTTAGCTATCAAGTTCTACTAGCTAATGGACTTGCTGAAATGGACTTAGCGTGGCTGTATAGCAACTGCAACAGGGCAACATGCTGTGGGTCTGGGTCACACCCAAAGAGTTTATCTAGTCAACCCTGAAAAAGGAAATCTGATGATGCTGTTCTTCATTCCAGTTTCCGGACCATGGACTCTAAACGTTTTGGGATTTTTTTTCAAAATGTCTCTCTGGTTTCATCCAAAGTATTTATTAATTGACTATAAAACTTCGTGAGAAACTTAAAATCTGAATTTTGCTTCTTTTTCTTGGAGATGCTAATAAACTAGACAAATTTTAGAATACTGTACTAACCACTGCCTTTAACATCCTTAGAGCATTTAACTACACCATCTTGGTTTCTCAGATGTCCGTGGTTTGGGGTTCTCAAAATTTTCAAACAAAGGGCAAAGAAGATTAGACCGATTTACGTTGGAGAGCTTCAGAGTTGTCAAACTTCAGGCATGTAAATCCAGAACAGTTAGTTGCCTTGGAAGCACCATGCAATCAATTACTTAGTAAAGCAGCAAGGTGACCTCATGATTCAGGGCTCTGCCATGCAATCTAGAGGATTATTCTGAGATTGGGATATTACACATTTCTTGATTTACTAGAGCTAGTTCTGACCAGTTTATGATTCAGTTATGAGATTAACACGTCCAGTGAGATTAACCTAGTTCAGGGGTTCTCAAACTTCATTGCACCGCAATCCCCTTCTGACAATAAAAATTACGACATGACCCCAGGAAGGGGGACTGAACCCCAAGCCCCACCACCCCGGGCAGGGGGGCCAAAGCAAAACCCAAGCCTGCCGCCCTGGGAAGTACCAAAGCTTGTGGGCTTCAGCCCTGGGCAGTGGGGCACGGACTATAGCTTCAGCCCCAAGCCCCAGCAAGTCTAACGCCAGCCCTGCCACTTTGGGGTCCCAACCCACAGTTTGAGAACCACTGACATAGTCCATCCCTCCACATATGGCCTCTATCCTTGACCAATAAAGTCCCTTTTTGATTGCCACCAACGCCCAAACTGCCCATACTCGAGCTACCACAGCAGCAAGGGCATTTTGCCATGACTTTAGAGAAGACAATAGCTATGATGCTTGCTTTTTTTCATTTTTTCCCCCTAAATAGAGGACTTGCATTATCCAGCTATGCTGAAAATTACTGTGCTTATCAACCAGTCTGTAACTTGCCACATAGCATTTGGTTAAGATGCAGAACTAGAAAAAGGCTGTGCCAATAAAGCCACAAGAACATCTAGAAAGTAACAACCTATGAAATTCCAGTCCAGATTGACAGTCTTTTACTCTGGTACTTGCTTCTCCTACTGGTTCAAAAGCAGCTTGAGTTTATTAACCTTCAGGCCACAATGAAAACCCGATCTGTTCACAAAGGCTTTGCTTTTTTCAGAGAAAGATTAACTCTGATGGATGCATTGTTTGTAGGACGGCTCAAGTTTCAGGCTGTGGTTGTCATACTTGTGTGTCCATTTTGTGATGGCAGAGAGTAGTTGTAAATTTGAGGATTGTTCTTGCTGCAGCCAATAGCAGGCAGCAAAATGTTCAATTATGTTAAATCATGTTCTATTAGTGTAAATGTGCCCAGAGGCTTAAGGACAGACATGTTTTTCTAAAATCAAATTCTGAAGTATAAAATCTTATCAAAATGTGTAGAAAGTAGCAAGACTGCCTTTATCGGGTTTCTGAATGATCTGGCTAGCACAAAAGGGAGGGAGATGGTTATATTACATCATCTACTTGCAGCTTTCAGTATGGTTGATCACTGTATTCTGCTTGATCAACTGAGGCATATGAATGGGACAGTACTGAACTGGTTTTGGTTAAGAGATAGAGTGGACCCAGCCACTGATGGAGGGGAAATTTTTGTCAGCTTGGCTGGGCTGAGACTGTAAAAGGTGTGCTCTCAAACAGTTCAGGCTCCAATACATTTTTGCATCTCTACCTCCTTATGAGTGAGATATCTGAAAGTTATGGTTTGGATAATCATTACTATGCAACCCACAGCCAGCTACATTTCCTCTACTGTCCAACTTTGAGAGGAAACCTATGAGGTCTAAGGAATTATATTACTGAAATTCAGCAGTAGCTGACAATTTGCAGAGACTGAATCTCAAAAGAATTGAAATTATGATAATTGGTTCAGGCAGGTAGTGTGAAGAGAGCAACATTTTCCCCAAGCCTCCTGATTCTGATGGGAAGAAGCTTCAGCAGACTGAGCTGCTCCATGCTTTAGGTGTGATTCTCAGCCAAGTGCGGTCTTTAGAAAAATCAAGCGTCAGCTTGGGGCAGGAGGGACAGGATTCTTTTTTATCTTATAAATATTACCAGATTTCAACCCTTCTCCTTATACTTATCTTGCAGTCACAATGCATTCCTTCACACTAAGTAAAAATGTTGCAATGCATTCTGGATACAGTCAGGTCTGCTAGAAATGGATCCACCACCTGCATCTGGGACAGAAATTCAGCATCTGAGCCATTGTCTAGACTCTAGAGGAGACAGGGAAGAGAGATTCGACCTACTTATTGTCATTCTTTTGCATTGCCTGTTGGTCACTGAATAGAGTTTAAGGATGGAATTTTGAAAGGAGCCTAAGTGAGTTAAAAGAAAAGGAGGACTTGTGGCACCTTAGAGACTAACAAATTTATTTGTTCATCTCTAAGGTGCCACAAGTCCTCCTTTCCTTTTTGTGGATACAGACTAACATGGCTGCTACTCTGAAACCTGTCATTAAGTGAGGTAAGTGACCAAATCTCTGAAATTCTGCTGGAAATGGCCCAACTTGATGATCACTTTAGATAAGCTATTACCAGCAGGAGAGCGGGGTGGGAGGAGGTATTGTTTCATGGTCTCTGTGTATATAATGTCTTCTGCAGTTTCCACAGTATGCATCCGATGAAGTGAGCTGTAGCTCACGAAAGCTCATGCTCAAATAAATTGGTTAGTCTCTAAGGTGCCACAAGTACTCCTTTTCTTTTTACGAATACAGACTAACACGGCTGTTACTCTGAAACCTGAAATTCAATGGGATTTAGGCATGCATATCTCTTAAAGCCCTTTGAAAAACCCAGCCTTAGGTACTAAAACATTTAAAAACATGAGATAAACTGGGTTCCAAATCCCGTCCAGAGCTTCTGATACCTGCCATCTCACCTCTAGGGGCAGAAAGTGTAAGATTTTCAAAGACAGTTCAGGTATTCTGCATATTTGAGTACCACTAGCCAGCAGTCTGTAGCATGCCCTCCCTTTGTAAGCGAGAAACGCCACAGATTCGGGATATTTTACAAGAAGCTTGGAGACTATTTAGAAAAGCATTTACCATGGTACTTGCTATGATTTAATCTGAATTTATGCAATTTTATCTTCAGTATGTTTTAGTGTTTTAATGAGTTTTATCTTGTTATGCATAGGATTCCTAAAATACTACAGCTGATATGCACCATACCATTTACTATTATTCATTCAATTGCTATCCTTTACCATGACCAAAAAATACTGCAACATATGCACAAGGCACCATCTTGATAGTTATTACAGTGAGGCGTCTCAATGCCCATTTTCAAGCCACCTCCCAGTAGTTTTAATTCCTGCAAGTAGGTTGTTTCTACTAATACCTGGCAATAAGGGGTTTATACCTGTTTCATCCATGTTGCTTCAGCCACCACCTGCCTCACCACAAGTATGGAAAACTCATCCACTCCATCTATGCACTTCTCTAATGCACTGAGCCACAAAACCAAGAAAACATATGATGAGGTATTAACTTCACATCAAGTTCTGAACCAGACTGTCACATTAAACAGACTGTGATCTAGCTATCCACTAGTAAGATTGCTTCAGAGTATAATTAAATTAACATTGCCCCTTCTTCCTACTATTCAGGATATTTGAAAATTAAAGGAGCTTGTGCGTGTTTCCTGCCAGATCAACTAAAGAAAATTATAATACTTAACCTTAACAACTCACTACATATGTTTGCTTGTTTGCATATTCTCTTCTCATGGCCTAGAATCAGTGAGTACTAAAAGTGAGACTAGTTCATTCCACTAGGACTAATATCACATATAACACGGAGAAAAATTGGATTTTAAAGGACAACCAGGGCCATGCAACTGATTCCATCAACATTTACTGCAGCAAAACCTCTACAACGTTTCAGAAGATGGTTATTTTTGTGTCTATCAATATCAAGCAAATTTGTAGAGTATCCTTTTTAAAAAAAAAAAAAACAACTTAAGTTGGTACCAATGACCACAACAGATTTTGAAATTCAACTCAAATGAACACTGAAGTAAAAGGAACTTTTGCCATAAGGCCAGGATCTCACCCTAGTATCCAAGCTCTAGGAAGAGATATCAAAATATAGCGCCATTTGGGGAAAAGTTTTGATTTTTAGAGGAAACAGACAGCAGAATACTTTTACACTGAATGGTGTGAAGGGAATGTACTGAGGGACTGAAGACTCATTTGTTTTCCATTATTGTTTATTTTTGTGACTGATCTTATTCACTTTAATTTGAGGGGGACACATTCATCAAGAGAATACTCAGGGGCAAGTTTTTCAAGAATCTCACTAGCAAATTAACTGTGTATTCTCCATCTCTTTTTTGTATTCATGTTGATTTATTTTTTTTAAATCGAATTTCAAAATAATAAAATATAATAGAGAAAAATCTTGCGACAAAACCAATTCACACACATTTGAGAAGACTTATTATTGGCTAGTTTTGTGCCTTCCACAGCATTCTTATTAGGCTACATCTACACTTGCAGAGTTTTTGCACTGTCAGTTTCATCGGTGATATGGAACTGGTAAAAGAAACACGCTGGTTTGTGTTCTCACTTACTTCCACAGGCGTCAGATCGTGTTCACATTTGCAGCACTTCCATCACCGATGAGAGCAGCGCATTGAGGGCAGCTATCCCACAGTTCAGTTCTCTCCGTTTTGAGGATAGGTCTTATGGGAAGGGGGAGGGGGTGATTGTGGGGCATCCTGGGTCCCTGCACAGCCTCCCCTCCCAAACACTGATCCGCTCCAGTTGCTCAACATTGCTCCAAATAGGGGACCGTTTGCTCTGTGGAGCAGCCATTGTCACCTAGCCAGAGGGTAAGCGAGCACTTGACAAGAAAACTGGAAGGGGAGTTTCAAAGTTTCCGGGACTTTACAGGGGGAGGGGCAGACGTCTGTTTACCTGGCATCAGAGCAGCAGAGCTGCTGGCCAGAGTGGTCACCTAGGCACTGTGGGATATCCTCCAGAGGCTAAAAGCTCTGTAAACAGGAAGAACGTGTCTTCACTTGCACATCACCACAAAAGTATCACCGGTAAGAACTGTACACCTCTCAGGGAGGTGGTTTTTTGTTTTTGGTGAAACTTCTGAGTTTCACCACAAAAAGTCATTAGTAAGTGTAGATACTCCTGGGGTTTTTCCACAAAAAAAAAGGGACTTTTTGCCCCTCCCCACCACACACACCCTGAGACACAGCAGGAGCATTTTGAGAGTTCAACTAGTTGGAGCCTCATTATATTTTTTTGATGTATATTTGTGCTCATTGCCAAGACACCTGACATCAATAAAAACAATCTGTTACCAATCACCTGAATATAACAGAACCACCTGCTAACCACTTTCTACCAAAAACCACAAAACCCAATTAGAAAACTAATCCAAAGCCTGGCCAAATAAATAGACCTTACACTGTACCTACCCAGTGCTTCAGTCTCCTTCCTCCATAAACTATGCCATACATTTATCATCCTGTGTACCAAATAGATCTGCTGGAGCATCCCATTCACTCCTAGCTTCCTAACATTTAATAGAAGCTCTAGATTTTTAATTCCTAATGCATCTGTGATGGGGCACCTACTGCTCCCATCATCTTGGCTTTGCACAGACCACCCAGAGACCTTCTCTCGTGTAGCTATCACCATGCAGCTTATTTACAGTGCTTCAGTCCATCACCTTCAACGCTTTGCAGACACACTAGTTACAATATCCTCCAGTTTTACTACCCCTTTTCCAAAGGTGAGGAGAGGAAAGTCTCCTTTAAATTCCCTTTTATTGGGCCCTACTGTTCTTTCTCACTCTCTTCACTCCCCCACTCAGACCTCCCCACCCCGTTCACCACCACCTTTTATCCAGTCTCACTGTTAATAAGCTAATTAGCTCATTAGCTTCCTAGCCCCAATCTTACCTGATAATGACTTCTCTCCTTAATCAGGCCCTACCAGGAGCCTAAGTGGTTAAACAGTGACCAGAGTGCTGGTTCACTTGCTCATTCCCAGCACTCTGTCATGCTATCTCAAGAATCTATCATCTAAACTCATATTCTTCATAATTAAAAAGATATGTCTCCTTTCATCTATTTTTCAGTGAGCAGCCAGACCAACTTTCTAAAACTGCCCCAACAACTTCGGTTCTTTACACTTGCTCTAATGTGTTACCTGAGGCTGCTCTCTGACTAAGGCAATATCAATATCCAGGGCTTAAATTCTCCCCAAGTATTTCCTGGTGCCTCAGGGCTCGGGGCTTCAGCCCTGCAGAGCGGCGCCAGCACTCCCATGGGTTTGAAAATATTTACCAGAGCTCGGTTCCAGCTGACTTTAAGCCCTGTCAATATCCTTTCTAAAATTCACTGACCTTCTAAATGAGGATCCAACAATGCCTTGTACAGTAACACTATCAACTTGTTTGATGTTCAGACCATTTGCTAATGCAACCAAATATTTCACTTGCCTTTCGCACTATTGCTGCATACAAAACCCCGCAAAAATCCTCCTCTTTATCTGTGTATATCACAAGCTCATACTTTTTTTAATTAGTTCCTTTTTCCCCCAAACTATTTGTTTTCAAGCTTTTCCACTTTGCACTGCATATGCCAATTGGTCAATCATCTAAATCAGCGTTTCCCAAACTGTGTTCTGCAGAACACTGGTGTTCCACATGATGTGAACAGGTGTTCCGTGAAAGAATCGTAATTTTAAAAAAGGGTCTTGCACTTGATTTTTGTACTACTTTATACACGCTTTCCAGTTAGAAGTTGTTAGTTCAAGTTATTTTAAATTTGTATTTTTGCTTTGTTTTATAAAATACCATATAGTGCCAAATCAGGGAGTATGAGGGCCTAAAGTCATTAAAAATACAGGCTCTCTGCCTTAATAAAATGATCCATCAATCAAACAATGACTCATAAAAGAGCAATATGAAAATGGCTTTGTGACAACAAGTCCTAAAAAGGACCACAATCTTTTGACACTAAGCACCACTACCTTCACACCCTACACACTACTGTAATAATGTTTGTACAAAATATGCATTGTGAAGTATAATTTGGAAACTAATAACTCACTGATCATTAATATTCTTGCACAATGTGGTGGGTATTAAGAGTTATGGATATATGCTAAAATCACGACTAAAGTGTGTTTAAACCAGGCATGTCAGGTGGAATTGTTAAAACAGGTCAATCCTAAACCTCAATTTCCATATAAGCAGTAAAGAGGATCATCAGGACCACAGGGAAGAGATGGCAGGAAACAGAACAATCTGCATTTCAGCAAACACAAGTGGGAGAAGAAAAAGCCTGGAGATTCCTTCACCATCAGAGTCCATGTCGTCTCCCTCACAAATTGAATAAACTTTATTTTTGAGAGGCAACCCTCAGAAGAATCCATTTCAAAGGTTTACTGGTCTATAAACACAGGAGGGCTGTACGTCAGTAGATAAGTAATTGAATCAACTGATTGTATACAATATTACATTATTATAAAAGTCTACAGCGTGAGCTGTTTTCTGAAAGCTCAGGACACAGTGGTGATTAATATCATTGTGAAATGTCTGTATTAACACTATATGAGGAAAATATGGATACTTAACGTTATGTTTTAAAGTGGCCAAACAGAGAGAAACAGGTTCCCTCCCAGATAGGAGAGAAGGCAGCTATTTACCCTCTCCTGTGAAAATTAAGCATGGTGGAAATCAAAACAATGGAAACTCCATTTACATATAGCGGGATGGGATGTCCAGAGGAAGGGAAGAACAACATGAAGTCATCCAGTCTCTTGAAACAAAGTCATTGAACTTTGGAATATAGAAGCAAAGAGAGAAGCCATCTTTGGCATCCATCACTAGATAGACACAAGGGAACAGAGCTCTTGCAAGCTGAGGAAGATGGGTCTTTCAAACAAAGGGCGGGGTAGCTGAAGTCTCTGGGAGCTGAATATAGGTTAGAAACCTGCATAAGCAAAGATTGTATCTTGCTAGATTAAGCTTTAGAATTTTAGATGCTTATTTTCACTTGCGTTTGGTTTTAACCCTTACTAACTTTAATCCTTTTTCTTGGCATCACTTAACCTATGTCCTGTTAATAAATTTATTTAATTCTTACTACATACCAACTCAGTACTGTGTTTAAGTAGAAGGGTATATTTACCCCAGTTAATAAGTTGTGATGTGTTTTTGTATCTGTAGGGAAACAAACCAACCATATTATTTCTCTGAACTGTCCAGAAGATGGCTGAACAATGCAAAGCACATGGTTTTGAGGAAATTTGTGACTAGGAGTGTGTTGTGGATCACTTTGCTGCTTGTAACCAAGGCTGGTGAACAAGTCAGAGTGGGGCAGCGGGGTTGCAGACAGACTGCTCGGTCAGAGCTACTGAACCATGTCTGTCTAGCACACAAACATTCAGGTTGCAATCTGTATGTTTGTAGGCTGGTTATGAGCATCCCACACTGAGTGCTACAGAAGTAAAGCATTGTAAGGCATCCAGGTTGCAGGGCAAGTGGTGACACAAACCCTTACTGGTCTCGATTGCATTCTGAACCCCATCACAAATCTACACTATTGTAATAACCAAACAGAGAGTAATGGATAAATGTAAAAGTATTTAATGGCTAATGTTATATGACATATATTGATTTGCTGAAAACGAAGAAAAAATATTTCACTCAAAAAGGACTTTATGGCTCTGGGCCACTATGGCCCCGAGTTTGCTTCTCTCTACCTCAGGTCCACCATGTGGTCTGGCCAGCCATTAGCTCCCTTCTGTACTCACCCTTTGTACTGCAATTCTTATTTTACAATCCCTTCTGTCAGAAAATCTCTCTGCTTTGAGCCCAGCCTGTCTTCTACTTCTGCCCTATTAACTCATGTCAATACAGCAAAGAGAGCAAAATAAAGCAACCAAATGGATGCTTGTATGTTACATTACTGTGTGGCTGCTATGAAGAGGAACAAAAAAAGGTTAAGTATCCACAGCCTCACAGAACGCTCGATTTCTGCCCCAACCCTTAGGTCCTAAGTGGTACCTCTTTGTATCAGAGGTGCGCATACCTTCACTTGTCTGTCTAGTAGTCAGTTGCTGTTGTTGTATGAGATGTGTGAAGTGGCTGCAGAAGTCAAAAGATCACTTTTCTTACAGAGTTGTAGGGCTCTGCAACTGCTCAGCAGTCAGCAGAACACAAAACTGCAGGCTGCAGCCAACGGCCGGCTTTGATTACTGTTGCATCAGAAATAAAAATAAATGAATTGCTGAATAAAAGCTCTCCTTGTTTTAGCAAGATCACCACAATTGGTAACCAGCCAATATCCAGATGTTTCCCTGTCTTCCATCCTATGCTTCATTTTCCCCAACTGTATTCAAGGGTTCCAAATTTGCACCTCCCCACTAGAGTCACGTACAAAATGTCTTTTAGAATCTCTGGGGATAACAGGGTGCATCATTGCTGAACAACTAACACCTAACTGGATGGGATGACCTCTCTTTATCCCCTACCCTTATAACAATGGGGACACCAGAGAGCTACAATTCAGAACAAGGAAGAAAGCATTTATGGAACGGAATGGAAAAAATTAAATCACTTCCAACACTGACTGAATGACCACAGTATCATATGAAACTCTGTTCCTGCTGCTAGAAGAAGCCAGTGATTGAGATTTATATAGGGGGCCATGCTGAGCGAGGTCAAGGATGAATCCACTAACCAGAGCTCTCCAATCTTCCGCTCTTGTAGAATCAGGGAAATACTTAACCAATGCAGTAGAGAAATGAACATTACATGTCAACCAATGGCAAGTTCAAACTGTCAATTTTAAACCAGATATTGAAAACTTTTTTTAAAAAAATTAAGAAGTTGTTGTGGAAGTTTCTGATCATTTTAAGTAGTGGCTAACTAATACAGAGCTTAAAAAAAAAAAGGACAAAAATCAATAGACTGACCTGATACAAAGGAAAAACAAGGAAGGACAAATGAAGGAAGGGGAAAAACCAAAAAGTTAAAGATAATGAATGTTCAAAGTAAGAGCAGAAATTAAAGGAGACTAAGGTAAATTTAAGTAACTCCTGACCTCTGTAACTGAGTAGTGAAATAATGAACAGTCACCCCTTAAAGAGCTTCCTATGATATATATTGCACAAGGGCGTAGAGGCACCACTTGGAACCTAGTACACAAGGGGTTATCTCCAGCTTCCCCTCCCCAGGTATTCATTATTCAGGGCAAAGGTTGTAAGGAGGTACTGCTAGAGAGAGGAGGGGGAGAATGCTTGAGGAAAGGCAAGTCTGGGGGGGAGGGGAGGGTGGGTTGATCCCCAGATTAGGGACACTGTCACTTTTCTTCCACTTGTTTTTATAAGGCTCTCTCTGATGAACAGAACTTTCTGCCTATTGGTTTTTGCTCAGTCATTCTACTTACTTACATATCCTTTTTGCAGAACAGCCTAATACAAGCAATATAAAAGTACAGCTGTGTGTGGAGGAAATACAACAATACATACAGTAACCCCTCCAGACCTCCTCTTCCTGGTTTACTCAGAGTTCAAATCCCCAAAATCATCCAAAACCTGTAACTCCAGAAGGGAAGGCACTGAATTTTGTCCTGGAAGTCAGCAATGTCTTCAGATTTGAACGAATGCTTCAATTTTTGCAAAAGGCTAGAGAGAAAACTCCCCTAATTAAAGAGGCTCTTAGAAACAGGACTAGCAATGGTTTTATCACACTTCCATCTCCCATTCAAACAGGAAAGACCTGATTCAAATAGAAGATTAAGAACTTTAATAATCATTCCGCTCAAGCGAGCGCTCACAGAAGTGGCCCAGAGTGCTAAAAATATGCTGATGTCCCATTTTGAGAAAGTGTAGCTTTGTTGCCAGTGCTTGTGGTTTTATTATAAGTCTTGCAAATTTTGGTGTTTTTCTTATAGCCCCAGCTCCTAGAGGCAGCTGATGCAACATGAAAATATCAACTTTCATTTCAAATAAGAGCTTCTAACCCTTGCAGTTGCAGAAAAATGCTTGAAAATGTGACCCAAGTGTGAACCTAAAGACTCAAAACACAGAAAGTAAATAAAAAGAACCCTCAATATTTTTAAGTCAATTTTTTGGAGCCTGACAGGATTTTTGATCTCTTGAGGTTGGCAATGTTGGCTACTCTTGTTGATGGAGCACAGTGCCTAGCACAGTGGGGTCTTGGTGCATGATTACGGCAGGAATACAAATAATGTCATAATAATAGGGACATATCCCTCCCTCACACTCTTTCTGTACAGGGGAGGGAGCCAGCCACACTCAAAAAATTTCTTGTGGAGATTGACAGGTTTCAGAGTAACAGCCGTGTTAGTCTGTATTCTCAAAAAGAAAAGGAGTACTTGTGGCACCTTAGAGACTAACCAATTTATTTGAGCATAAGCTTTCGTGTGAGCTGTAGCTCACAAAAGCTTATGCTCAAATAAATTGGTTAGTCTCTAAGGTGCCACAAGTACTCCTTTTCTCTTTGTGGAGATTAATATTCTCAAGAGGATTTCAGACTCCAGTGGCGGCTAGTTCAGTTAGATGGACAATACTTTGTACTTATATAGCATTTTTCAGATAAATATTTTCAAATACTAGTTAAGATTCACAAAACACCCTCCGGAATTGAGATATGGGATTTCTTCATCCACCTCCAAAATGCACTCACCCTTGCATTTCTACAGTACCTTCCATCTGAACGATGTCAAAACACTTTATGTAATGAGCTCACATCTTTGTGAGGGAGGTTTCATAGATGAGGGAACAGAGATATGCACAGGTGAAGGGACTTGTCCAATGTAATCACAAGACATCTATGGTAGGGTTTGGAACATCTGCACAGAAACATCCAGCGTGCTACCATGATGGAATCGCTGCCAATTCTAAAAGATCCTCTGACCTGGGACTCAGACTTGTGTTGAGAGGCAGTCGTTACACTAACAAGCAAACTTCACTCCCAGCAACATTGAGCAGAAACATTAGCAGGATCCTGTAGCCAGAGGAAATGGTGACTGCAAAGCTCACTACACTTCCTCGTGTCAAAATACTTTATCCTGACAGTTCCAATCTCTTCTGGCAAATTAGTCTGCAAGTTTAGGCTTCTGGAAAATGATTCAATCACCCCTACTGTATCTCACAAACCTTAAGCATTGGAATACAAGACACACTGCTCAACCTTCTTCTAAAGGGAACTTACTCTTTTGAGGTGAAAGGGGCTATTCAGTTTCCACATTTACTGAACGCCATGCTGCACTAACAGACCCTGAGAAATCACCAGATCCAGGAGGTGAAGGAAAGTCAATTCACACTTCACTCCATAATTAAACTTTTTTAAATACAAATTAGATAGCAAAGTACCTATTACAAAACATTCTTCAAAAGGAAAGATTTTAAAGTAGCCCAGTAGAGGATTACCCATTTTGAATACATTATCGCCAGGAGATTCCGCTGAATCAGCAACATACAAGGGTCTCCACGCACTCTTATCAAGCAGTATGATGGCAACCGCTACTGCACAGTCAGTCTTACTGGCCTAGTCGACAGAAAATTAAACCACCACTAAAGGATTAAATAGTGAGACACAGACATCAATTTATGTCCACCCATACTACAGCATAAAAATCAAAATTCTAACCCTAAGCCCTAACAATGCCATCCTTATTGTCTCATGCCTGCCCAATCTTCCTTCAAAAATGGCCTGAACTTTGGGTCACATCATCTCCCTTCTTCCACTCATAAAATATCCTCTTATGACAAGATTCCAGGGATCTTATATCCAACCTATGGTCTCCAGAGCAACATTTGCCTCTTCAGGACACTGCATGGACCTCTCACGAACTCACATATAAGATGCAAGTCTGGCATTAGGCAGCTCACCATAATGACTGACAGAACCTACACAGAGCCCCACAGAGCTCTCGTGTAAGTCAATCTCTTCTTGTCCCACCAGCCAACAGAACCCCTCTTCCCCACAGAGTGCTTTAAACACTGCCTACACATTACAGCTTTTAGATCATTTCAAGGAAAGTAACTTGACACTCAAGGTACAGGCTGCAATCAAGAAAGTAAAAATAAAGTGGTGGGGGGTGACCAAATGACATAGAAATGCTAAAAGCACTTTAGACCATCATCCTAATGAAACTGGCCAAACTGTTCAATGAAATTTAGGAAAAGGAGACCCCTCCTGGCCAGTGGAAACATTGACTCATTGTCAGAATACCCCAAAAGAGTGATCTTACTGCCTGTAACAACTGGATGGAGTTACGTTACCATCTGTTGTAAGGAAAGCTTTCTGCAGCTTGATATTACACAGGATGAAAGAGGCAGTGGATGCAAAGCTTAAAGAACAATGGGCTGCATTCAGGACCAAGAGATCCTGTGTAGATCAGATATTCACAATAAGGACCACCATGGAAAAACGTATAGAATGATAAGCTCCACTCATCTTTGATTTTTAAAAGGCATTTGACAGCCTGCACAGACACATACTGTGGAATATTCTTCAGTCCTATGGAATCCTAGCCAAAGTTGTCATGAAGGCCATGTTCAGAGATGTGAACTTTTCTTTAAAGGTGAACAACCAGACAGCGGAGTGGTTCAGCATGGACACTGGTCTTAAACAGGGTTGCAATTTATCCCCACTGTTTAACATTTCCATAGACTGGATAACAAAATGTATCAGCAACACAAACATTGGTATAGAATGGGCAGATGGCAAAAGCTTAGAGGACAAACTATTTATGGTATTCAACTACTGAGCAGCATCCCGCTCAAAAAACACAAACAAAGACAGGCAACCTGGTAACAACTGCAGGACAAGCAAAGTTCAAAATTAGTTATGCTAAAACAAACATCCTTGAAACCCAGACATCAAGCAGTAAACATCACATTAGAAGGCAAAAATATCAAGAAAGTAGGGCAGTTCATCTAAACTGGGCAGCACCATATTGGCCAATAGAGACCTCAAAAAGGAAGAGTCATCAAGGATTGGAAAGCCATCCATAGTATGTATTAATTTAACAATCTATGAAAAGCAAAGATATAAAGCACCAGAACAAACCTGAGAATTTTCAATTCAAACAAAAGCTCAGTGCTAACGTACAGCTGCAAAACCTGGAGATCTACCAAGAAGTCAGACAGAAAACCAGATACCTTCAAAAATAAGTGCCTACACAACATTTTGTGCACTGGTTGGGAAGTCTTCACTACCAAGAGAGAGATCAGAGAAGCCACAACCAGCAGCTCATTTCTATCAGAAACAGTAGTTTAGGCTTGAAACTGGACAAAGGTTTCTAACCATCACAGGAGTGAAGTCCTGGAACAGCCTTCCAAGGGGTGAAGTGGGGGCAAAAAACCCAACTGGCTTCAAAACTGAGCTTGATAAATGTATGGAGGGGATGCTATGACAATGGCATTTAGCTGATCTGCAACTGCTATTAGCAAATATCCCCCAATGGCCAGTGACGGGACACTAGATGGGGAGGGCTCTGAGTTACTGGGGAGAATTCTTTCCCAATTTTCTCTGGCTGTTGGGTCTTGCCAAAATGCTCAGGGTCCAACTGACCGCTATATTTGGGGTCAGGAAGGAATTTCTTTCTTCCGGGTCATATTGGCAGAGACTCTGGGTGTTTTTCACCTTCCTCTGCAGCATGGGTCACTTTCAGTCTTAAACTAGTGTAAATGGTGGATTCTCTGTAACTTAAAGTCTTTAAATCATGATCTGAGGACTTCAGTAACTCAGCCAGAGGTTATGGGTCTATTACGGAGGTATGGGGGTGTTCTTTGGCCTGCAATGTGAAGGAGGTCAGACTAGATCATCATAATGATCCCTTCGGCCTTAAAGTCTACCAAAAACACTACATATACTTGGACCATGTACTCTAGTTACCAATACACAGGTTCCCACATAAAGATATCAAATGGAAACCAACTGGTAAGAGGCAATGGGATTCCCCAAGAGAAACCTTCAGAAGAACCCTTAGCATGGAGGGAAGAACAGTCGATCTCAACACCACAGAGCAGATGGAAGCAGCAGCAAACAGGAAATTGGTTTGGGCCCTTTTTTGTTCCTTGCGTATATATAAAGAAGACCTGAAATATTTTCCTTCCCTCTCCCCCCCAAAAAAGATGTTTTGATACTTCAGAAATATCAGGAATAACAAGTCTTTTCTTTCCTGTTTTGACAATGTTCCCCTTGCAGGACCAGGAAGCTGGAGCGAGTTTCTCAGTCTCTATTAGAAAGAGCAAGAATGCTGTATTTCCTCCAAACTATTCATCAGTTAGAGAGTGTTAAACAATATCAGTGTTTTAAATAGTCTGTCTCAACCCCATTCTTCTCCCAATTGTTAAAGGTTCACTTCCTTCCTACATGTGAGCTAATAATCCTACCAGTTTTCCAGCCATAAAGAGTCTTCCAGGAAAAACAGGGTAGACAAAAGCTGAATTTCTTGTTTTAAAAAAAGGGTTTAAAAAGATATTTTGAGACTTTATAAAGCAGCAAATAGGACACTATTTGTTTTCTACTTTCAGGTAACCTTTAAAATATGGGGGGGGAATCTTCAAAATGCAACAAGATGCATGCAGAATCAACAACAGGGATCACTCTCACAGCAGGAAATTAATACAGAGGAGACCGGGGGCATTTCTAGTGAACCCTGACAAAATGCAAGTCTAAAAATGGAAGGAAAGGGTTAAACCACTCAACTACTTGGTGAAATGGGGATATGATCTGATGAATCATGAGATACCTGTTTCATGCATTCCAAAGCCAACCTGAAATGGCTCCCAGAAGGACAGTGTGGATGCCCTCAGCCAGTTGTTAAAATAATTTAACTTAACACAGTTATACAGCTGAAGCTATGTTAAACCATTCGCAAAAACTATTCAGACATATGTGCTCACCATGGACAGTAATCTCCACATCATCATAATCTCAACCCATCACCAAGGGTTTGGGAGTAACAGCTTCCCACTCAGCCCCCACCACATGTGACGACCAAATTTTGTGCCGCTCCATGTGACATTTTATGCAAATATATTAATTAGGTCATTTGCATATTCACAAACAACATGCATACAATCAAACTTCAGTTTTCAAAAACTGTGTGGATCTAATTGTGTCATGAAAGGTGTCAGTTTAACAGCCTTGATTAATTAAATCCTCTATCTAAAAGGAAGCGGCAAATCACATTTTCCAAACACAATACCCTGGCAAGCAGGCCTCACTTTGATCTGGGGTAGGGCAGAGAGACTTCCTCAAGGGCCAGACTAAGGCTAGGCTTGTCTCCATGGCCTGGGCATTTCTTGGCCTCTGTTCCAAGTGTGCCAATTAGTGTAAAGTGGATGATAATGGATGCAAGTTTGTAATGTGGGAGCTGGAAGTGAGACCCACCGAACAGGCCATTATGGGAAACACTTAAATTTCTGCTGAGCTGGGCTGGACTCAAATTGGTGAACTACAGGTGAAAGGCTCTGCAGCTCATTAGCAATGCTCTCAGGTATCCAGTCCCCAGTTAGAGCTAATGTTTCACTTTCAAGAATGAAGCTTCCTTTCTGGTAAAGTAAGTTTATTAAATCAAGCTCCAACCTGTTTGGAACGCACACAGGCAGGGTCTTCCATTCTCAGGACACAGGCAAAATTTCCCACACCTTATTCTGAATTTCCTGCAAACATATCTTACAATCAAGTACCACAACCTGCTATTAAAACGACAGCTCCCATTAACCAAAATATAAACAATAAAAACATAAAATTCACTTCTAAATATGTCTTCCAATGTAATGTAATTTCAACAACTGTAACTATTACTAGGTCCTCACACTAACTTAAGATGGGCTCCTATAGATACATAAGATTTTTTTTTTTTAAATCTATACTTAAAAAAATGGTAAGGTCGCAAAGCCAAGCACTTAAAATTCGGAAACGCCATAATTAAGGTTATCTATGAAAGTTCAATTAAGTTTCCTCAGTTATCTTAGCTTTAAAATCTGTTAGTGGTAGTTACCTTCACCAGGAAAGGTACATGAGCCTGAGTTACTATGGATTGTGAAGTCTAGGGACATACTGACAGCAGCCAGTTGAAAAGCTGCAGCTGTAACTTACCATCTCTTGGCTTGTAGCTCAGTACACATTCCACAAAATACACTGTAGCCCAGGGGAAAGGGTCTCTCTCTTGCCTTATTCCTCCCCCTCTCAATATATTGACATTTTAGCTGTTATGTGGGAAGTTATGACAAAGCTGCCAGATGTATGGCACTTGACACTGATCACAGCCAATTCATAATGTGGGAAAGCAGAAACTGCACACTGTCTACTTTCAGTTTGTAGGCATAGCATCCCTATTGTGCCTGCTTTAAGTAGTGGTCTCTTGTGACTCACTGTTTCTTCTAAGAGTAGAGAAAAATCTGAAGGGAAAACAAATCCAGATACCAAGGGAAACCATTCATAATGCTTGGGCAAAAATGAGCATTTATAACAACTTTCTTGGTTTCACAGCAACAGCCGTGTTAGTCTGTATTCGCAAAAAGAAAAGGAGTACTTGTGGCACCTTAGGAAACAAAGGAAACTGAGCTTCTCTTCCATCCTACCTTCTTCTCTTCACAGTTGTATTAATGGACAAGAGTGCAAACCCCACATCTGTGTGTGGTAGAAGACAACAGAGTCACTGGCAGAAGGATGAAGAGGGATTTTTTTAAAATCACAACATGAAACTTGATTTCGACTGCAGGAGAAGGACTCCTGCTTTTTATTGAACAACCTACAATAGCTAGGTGCTGATCCTTTCAGTTTTAAAGCAAGCCTTTCAATAACTAGAGACTGGCCCTGCACAGAGTACATCACTGCAGTGGGCACTGTTTCTGTTCTCCTGTTTCTCACCTTTTTATGACGAACTATATTAAAACTGGTTTAAATGTAATAAAGTCTGCAACCTTTACAGCTAGAAAATATTGGAGGACAATAAAATTAGCCGAGCATAGAAATGAGGGAGTCTTAAACATCCTTTGCTTGTCTTCCAGTGGCAATACATACAGAGCTGGCAGAGACTGCAAAATCAAAGGGACTTTAAGCCAATTTAAAATTCAAACTACCATTTCTCCATCTCCTGCCTAGCACAGCCCCAGGGGACATTACACACACACACACACCCTCTTCCCCCTCCCTTTCCTGCCCAAGCATTGCTTCCACAGCTTTTCATGCTTGTTTTCTTAAATTTGTTTATGAAATGGTGATCTGAAATATTTATGAATCACTTGTCATCCCCATACCTGTGTTCAACATAGGCTGGTTCAGTGGTAATGAATGCACATTTTCTCTTCAGTTCACACTCCACCCAATTTCCCTTATAAGATAAAGCTGGAAAAAATTACCTCAGTTCCCATCACCATCTCTGTTCCTTCTCTATTTATTTGCACACTGACTTATCCATGCTCACATTCATTGAATATACAGCACCAAGAAGCTTCACAATGCAAACTGAACAAGCAAGTTCATACAGAAGCAAACAGATATAGATCTAAGTAGTAACCAATTGTGTCATTGTGCCAAGACAAAGTTATCTTCACAACCATTCTTACCCCTTTTATCACCACTCCAGAAACTTCTCCTCATAGCATTCCATTGGGCAACTATAGAAGAATGTATCAGATAGACACCTCCTATGCTCTGTCCTGAAGTAGCAAGTGCTAGCAGCCTCCAAAAAAATCCTTTAATGAATAATCAAATAAATATTCGTTCTTTGTACTTTTATAGTACTTTCAATCTAAAGAAATCAATTGTTTTACAGAGATACATATTATCCCTTTTTACAGATTGGAAAACTAAGGCACAGAGGTTAGTTGATTTGGTCACACAGCAAGTCTATCAGAGCTGGGACTAGAAACCCAGGTCTTCTTGTTCTAACCCAGTAGTTTTCAACCTTTTTTCATTTGCAGACCCCTAACAACTTTCAAATGGAGGTGTGGACCCCTTTGGAAATCTTAGACATAGTCTGTGGACCCCTTGGGGTCCACAGACCACAGGTTGAAAACCACTGCTCTAAACAATAGATCATGTGAACTCCCTTAACAATGACAGCAGCTGAAATCAATTGGTAAAACAATGCAGAAGACACACTGTATTCCATGCAAAACCCTGGCTTATATCATGCCATCAATTTTTAACCAGAACTCCCCATTGAAGCTGAAGGAGAGCTACAGCTAAAAAAGAAAATAAAAAAATATATTGTCTGGTATAGCCCCTTGAGTTTTGGATATTTCTTTACCCAGTCCCTACATCAACCTCTGAATTTTCATCCCAATACCTTCCTCCTCCCTGTAACCTAGAGAAACCATTCACTCTCTACAAAGATGAGACAGACAGCAATGATGAAGGCTTTCACTACTGAGTACTTTAGGAAGGAACTGTACAATAGTGTCTGTACCACAGAGAGATTGGCTGGGCCAGTCAAGAGTGCACAGTGGGTACACAACATTCCGAAGTGTTGTCAGTCTCCCCCTCAAACGAATTTTGTAAAAGAAAACCTTTTTTCTATCTACTATACTTTCCTCCCACTCTCCATAACGTGTTATATATGTCAGCTGCTTTGTCATACGTAACCTTCTCTATGATATATACAGGGTTTGGGTCACCACCTAAGTTCCCTGTAAGCTGCACAGTCCCGCAGCAGCCTATTAGTGGCACTCAAGGGACCTGCTGTGGCTGAGGGAGGGGTGCCCCTTCCCCAACCTAGCCCGGCCTCCAACCTGGCATGGCACCCCTCCCCCAGCCCCGACTCTGCTGCGGCCCGGGTGGCCCGGCCCAGACCCAGGCGCAGCCGGGGCAGCATGGACCCAGACCTGCTGGGGTCAGGGAGGGGTGCCTATCCTGCAGTCCCGGAGTTGCCGCAGCCCAGGTGCTGCTGCGGGAGAGAGAGCTGGGCGGAGTCCTCTCTCCCCGCCATAGCCCCAGAACACCCTCCTGCACCCCAAACCCCTCATCCCCGTCCCCATCCCAGGGCCCTCACCCCCGCACCCTAACCTTCTGCCCCAGCCTTGAGCCCCTCATCCTCAGCCCCACCTCAGAGCCCACACCCTCAGCCAGAGCCCTCACATCCCTGCATCCCGACCCTCTGCCCCAGCCTTGAGCCCCCTCCCACACTCTGAATCCCTCAGCCCCACCCCCACCACATGAATTTTCTTATGTGCACCAATATGAAGACACATCACCTCCATATTGGTGCACATAACAAAATTCATTGTGCACATGGGTGGGGAAAATTAGAGGAAACACTGGTCACCATGTCTGCTCTCTCGTCCAGCCAAATAAAGTGTGCTTCTTTCAATGCAGCCATTTAAGTCAGTGGCAGATAAAACCATATCACTGTAGTATCTGAATGCCTTCCACATAAAATCAATAGCAATAGTAAAATTTTTTGTGGACTGCATGGGGTCTCTGGCTTTTCTCCCTTTTTGAATAAAAACTCTGTTTTGGATATATGGAATGTTTTGGTGGTTAGCTGAATGGTTTGTTTCAATTTGAAACAATAGAAATTGTTACTGCATGCAAGTAGACTCATCACTGTGCTCAACTGCTACCTCTACAATGACAGTGGAGTGAAAGCCTGTCTGGGATTTCACCCCAGGTGGCTTGGTTGCGAGTACAGGCTTCTCATTTAAAGATGTCAGTCTTTCAAACCCAAGGGAGCATTCCAGACAGAACATGCTTCTCAGACCACACTGTGTACATACCTTGTACAGGAAACATTGGTTGGCTTACATTTCATATAGTAGGGACTACTGGGAAGGACGGAACCTGTACTTTTTAAAGAGCCTGTAGGATGGCCTGATATGTACTACCATTCAAGGAACAGGATTAAAAACTAACTTGGTCGCTCGCTTCCAGATCAGAATTGGCAAGCTCGATATTAACTCCTTCGTTTGATCCAGGTCAGTATTCATCAGGCAACTCATGAGTAAATCAAAGTGGATGGCAAAGTTTTGGACCTCTTGAATTGACAAATTCTTCAAGCGCATGAAGAATTATTTCGGAAGTCTATACAAGTTAACAAAAGATGTCACACAAACAGAGTCACTTTATGATATCAATATCAACGGAGTCACCAGCTCTGCCACATTTACAGGGAGTAGATACAACAACTCCGGTCAGTCTGGATGACAGCTTCACTACTCATGAGCTGCTCCCACAGCTGAGTCTTTAGTCAAGTTCTCACTCAAAACTGAAAGAAGAGCCTCAGAGGGTGGAGAGGGGAGACTACTCAAACCTCATCCAGCCTTAGTGTCCCAAAGTCTACTCCAGACTTTACTTCACTAATTTACAGAAGGTGATATCTTTAGATTTTTTTTTTAATAAGGTATAAGAGAAAACACCCCTTAGCTAAGGTCCTACAAGAGCAAAAGAATGTCTGCTGTAAACTTACCAGTATTTGTGTTTTCTCATTCCATAGTAAATGAAAGGCTGCCATAAAGACACTAATTTCACAGTAGGGCTGGAATCATTTCACACTTACCCTGGATTTTTAGAATTAATGTGTGGTTGCCCAACTAATTCAGCCATGTCCCTCTGATACTGTTTATTCCCCCCCCCCCCACGAAACATTATAGAATGATACAACCTAATCCCCTTCCTCCACAGGACAATGCTTCTCCTTACAGTTATCAGAACATACATTTTTAATAATATTCTGAAAAAATGAGCCTCTGAATGTACATTCTATAGGCAGAGAAACCAATGGAGGAAGCAGCATTTGAGTTTAATGAGACGAGTGCATAACTTAGGGTGTTACGCTGTGATGCAGGCAGTGTAGTCACGCTTTATTGCTGGGGGATAAAAAAAATAACCACCCCAAATGAGGGGTGGTAGCTTTATCAGCTGGAGCAAGCGGCTCCCGGTAATAAAGCGATGTCTATACTGGCGCTTTTCAGCGCTAAAACTCTTGTCGCGCGGGGGGGTGTTTTTTCACACCCCTGAACAATTAACGTTTTAGTGCTGAAAGAGGCAGTGTAGACACAGCATTATACTTTGTTTTCTCTGGCAGCCCAAGCATCTCCTAGTTGAACTCCCAATCCATGCAAAACAAAGGTTTTTACAGGAACACCATCAACATGAAATTTAATCGGTTTTTTCAAAAAGTAGTTTCAGGTACTATTCCGGCCCCAATTCCCCTTTGTGGTTTTACAATCACATGATAGAGCCACAAATAAAACCTGGACCTGACTCATTGACTTGAAAGGTGAAACAGTGAATCTGATTATACACAGTGCTACCAAACAGACAAATTAAACTGGGGGAAAAGTATCTCTTTTTTTTTTTTAACCTACATTTTCCACTATAGTCATCTTAGGTATTACATGTAATAAGTGTAGATAAAACATTTTCAAGCACAAGTATAATTTTTTAAATTTAACATACAAACTGCTTAGACCACACCACCAACTTAAAAAGATTGCTCAAATTTACAATTGATTTCGCTACAAAAACTCCCCTGCCAAAAGACCTTTCCCAGAGTCAGCATAGCCCACGGTACTGTTTTCACAACTGCCAGAGGCAGAAATAGTTTCTCTTAGAAAACACATTTATCCTAGAACACATTCAACCAAATGAAGCGAGACTCACTCAACAGTCATTGTGATGGCAGGTTCAGGCTGGCTGCTGTGTGCTCAGAGGAGATAAGTCAAACAATTTGATAAAAAATTATTTCATTGACAATAAAGAAAAGAATATTTTTAGTTAATACAAAATTGAAGTTCCAGACCCTTAAATTACAGCTCTCCTAATCAGTTCTGAATCAGTGAACCAAGTTATGTATGTATAGATGACCTCAGTGTAACCACGATACATGTTGTACCTGTGTCATGGCAGCTCTGCTAGACAGAGGGATTCTCCTTTCTGAATGAAATCGAAGTCCATCCGGGTCAACCAGCTCGAACAAACACTGGTGCAAGATTGAGATAAAAACCAGAGAGTGCTAATAAACAAGGCACGAGACATAGTTGAGCAAATTTAACCATTACATTTGGAGGGGTGACCCAGTCGGACAACCTGTATTGCAATTATACCATCAATGGCACATGGGTAAGATTTCAACTGGAAGGGAACCAAGCAGAACTACATTGCCATATACAAGATGCAGGGCTATAGGAGGACTTCTGTTCTTGGAATTGGTGAAGACAAATTTACATAAGATGATCACTCTGATTTCCAGGAGTCAATTAATACAATACACCTCGGCATGCTCAGAGGGGGGGGAGGAGCAAGGAGAGAGGTTTTTAATACAGTTATCACATGGGTTTGTGACATCTTTCACAACTGTACCCTTTAAAAATTAGTTATACTCTGACAGTGTCTTCTTAAAATGTTTCGGAGGGGTAACCGTGTTAGTCTGGATCTGTAAAAGAGGCAAAGAGTCCTGTAGCACCTCATAGACTAACAGACATGCGTCCGACGAAGTGAGTACTCACCCACGAAAGCTTATGCTCCAATACGTCTGTTAGTCTATAAGGTGCCACAGGACTCTTTGCCGCTTTTTCTTAAAATGTGTACACTCACTCTCTCCTTTTAATATATGCCTTGCAACTCTACTGATTAGGTCTGATACTTCCTCATATGCAGATGCCAGAAACAGAAATAAACCATACATTTCCCTGTGTATTTCAAAATCTTATTCCTGGCTAAGAAACAGAAAAGCTCTCCAAAGTTTATTTCACTCATGGGGATTTGATTTTTGTTGCTTGACTAAAAGCAGTTCCATATGTTTACCTATTTACACCTCCTTTAACAATAAAAAATTTAAAAAGACCTATGAATATGTAAATAATGTTTTCAATATTAACATAGAAAATATGTATAAACAGTACATAAATATTAATGGAATTACATTTTTCAAGAATGTTATTCCTAGCTCTAATGATGTATGAGACCTGTGAACTCTGACCAGCCATCAAGCCTTAAAAGGGAATTGAAATGCCAGGTCCCACTACAATACTGAAAAAGAAATGCAATCTTTCTGATATAGACACTAACAGGAAAGAGTTTACATCCATCTGCAGCAAAATAACTTGACCAGTTGCCAGCAATTCCTCCTTAATCTGCAGACAATGAAATGTATGGCTAAGTAAGTACTGAACTTTGGGTAAAAATATTCATGGCAGAAACATAGGACAGCTTCAGAAGATGGCAAACCAATCATTCCAAAAGACAGAAGAAGAGATGGACACGGAAGCTGATCACTGCACTGAGTCTACAGCTTTACTTTATAAAGCCAACCCCCTTTTGCCAAGGCCAAAACACAAAAAAGGGCAGCAAATCCCCTCAGGAGTCCATTGAAGCAGCACACAAAGATAACAAATGAAAGACTGGAGATGAAGAACTGTAGCCCTGAGCACTCATCTTGGAAAACTGGTAAGGTAACAAGTCTTGTCACCAGTAAACTAGTTCACAGGCAAAGCAACACACAATCCAGGGAATGCCAGATGTATGCCGAAGTATGAGAGCAGTTAGAAATTCTCAGGGATCCCATCCAAGAAACAGTACTCTACCAGAAGGTCAAGCAGCAAAGAACTAGTATGCGAGCACTTCCACCTCCTAAAAATCCTTCTCTTGTAATTAAGAAAAAAAGGAGAAACTGACTATGTCACCATATTGCTCCCCTGTGATGCCTGTACATAAACGAGGATGAGATTTGATGGGCTCTCAAGGGTGACCCACCCTGTCCTCCTCAAACTAAAGTTGCCACAGTATTGGATCTCATGAGTGGGAGAGGGAGGAAATATCTTGAAAGCACCAATACACCCATCAGGATCCTTACAATTCCTAATCAAAGACCCTAGAAATAGAGCCTAATTCACACATTCAGCTATTATGGTGCAATTTCCTTGCTCGTCTTCTCCTTACACCAGACTTTCTCCAACTAACTCTTGCTTAATTCAACAGATGCCTTAAGAGTGCCTCATTCTTTGATTTCAGAGTACCAGCCGTGTTAGTCTGTATTCGCAAAAAGAAAAGGAGTACTTGTGGCACCTTAAAGACTAACACATTTATTTGAGCATAAGCTTTCGTGAGCTACAGCTCACTTCATCGGATGCATTCAGTGCTTTGATGGAAGTTGTTTTACAGCTGTAGTGAAAGGCCACATCCGAGCACTCCCCAGGAAGAGCTCTCTGAGACAGGCATATGCACATCAAGATATTCTCCAGTCTTTAGTTTTTTTCCTTCCATTTGTAATATTTTTATCTAATTGGCTCCAGAATTTATAATCCTAGAGACAGCATTCTGGCTGTGCTAGGCAAAAAAAAGTGGGGGAGGGGAGAAAACAGCTGCAAAGGCTGAAGGCACCATCTTCTGTTAAGAGCATGTTACTGCAATAGAACAGTTAAATTCCAGCTGCTGTTCTTTCCACCACCAACATGGTAAGTAAGGCATGAGACATCTTCAGGCCAATCTTCCTGCTTAGAAGTATCATGAGTCACTTGACAAGTTTTATGCAGATTCATGAAAAACAGAGTTTAAATTTGAAGCGTAACTAAAACAACTAGACTTGAAAAGGCCTAGATTAAGCAGAGAGTGGAAAAATGCAATTAAAGCAAAAAACATTGTATTTAACAATCAGCACTCCACAATAAAAAGGTTTGTCAGGCACCAGTTTAGTTTACACATGTTCAGATCTGTCAGCATTTCCATGATAAATCCCAATTTTCAGCCATTGTTGATCAAACTGAACTGAAACTTGGTATGCAAGTTTTCAGCCCAGATGCTCAAATAAATTATGCACACCAATTTAGTCATTTAAGTTTCAGAGCAGCAAAAATGCAGCTTTTTTGGATTTTTTGCAATTTATGACAATTTAGTTTTTTGCCATAAACAGCTAAAAACTAGGCAGCATACTTTTTTTTTAAATGAAACTTCTCAGGCAATAAGAAGTCTTTTGTACAGACTGGTAAACTGTGGCATTAGGGAAACATTTACAATTGACTAAAAATACCATTGCACATCATCTATGTTTTACCATATTTGCTCCACACTATACATTGCACTATGGTCTCCAAATACCATATACAAGTGTATATAATGAGGCATACTATTTCAAGCATTCCTAATATCAGGCTGCAAGTCTGACAATAGAATCTCAAATATACGGACACCAGAGTTACAAACACCCTGTGAAACCAGAAGTCATCAAACAGGCAGCAGAGACAAAAAAATAATTAAAAAAAAGCCACAGAATATACTGTACTACCTCAGGACTTTAGCCCTGGGGCTCATGGCTTCAGCGGGGGGTGGTGCAAGCATAAAGCCAAGCCAGACGCTGTGCAGTCTCTCAACTGTCCCACTTCAGAATCTCTTGGCTGCTCAAGAAAGCTGAAACAAACTTAGCCCAATACAAATAATCAAAGAGTTACACAATCTAGTTGCCACAGTTCAAGTGTGCTGCCTCGAACACTTAAGGAAAAGGAGTTTGAGAATTATAGCTACAACTCTAATCTTAATTTACTCAGTTATATAAGTCACTGAAGCTATTTTTGAATTAAGTTATTTAATTTACTTTAAAAAAAAAAAAGTTAAGTAGTGAGGTCCAGACTAGATAAGAAGCAGAGGAGTAGAGATTTTATTTCTTTTAATTTCACAATCACTAATGAATTTATCATCACAGCATCACTGTGAGATATGGGGATATTACTTCCCTTATATATGAGGAACTGAGGCACAGTGTAGATTGAGTGACCTGCTCAAGGGTGAACAGAAGTTTGGCTTAGCCAGACTTGGATCCCACTGCCCTATCTGCAGGTCCATTCTTCCAAACCTAACTTTCAAGTACTAACCAAACCTAAGGGCCTCTTCATTTGCAGTTCACATAAAACTCCCCAGAATTTACTTTGCAACTTTGCTGGAGAAATAAGAGAACCCCTTCAGCAGTTTGAAAGTTAAGTCACTGCAATTCCAGAGCTCTAGACAAACCTTGGCGACAGGCTGAAATCAAGACTTTACATTTTAGTGCCGTTTCAGAGCCAAATTTTTTTGTGCTGTTACCTGCTGTGTAGCAAGGGATTGTAATTTCTCCTTTTGTATTCACGCATCAAAGATGATTTGGACATGGGACATTCTTCCTCTCCCTGACCAGCTCAGAGTTAATCATTAAGTTGATCAGCACACATAGCTATTCAAAAACAATGGTAATGACCAAGATGGGGTAATAAGAAATGGATAAAAGGAAGAGAGGTAATTTAAAGGAGGAGGATTTCACTCTAAATATGATTTCTAGTTTCTAGGAACTCCAGAACAATTTTAACAGTGTATTTCATCTAGGGCCTAGTGAATGTTATTTTCACGAAGACAAGGGATTTTGAGGCTAAAATTCATCTTCTCCAACCCATCCTAATCCAAGTCTCCAATATTGCAACCAGTGTAGGTAAGCCAGGCAAGGCGGATTAGTTTATCTTTTGTTTTGCTTGTGAATTATCCCTGTGCTAAGAGGGAAGTTTATTCCTGTTTTCTGTAACTGTAAGGTTTTACCCAAAGGGGAATCCTCTGTGTTTTGAATCTGTAAAGTATTTTCCATCCTGATTTTACAGAGATAATTTTTACCTTTCTTTTTTTTTTTAATAAAATCTTTCTTTTAAGAACCTGATTGATTTTTCCATTGTTCCAAGACCCAGAGGTTTGGGTCTTTGATCATTTTGTAACCAATTGGTTAGGATATTATTCTCAAGCCTCCCCAGGAAAGGGGGTGTAAGGCTTGGGGGGATTGCTGGGGGAAGAGAAATTCCAAGTGGTCCTTTCCCCTAGTTCTTTGTTAAATCACTTGGTGGTGGCAGCATAGCTCAGTCCAAGGACAAAGAGATTTGTGCCTTGGGGAAGTTTTTAACCTAAGCTAGTAGAAATAAGCTTAGGGGGTCTTTCATGCGGGTCCCCACATTTGTATCCTAGAGTTCAGAGTGGGCAGGGAACATAAGGGAATTGTTGCCCTATCCCCACTTCCCTGTGGCTGGCACAACGCAAGACACTGTTGGAATCAGGTATAGTCCCTTTTATTATTTAATATTTATATGACAGTAACATCCAGAGGACACCCGGTTGTAATAATTGGGCCTACAAATATAATGTGAGCTCAATTGTGAAAAGTGAGTGAAAGTTCATAAAATGTCACAATAACTTACAACAACAAGCATTGATGGGAAAAGGTGCAAAAGGACAGAGACTGAATTAGTCCAAACAAAAATGCCTACTTATATAACTCAAGAACAGTGTTTATTTCATATCTACTAAACAAGAGAAGCCTGAGACCAGAAATTAATGGACCAAAGTTGGTTAACAAAATAATGAGTTTGGCTTTCGGGGCTCTTAAAATAAATAAATAAAAAAAGACAGGGAGAGGACAGATGGATGAATGTGAATGCAGGCTGACAAAAATGAGAGACGGGTAAGGTACATACTTTACTGTCACGTCCGCCACCTCCACCATCTTCTGAGACCATGGGATGCACTATACCACCATTGCACCTTCACTGTCCTGTTTCTGAGAGATATCCTGACCAGACCAGGCCAAAGAAATGGAAACTCAAATGACACCACCACCACCTCCACCCGTTCTGGCTGAATCCCAAACACCATCTGGTTTAAGAGACTACCACTCTCCCCCTGCACCCGCCCTCACCTCCCATCTTGTGTGTCCTTTTCCTTGCATATCTTATTCTCTTTCCTCTCTCTCTCTCCTTTTGCCATCTGTTTAAAAAGACAGGTTTCAGAGTAGCAGCCATGTTAGTCTGTATTCGCAAAAAGAAAAGGAGTACTTGTGGCACCTTAGAGACTAACCAATTTATTTGAGCATAAGCTTTCGTGAGCTACAGCTGCATCCGATGAAGTGAGCTGTAGCTAACGAAAGCTTATGCTCAAATAAATTGGTTAGTCTCTAAGGTGCCACAAGTACTCCTTTTCTGTTTAAAAAGAGTCTGGCTTAGCAGGCCAAGGCTTTATATTTTACAACACTGCTGTGAGCCTGTGACCAAAGAGGCAGCTAAAAGCAACACGCTACACACTAGATGCTGGTACAAGTTTGCCAGGTTTCGGAGTGGCTGATAAGACAACATGCCAAACCTCTGTTTCTGCAGGTGTGTAGTTGCAAGTGAGAGTCAACACTGGAGACAGAAGCTGCATTTTTTATTTTTGCTGTTCCCCTCTCTCTTCTGATGTGTTTTTATCTTTCTTCGTCTTCTAGGACACGGGATCGGACTTTAACAGCAACAATTCTGTCCTTCGTAACTTTTTTCCTCTTTTCCCCAAAAAGAATAGTTACCACCATCTATGAGACTTCGAACATGGGATTTTTTTTCTTCTAAAAGCTCTCTACAGCTCAAAGGAAAAGGAACAAGAGCTGTTAAAATGAAAGCCTTATTTAATACTTTACATTTCAAATGATTTAACTGTTTTTCCTCTTTTCTGTATCTTTAATGGAAGGTTAAAAGATTCATAGATTAAGGCCAGAAGGAAACTGTAGGCTGATCGCGTACATCGCACAGGCCACAGAACATCCCCAAAATAATTCCTAGAGCAGATCTTCTAGAAAAACGTTTGATCTTGATTTAAAAATTGTCAGTGATGGAAAATCCTCCATGACCGCTGGTAAATTGTTCCAGTGGTTTATTACTCTCACCATTAAAAACGTACATCTTATTTTCCAGTCTGAATTTTTCTAGCTTCAACTTCCAGCCCTCAGATCACATTATACCTTTCTCTGCTAAACTGAAAAGCTTATTATTAAATATTTGTTCCAATGTAGGTTCTTACAAAGTATAATCAAGTCACCCCTTAACCTTCTCTTTAAACTCAATAGGTTGAGCTCCTCGAGTTTATCACTATAAAGCATGTTTTCTAATCCTTTAATCATTCTCATCGCTCTTCTCCAAACCCTTTCCAATTTATCAACATCCTTGAATTGTGAGCTCCAGAACTGGACACAGTATTCCAGCAGTGGTCACACGAGTGTCAAATACAGAGTTAAAATAACCTCTTTATTCCTACTTGGATTTAACCTGAGATGCCCATTTTTGCATCCCAAGATCGTATTAGCTCTTTTGGCCACAGTGGCACACGAAGCTCTTGTTCAGCTGATTATCCACCATGACTCCCAAATCTTTTTCAGAATCACTGCTTCCCAGGATAGACTCCACCATCGTTTAAGTATGGCCTCCATTCTTTGTTCCTATTTGTATACATTTATCCATATTAAAACACATATTGCTTACACCCCATTTACCAAGCAACCTAGATTGCTGATTCAGTGACCAGTCCTCTTCATTATTTACCACTCCTGCAATTTGTGCATCATCTGCAAACTTTATCAGTGATGGTTTTATGTTTTCTTCCAGGTCATTGATAAAAATGTTAAATGACACAGGGCCAAAATCCAATCCCTGCAGGACCTCCCTGGAAACTAGAGCGCTTAATGGTGTGTTTGCCACTTTAAGCAGGCTAAGGTCTCTGTATACCAAACCCCAACCCCTGCTTGACACTGTTTAACGTTGGACAGTGACCGAGTTATGTTAACACCTTTGGCCCATATATTCCATCTAAATTAATACAACAGTGGCCACACTCAGATATCCTAGCACCATCTCCTCAGGGCATGATCCTCTATGTCTTCATGTGCTTATACAGTGCCTAGCACAATGGGGCCCCAATCATGACTGGGGTGGGGGAGAAGTGGTTGTATTAATTTTGATGGAATATATGGTCCCTAACAGCCAAAGATGTTAACATGACCCTGAAATTCCCTAACATTAAGCAGTTTTTAACAAAGTTCGGAGTTTGGTATATAGTAATGTTGCAAAATACACAGTCCTGGTTAGCTAAGACAGATGCTTTTCAGACAGAGGGAAAAAAAGGAGAGAAACTGGAAAGAGAAGAAATAAGGTAGAGAAGGGAAAGAGACAGCAGAGGAGCAAAGTCTCCAGACTAAGTGGTGTTTGGGATTCAGCTGGAGTCAGTAGAGATGGTGAGGTCTTCTGAGTCCCTCTTTCAGGCCCAGTCTGGTCAGGACATCTCTCAGGATGAAGTAGTCCCGGGATCCTAGGAAACAGTGAGTGTGGCAGGCATGATGGTGAAGCTCGCTGCAGTAGCCATAGCCAATTTTTCTCCCCAAAGTCTCATTTTCAAAGGACCCCAAAAGGAAGCGATGGGGGGAATAGCCCATCCCCTCATTATTTTGTCCACCAATTAGACCTAATTTCCAACACACCAATTTTGGTTCATTGATTTGCAGTCTCACACAGTTCTTGTTAACAAGACGTGATCTTAACACAGTCCTTGAATGATATCAGTAGGCCTTTTGGTTTGGACTAATTCAGTCTGTCTCCCTTTCATACCTCTTCCCCATCAACATGTGTCATTATAAGTTACTGTGACATTTTATGAATTTTCACTCTCTTCTTACAGTTAAACTCATCATTAGGGTAAATTTATCACACCGCCCCAGTTGTTTTCCTTAGGATTTCTGAACATTCTTTTCACCAAGCTCAAGGGGGGAAGAAAAGGGGGGGTGGAAAACAATGAAGATGAGTATGATGAGCCATGATCTGGGGCTGATGTCTATGATTCTAGGACAAAGGAAACCCAATGAGGTGGAAGGAGATCAGTGCCTTTATACTGGCCTTAACAGTTCTTTTTTGCCTCCTTGCTTTCCAATAGGGACCAGTGTAGGACAAGGGGGAAATGAAAAATGAACAACAATTTATTATTTCTACAGCACGATCGTTAAGCGTGGCACTTTAGAGACAAATACCATGACAGAACCCTGCCCCGTAGAGCTGACAATCTGAATGTGTTTGCTGAGAGAACAGTAGGCTGGTCGTTTCTTAAAGAGACAAGTATTTTCAGGCCTGCAGTGGCTATTTTGTGCATATTTTTTAAAAACAGGTGGGTTTATGAAAAACTTAATATAAACTGGAGTCTTTTTATAACTATACATGCAGAACATGCTGGAAAGTATTTAATACTGCCCTGAAGTGCTGTGAACATAATACATTAGTCTAGTATTATATAAATGTGCATCCACACACAAACCACACCAAAGTGTGTGCCCTTTATATATAAACCGGGGGGGGCGGGGGGGGAAGAGGAAGAGAGACTGTCCTTGTCATATGGACTCTAGGACACATCAACCGCTTCTCCTGATAGCAAAATAACTTACAGAAACTATCAAAAAGCCAGCACTTTTTCCTCCTTTAAATAAAGGACCTTTCCTTGTAATTAAACATCTGTCCAAGCCTAAAGAAGATTAGGGGAGAAAGTATGACAGGCTCCATTTATATTCAAGACGGAAGTTCTCTGGGACATCCAAGGAAGTGAGGAAAACAGACAGTGGATGATGGTTTATGACATGGATCTGACTTAATACTTGAGGAGATGGACAGCTCCCAGCTTGTTACAATTCACTCACTGTTGTTTAAAAAGAATCCCTGCTGCCTTACTCAAAAACATTTCCTGTGGAATTTGCAGCCTCCCTACCCCTTGCTTTCGTTGAAGTGGTTGGTTTGTTTAAGATATACATACACAAAACCAGAGAGAGCAGGTTCTTTGAGAGAGTAGATCAGTAAATCACACACATTTGATTTACACAAATGGAGCCTGTGAAGGACATGAAGAAATGTGATGCTAGTGCACCAACAGAGCAGAAGTCTTCTGAGCACTCTGGGAAGGAAAACGTTTAATCAGCCATATTTTCAGAATCATCTTCCTCACAGGAAGCTGCATGTTCAAGCAGGAAGGGTCCTTTCCTCAGGCCCCTAAAAGGAACTTTCCATTTAAAATAGATTTCTTGAAATAAAGTCACTATTTGATATGTACTTTAGGAGGAAGAACAGGAAATAGATGAAACAAAGATGTCCTACTCTTCCACGTAAAAACTGATTCTGGTTTCTATCTGCTCAAGGTGACTGGTGGACTTCTTAGCACCTTACTTTGGTTCTTCAGACATTTTGAAGGTTCCAAGTTAAGAATGCTTCCTGATCATAAGAGCAGAGGCAATACAACACACTGTTGCTTCAGAGGTATTGTAGTCTGCATACCATGTGTATCTGGCCAAATCCTAGATCCCCAAGAATCCACTTTCACAGCATGCCTGTAAGGGTCAGAATGAAAATCCACAACAGTGAAGAGTTTATTCCAAAAATGTAAGTTGTAGTTCATGCCATCACTGCTGGACCAACGAGCAATTCACACAGAAAAGAACAGATGAGAAGAAAGACCTTCCCCAGCATTTCAGATTCTTGGATGCTTTGTCCTCACATTTGTTTTAGGAGATCTTCCACCCATAGACTTGGCTACTGGAGCAAAGACATCAGGGAAGGATGCTGAAATTAAATTTTAATCTTGGTTGCAGAGTCCATATCACGTCTCCAAAATGACAAGAGTTTGTGAAGCTTTTGTTAGACGACAGCACCTAGAATCTCCAAACGCTGAGCTAAATACATCACTATCTCTTGGAAGTCCTCACTGAAACCAGAAGGAAGATGAAGAGTTAAAGATGGCATCTTCAAGTGACAAAAATGTTGAAAAGGGAATCCTGTTCCTCTTCTGAATCAAAGATCTGTCTTAAGTAGACAAGCTCAGATGAACTTGAAGAATCTGATGACTTCTCAACTCCAGATTTAGGATGCCTATGGGCTAAATAATATAGCAATTCTTCCTTCTAATGTTCCTTCCTTTTCAAAGGACGCGCTAAAGAGCAGTCTTAAGGAGGTTTCAAATAAAGCCATATGAGTTTAATGGGCTGTAACAACGACCCTGGCAGCATTTCTGTTCCTGGCGTTGCTGGGAACTTCCAGGAAAAGAGATGGAAGAACCAACACAATGGTAAGCATGAGCCAAGAAGAAAAATCCATCCTGTGAAGAGTCTGGCCTTCACCTGGAAAAGGAGTGAGACACAGACCTAAGGCTCTAGCCATGCTTAAAAAATTCTGGACATATATGGCAGGAGTCTCACATCTGAACACTTTCAGACAGACACACTAGTCTTGACTGAACTAATCCAAGGGACCATGGTGTTTGTAACCAGGCCAAAGGCAAAATGGAAAATACACAGCTTGTGAAGATTTAGCTATATACATTGCTAAATGCTGTAAGGGATAGTTTCCAGATAAGGAATGGACTTTATCAAGGTTTGTGGAGCTGGCTCTTGTAAACAGAATATATTAGGAAAACAGCTCTCACAAACAGAATTATTAACCATGAATGTAAACTGCGTTTTGCTAACTAATAGAAAATAGATGCATTCAGCTGACAAGCAAAATGTATTAATCAAACAATGGAATTTGTTTGTTGTAGCTATAAGTGTGATTAAAAATGAGAAGTTATGTAATCAGTATACAAAAGTAGCCAATGGTGAATAAGATTTAGAATGCTGAATTATATAAAACTCTAAAACTGTACTACAGTTAGGTGCTGTAACCTCTGGATGATGAGTGCTCTGTATGTAGCATGAGAATACAACCAGAGTTGAGAAATGCACTTAACCCACTAGTCTTTCGGTAGTCTGCAAATATGTATGACACCAGATAAGAGAAATTCTGGAAGGTTTACAGTGTTAGCCAATATTATATATAGCACATATGTTTTTGTGTAACTACTAATTTTATTCATGTTCAGCTTTTCACCAAATGCTTTTTTACTTAGGTTAAGCTGTTTAATGAAGGAAAGATGTAAAGTACTGTAATTTCAGTTTTAGGTACAGACACAGAACAAGGACAAGACAAAATTTGGTTGACGTTTGTTGACCTGCACCACGCTATAACTTGTGAAGTAGGTCTCTAAGGTTTTGCTGACTTCTGGAACAGTCAAAACAAGATAATCAACTGGTTACAAACTTTGTCATGTTTACTGAAGGTCTATGCAAGCCTAGTAAAGAATCTTGAAAAACATGTCGAAGATAATAAGAATTAATGCTCAGAAATGGTGAAAACCCTCAACCCTAGTATATACAGAGGTAGAGTGCAGCTCAGATTCTGAGTCAGCTGGCCAGCTGTACTATCATCTCCCGAGAAGTGGTAACATATTGATGTTCCTTTCTGTGCCATGCTGTTCTAATCTTTGACTAATAAACTAGAATTCATAAAGTTGAGTAAGCCTAGCTATTTGTCACCTCTTGTTATTGAACTGAATCCAACCATAACATTAGGTTTCTGCAGTCGGTGGCTCAGTTTCTTGGGCTACTGGCCTGTTTTCTCAGCCCAGTAAGGATTAAACACCATGCCTGGAGAGTCTGTTCCCCTGGCATCTATCCCGGTAAAAGCCATGGCACCAGAGAACTCCTGGACCAGTGGAGAGTTTGGGACTGAGAGGCAAAGCAGGCCTGAGGCCGCCTGGTATGCTGCCAGCATAGAGACGGTTAGTGCTGGTGCCGATGTCATCAGTACTGGACTCAACAGATGCCCCATGGCCAGAACTGGAGTCAACACTATGGGCTCTTGCTGGTCTCGTCACAGTACCAGGGACTAATTGGACAGGCCTGCTCCATCCCATGTGCCGGAGGGAGTACAATGCCGGACAACACTTCTCTGAGAAGATGAGGAGGAGTCTCCCTGAGCCCTGGAATGTACCAACTTGTTTTATGGGACCTTTTTCTCACCGCATCAGGAGGAGGAACGACCCCTCTTCATCTTCAGGGAAACATCAGAACCTGAGTATGGAGTGGGTTCACTTGCCAGATCTGAAGGCGACTGTTGATCACAAGAGGGCCTCAGTGCTAAAACAGGCCTCATAGCCTGCTCTAGAAGGTGCTGCTTTATTCCCAAGTCTCTTGCCACCTGAGTCTTCTTTCTGAATGACTTGCAGATGGGGCACTACTCTTTAATGTATCCCTTGCCAAGACACAGCAAGTATCTCATGTGAGGGTTACTGTTGGGCACAGCACCCTTATATGATGGACAATGCTTGAACCCTGGTGAGGGTATCACACAGAGCAGCAAACTAACACTGAACTAAACCTAAGATACTACTTCTACTACTACAAACAAGGAAAATTGAGACCAAAAGTGTGAGGTGAAGACACCACACCGACTCTATCCATGCGCAATGAGAAAGAACTGAAGGGGTCGAATTGGTGCCGCCCTTATATGGCCAGGGGAAGGGCTAGGGCTGCAGGCCATGAGCACTGCCCTTCCAGGTACTGCTAGGCAAAGTTGTCCTGCTCCGGTGAGCTGGGTGTGCGCACACCTACATGGAATACACAACTGCTTCTACTCAAAGAAGAACATTTGATGCATTTGTCAGTGTTCACATACCTCTTTCCCAGTGAACCATTCTCAGACCACAAAGCACTTCATGAGTCTCTTGTAGTAAAAATATGCAGAAATAATTTCCCAAGAAGTAGGTCTGACATCAGGAGGACAGTAGGTAAAACTCCTATTTAAAAGATCCAAACAATAGAAGGATAGACCTCGTAATGGAAGGCTTCTCTAAACTCACTACCAGCATGTCTACCTGAAACCTTCAGTTCCAGGAAAAGAGGAGACCAAGGCAAACCTGCAGCAAAATATTTGAAGTCTGTGGCTTAAGACCTGCCAATGACCAGGTCTATTCAAAGAGGACAGTGAGTCTGCAAATCTTTATGCTCAGAGCTTTCAAGTACTGAGCTTTTCTCCAAAGCAACTCATCTCCTTAGCTACTTGGGCTACCTTCTTTTCTAGCACTTTCTTTTTATCAAGGTTGCAGCAACACATGCCCTGACACTTGTTTATAAACACACAAGATTGCTGCGCAACATATGAAGAGGAGATTTATTGGCATTTCTCTGACACTCATCACCATAGCATGTGAGCAACCAATTGAGTTTATAAAAATATGGTTGGGGACAAGCAGAGTAGAAAAAGTTTAATGGTTGGCTGAACTCACTAAGAAGAGTAAGGTACAAGCAGCAGGAAGTATTAAGTCTAAGATCTTTCTCTCTCCATCTCCTGGAGATGACATGCGTGGGAACTCATCACAGCACATGCTTACGGCGGAAGCCAGCCATGACTGACATGTTTCTAGAACATTAATTTTGTACTCAGAAGGAGCGAAAGAAAAGAGAAGGAGCTAATCACAGTAGCTAAATGGGCCTAGTAATTAAACTTGTTTCTTTCATTATCTACACAGTGCTCCTCCTAAGTAAGGCCAATTTCTCATAGGCTACATCTCATCAAGCTATCCAAGTGATCCCAAAGCAGTCTTCATTATCCTCTGTTCCTCTAAGCCTTTGGATTGTTATCTTTATTCTACAGTTACCCAGGCTCCACAATACCTCCTGCTGCTGCCGCCTAAAGTATAATTTACTCTATTTACACAACTCACAGCAACACGCTCCAAAACAGCAGTGAGATTCCATCATGCGCTATTAATGGCACTTTCTGCTACATTAATCAGCAGTGCTGAAGTAGTTTTTTTGCTGCAGTTAATGTGCCCAGTGGAAGAGTGGCAGCGACCCTCTCCTCCTCCTCACCAGCACTATAGGAGGAATTTTCCTCTCCTACCTAGCAAATGTTAGCAACCTCCGAGAGACTCCATACAATTCAGACACAAGCAAAAAACCAACCCACAGTCAAAAGAAATTGACTTAAATTTACAGATCAGGAAATTCTGGCCTATGGTTGTGTCTCAAGTGCCCCAGTTTGCTTAGGTAGTGTCATATATATGATTTGCATCATCACCTATTCTCTACAGTTCCCTGAAATACTGACATACAAGTAACACTAAGCACTGGCTGTGCCTACACTCCCAACAGCCAGAAAAATCAACGCTAAGCCAGAGCTGTAATGTTACGATAATGTAACCTTTTATGGTACAATGGCCTTTTATTATTTTTTTAATAATGGAAACACTGGCACCACAGGAGCACTATACAACTAGAGGGATAGAAATTCAAGGGAAGTGTTAAGTGAAATTGGTTTTGTCTGTTCATTCCTCACAGATGCAATATGCTGTTGTGTACACATTTTACCCATGTCTTCTCCCCTCCTCTCCAGACTCCTCTTTCTAGATCTCCCAGGACAAACTGAACAAAAACAGACTCCACAGAGAGCTAAATCTGCTCTCCAGTTCTGCAGGAAAGATGTGATTGTGTGTCGCAAATTACCCCCGTTCCATCATTTCCATGCCTGGTTTGTTTTCTGAAGCCCAGTCCTGCTCATACTCAACTACATTAGCAATCAGATCTTCTCCATTAAGGAAACTGGGGGCTGTTTGTTAGACTGCAGGATGAATAACAGATTGAAAAAATGTCTACAATAATCAGAATACAGGAAATGTGGGAGGAGGTTCCCCCAATCAAAATAAAATACCAGTAAAAATTGTACTATGAGGATCAGGAAAATGATACCAGTATTGCAAAAGCTCACACAAGCCATTCCATAAAACTCAACCACCACTAACAGCACCTTCACCAAACATATCCAGACCTAATGAATATGCAGTAAAAATCGTTTGGAGAGTACTGCCATCCTGGAAGTGGGATGTTGCTGATCAGTTAATTATTAAAGCCCTTTCTTACACCACTGATACTAAAGAGCAAAAGAGACACACTAATGAGGAATAAGTCCACGAGCAGGTAATATCACTAACCTCACCTTACACTTAACCCTCTTCTGTCAGCCATCAGGTCTCTCACCATAACAATATGGAAATTGGGCTTATAAGTGACTTCCTGCTACACTACCCAAAAAGAGATTAAAATGCTGACTCCTGGTCATGATTTTCCTAAGTAAGCCATCATCTTTGAAAACTCGTGGCGAACGGGGGAAGTCCCGGATGACTGTAGTGCCAATCTTTAAAAAAGGGAAGGAGGAGGATCCTGGGAACTACAGGCCAGTGAGCCTCACTTCAGTCCCCGGAAAAATCATGGAGCAGGTCCTCAAAGAATCAATCCTGAAGCGCTTACATGAGAGGAAAGTGATCAGGAACAGTCTGCATGGATTCACCAAGGGAAGATCATGCCTGACTAATCTAATCGCCTTCTATGATGAGATTACTGGTTCTGTGGATGAAGAGAAAGCAGTGGATGTATTGTATCTTGACTTTAGCAAAGCTTTTGACACTGTCTCCCACATTATTCTTGTCAGCAAGTTAAAGAAGTACGGGCTGGATGAATGCACTATAAGGTGGGTAGAAAGTTGGCTAGATTGTCGGGCTCAACGGGTAGTGATCAATGGCTCCATGTCTAGTTGGCAGCCGGTGTCAAGTGGAGTGCCCCAGGGGTCGGTCCTGGGGCCGGTTTTGTTCAATATCTTCATAAATGATCTGGAGGATGGTGTGGATTGCACTCTCAGCAAATTTGCGGATGATACTAAACTGGGAGGAGTGGTAGATACGCTGGAGGGCAGGGATAGGATACAGAGGGACCTAGACAAATTGGAGGATTGGGCCAAAAGAAATCTGATGAGGTTCAAGAAGGATAAGTGCAGGGTCCTGCACTTAGGATGGAAGAACCCAATGCACAGCTACAGACTAGGGACCGAATGGCTAGGCAGCAGTTCTGCGGAAAAGGACCTAGGGGTGACAGTGGACGAGAAGCTGGATATGAGTCAGCAGTGTGCCCTTGTTGCCAAGAAGGCCAATGGCATTTTGGGATGTATAAGTAGGGGCATAGCGAGCAGATCGAGGGACGTGATCGTCCCCTTCTATTCGACATTGGTGAGGCCTCATCTGGAGTACTGTGTCCAGTTTTGGGCCCCACACTACAAGAAGGATGTGGATAAATTGGAAAGAGTCCAGCGAAGGGCAACAAAAATGATTAGGGGTCTGGAACACCTGACTTATAAGGAGAGGCTGAGGGAACTGGGATTGTTTAGTCTGCAGAAGAGAAGAATGAGGGGGGGATTTGATAGCTGCTTTCAACTACCTGAGAGGTGGCTCCAGAGAGGATGGTTCTAGACTATTCTCAGTGGTGGAAGAGGACAGGACAAGGAGTAATGGTCTCAAGTTGCAGTGGGGGAGGTTTAGGTTGGATATTAGGAAAAACTTTTTCACTAGGAGGGTGGTGAAACACTGGAATGCGTTGCCTAGGGAGGTGGTGGAATCTCCTTCCTTAGAAGTTTTTAAGGTCAGGCTTGACAAAAGCCCTGGCTGGGATGATTTAATTGGGGACGGGTCCTGCTTTTGAGCAGGGGGTTGGACTAGATGACCTCCTGAGCTCCCTTCCAACCCTGATATTCTATGATTCTAAGTATCCAGGTAGTAGAGATTCTAAAATCATTCTCTTAGCAACTATTGAGAAAACTCATCAAAGCTCTTTGGAGCAGGGACCCTGCCTTCCTTTATGTTTTCGCAGTGCATAGGCCCATACATATGCAGGTAACACATCTGTCAGCAGGCTCAACCCTATGACCTTCAGTACCAAAAGCCCAAGACCCTACCACTAAACCTAAAAGGAGAATTACTTTAGTAGTAGTATGCATCCGATGAAGTGAGCTGTAGCTCATGAAAGCTTATGCTCTAATAAATTTTTAGTCTCTAAGGTGCCACAAGTACTCCTTTTCTTTTTTACTTTAGTTGTGAGATAGTAGAAGGCTGTATAATTGTTGGGACCAACCACTAGAGGGAGTCATGATCACACACACTAGGCCATTGTATTACAGAGGCTCATTTTGGACACTACAGGAAACAAATAAAAGAATAGATAAATCAGCTGATGCTGGATATGGTTCAAGGAAAAAAGAAAAATCATATTTACTTTCTTTAAAAGCACTTTACTGTCAGAGACTCAAGATTCTCTCCTGGGAACTTTCAAATAATCTGTAATGGAAGATTTTAGAATGTACCTGATTGCCTATACTTTAAGACAGAATAAAATATTAGACAGAAGAAAGGAGAACTTGTCAGTTTTAGAAACTGAACTCACAGGATTGCGTCTTAGAAGATTTTAAAAGTTTTAATATGAGCCAGTTTTTACTGCCTGTTTCATTTGAAGGCGCCTTTGAAAATCAAAAAGTAATTTTGATCATGTTTTTGTTTTTAAGTTAAATTGATCCAGTTGTGACCAGCATGAACAGGCACTTCCAACGGGCTGTTTTCTCAACAAAAAGATTCCTCCTGGCAATTAATAAATTCATTAACAAAATCATTTTTTCTGGCAGGCGGTGAGCAGCAGCCTCCAAAATCAATAACTGTTAAACATTACCACCACCACTTTTATTTTTTATTTTGGTCATTTGTTTTTGTTTTTTAAAAGATATCAAACTGGTTTTCCCCTTTAAGCCTCTTGACGACAAACCATGAACCAATTTATCTGGCTGCATCCAGGGGATTTTACCCTGGGCTAACAATTTTAACAACTAGCTAAACAGTTTCAGTAGCACTTAAAGAGTATTTATACAAAGCTTTTATTGCCCTGCTTGAATCCTGCATGTCATTAGTAAGGGAGGGCACAGACAACGATCATCCCCTGAACCAGAATCTACCAGACACTTCAGGAGGCATGTTAGTGAAAGTGGCCTGAGATTAACAGAGGATGTTTAACCACTGCTGAACTACAGAATATTTGACTGCTGTGTTTTCAACATGTTTATGCTGAAAGTGGAAATGTTGTACATTGCTGTTGCTTGGACATGTCAGCCAACACCTTGACAACGCAGAAAGCCACAAACCCAAAAAACCTTTTAGATACTTGTTGTGGTATTGCTTCTAACAAGGACAGACACGTAGATTCAAGGAAATGCCATGGCTTGGGAAACAGGAGAGAGAGTGCACATGGGTTGAGGGCGAGAGCACACTCTACAGCAGAATCACATTTCCTTCTTGCAACGAGCAGCCATGGTTAATAATATTGCCACCTATAATCATCTCAGCCTGCGAAGTAAACAGATACAGCGTGACAAACAAACTCAGTCCCCTTACGAAACACCGAAGTATAGTAACTTTAAAGGTTGTACTGCATCAAAATATACTTTTCTAATCTTGGCTGTAGCAGTAACGGTATAGTCAGCAGGTCTCTGGAGAGGGTCCAAGAACAAAGGACTCAGTCATTACTTAGTTTGTAAGCTCTTTGGGAAATGGACCATATTTTTATTCTGTGTTTGTACAGTGTCTAGATCAATCAGGTCCTGGTCCATGATTGTGGCTCCTTACAAAATAAGTCATAATCCCAACAGAAGAGTTCAATCAATTATAAGAAGTCATCGCAGGCCCACTACTGAATGAGGTATATTTCTCATAGGTTAAGTCTGCTTGGGATGCCAGGATCAAGACAACAACTTCTGCAATTCCAAAGTTAAAGCAAACTCCTTCCCTTCATGCCATATCTCCAGGAAAGGTTAAACAAAACAAAAAACATAACCTCTCCTTTTTCTGGGCGTCTGAAGCAAAATATACAATTCATACCTTTTGATGTAGATGAGCTATCCAGATAGGGAGTCAAACTGAGAGTTACTTCAAGGAACCAGATCTTAAAGTATTTCCTGCAGAAATTCCAGGATATTGGTCCTCAGGCCAACCTGGTTTGACCAGACTCGGTAACCAAAAAAAGCAGAATTGACATGTTCCCCTCAAACCAGTTCTACGTATTCAGGTGCAAGAAGCAGTGTTGGATCTTCTGGGAGCTCTACAGTTCAAACTCTGAACATTGTCACTTAGAACCTGGACTAAACCAAACTTAAATCAGAGGTCTAACAGTGATTAGCGCACAAGACAACTTGTTGCAAAATGCAGCAGATGCACTGATTATATCTCCCTCGTTCCCACACCAGTGTAAAATACCACAGTGACTATAGAGTCCAGTTATGGTGGCAGAGTCTGGATAATTTTATACCAGCTATATCATGGCAACAAATTAGCTTGCAAAAAACACTCCCAACCCCAAATTCAGCAAGAGGGCCGAAGGTGCAGTAACCCAGGCTCCTCTGAATGTCTAAGAGTAGCCTACTATCAGAATGCCACTAGCTGAAGCCAGAAATTCCAAGTCTTCTCCCATCACCTGTCAAGTCAAATTTCCAAGTCTTTGAAGTGCTCTTTTCTACTAGCCTAATCAAAGTCACACGGACCCAAGGATTTTTAATCTTCCTCTACATTCAGGGGACTAGTCTGTTTAGCTTTAATATCACTTTTAAAAGTGAAAAGGGTCGGGAAACCAGCTCACATTCCATTTGCACCCTGAAATCATTTCAGCCTCGGAAGTAAGCATGGATAAAAGTGCTCCACACATTTCTACATCTCCAATCCCCAAGACCTTTCCAAAAAATCTATGGTGTTCCTTTAAGTCACAATCACAAATGTAACCTTCACCACCAGCATAGTACAGATAATAACGATACAGAAGATTTCTGGGAGGCAGTAGGACAAAATGAAGAGCAGCAAGTACAAAAAGTATCTGGGACTGCAGCCTTTTATTTTCTCTTTACTTGTATTAAAAGTAACAAATTCCTGCAACACAACATTCTTTGTTGGCAGCACCTACCTGTTTGTGATGGTAGAGTTCTGCTCTTTCAGCACAAGCTCCCTCTGTTGCAGGGCAACAATCTGCCTTGAGAGATCATCAGGGGTCCTAAACAAAACAATAATGGAAAGAGTTAACGAACAGAGACATGCCAGTGGCTGAACAATTAAGTCCCAGGCATGACCATATAAAAATAATGACAGAAAGGCAGACAAGATTGTTGCTATAGGCTGAGGCTGCCACAGTCCATTACAACAGCTGAACTATCACAGGTTTGTATATTGTCAAGCACACACAGCCAGTTGTATTTATTCGGACTCAAGTCCCTGCTGCTCTCTAATCCGCCCCCTTCCAATGAAGAGGGCATCAGCCCCATCACACCATATCACGCCTTAAGGGTTTAAGAGACCACATTTCCTATCCTAAGCTAGTTAAGTTTCCCCGCTTGAGAAGAGCGTTTGCCAAAAAGTGCATTGCAATTATCTCTGCCCATACCAAATGCCACAGAACAGGTCCTTCCATTTAGATGGCCAATGAGCACGTATGCTATAGGAAAGTGCATACTATAAAGAGAGTCGTCTTATACCACAGTGGAAGTAGATGGTGTATACTGACTTTATACCAGAAACAGTCTCAAGACCTAGAATTTACTTGACAGTGTTGCCAAACCGATTAAACGTTCAAGATAGCCAAAGACTGCAGATTCTACTTGGTTTACTTTTTAAAACTCAAGCAAGTAAAGGAATTTCAATTCCTGACTAAAAAAAGAGACAGAAAATGAATCTTTGAGCCTGCACAGAGGTTTTGATACACTGAGCAGCACTGCCCTCTGCTGGATGGAACACGTCAGGCTAGTTCACATACCTGAGCTTGAAGAGAAGAGAGACAATTTTTAACACGTCTAGTAAGCATTTGTTTTTGGAGTTAAAGGCTTTGCACCTATTTCCAGTGCTGCATGCTGAAGAGTCACAGGGTAACAGATGTGAGTAAATGGTGGAGAGCCAACTTCACTTGCTCCCATAATCTGAAGGAAAACAGATTTAATAGCAAAGACTACTTTTCCTCTAGCTTGATGGGTCATTTGCTATTCAGTTCTCTAATTTCCAATCTGCAGAAACCAGGCTTCAGCCTCTGGGACTCTGATCCAATTCACAAGAAATGCTGATTCTCTTTCCCCACTGTCTACCTAGAAAGTCCTGGGCTGGGGTGGGAATAAACAGAAAAAAGATATGACAGGGGAATTATAATTGACAAGGGGAATTTGCCTTCATACAAACCAATTATCCTCTCCTTTCCACTACCTCCTCTATCACTTAGTGGTGATTCCATAACAGTACTCACTAGACTGAGTAGACATGAACCCCTGCCATTTGACAGGGATATAATCTTTTGAAACCCTGGCTCATGTCTTGTAACTAAGGCCAGGAGATAAACAGTCTTTTACCAGAACTCCTAGGTGTCACACATATTACATGGTGCCAGAAGTAAACTGTATCTCTGGCAAAAATTGAACAAATTAAGCCATCTGAATCTCCCAGCTTGGAAGGGAATGAGGCAGAGAACCCAGGAGGGATGGGGAATAGCATCACTTCCAAGATTTAGTGGGAGCAAGGAGCAGTGCAGAGAAATCAAGAGAGACAGAAATCTTCCAGATGCACATATGTGGCAGGTTCAGAGACACTGAAGATCTAAATTCATTCCAGTGGCAGCGTAAGAGGGGAAGGGAGGGGAACCAAGAAAGATGAGCCTGTAAACCTACAGATTAAGGCTGTGTCTACTCTAGGGATTTCAGCCATCAGTGACAGGTCTCCAGTGTAAACCCCTACACTGTAGACAGGCAAAGATGCTGTAAGCCACTATTTGTACCCCTGCCTGATACTGGGATAAGTTGCGTCCATGCAAATCCCCCTAATAGCAGATTTGCCTGCCTGCAGTAGATGTTTCCACTGGCATAGTTACACTGGTGGCTATATATCCAGGATAAATCACCACTGTAATCTAAACTTGTCTATTCAAACATTTCATGAATTCATACCCTGCAAAAATGTCACCTGGGAAAGACAGTTTCGAGAAACCAGGTGCAAAGTGAGACTATTGATCATTATGGATCTTTGTATGGAAGCTAAGACATTCAAATTTAAACAATTAAAAAGATGGACCAATTAGAGTGCAAATTATTTGGTGTGTTACATGCAAAAAAATGATGTAGAAAATATAGTATGTGATCAAGTAATTATAGATTATCATAACACATACACACAAGGAAGATGAATCACATTTGTAAAGGCAACCTTCATTCTGGAATTTTCTAATTTTTGAATGCCTGCCTTTGTAATCTTAATGTTCTTTTTAATGTTAGGAGAGGCAGGGTGTGTGTGTGTGTGTGTGTGTGTGTGTGTGTGTGTGTGTGTGTGTGTGTGTGTGTGTGTGTGTGTGTGTGTGTGTGTGTGTGTGTGTGTGTGTGTGTGTGTGTGATATTGCATTTGTATTAGCAAAGTTCATTCATTCATAGATTTTAAGGCAAGAAGGGACCATTAGATCCTATCAGCTAACCTCTTGGATAACATGGGACACAGAATTTCATCCAAGTACTCCTGTCCAAGCACAAAAACTTTGTGACCTTTAGATCTTCAACACAGCTCCTGTCTCAATCTCCCCACCAGCTCATCACCCTTCTCTATTTCAGACAAGCTGCATCTCTTTCTGTGCTGCCTTGGCACCAGCAGAGGGAGCACTAAAAGACTAGGAGACTAGACCATCTCCTGGCTCTCAGTTCTGGTGCCCAGTACTAGAGCAGCCCCAACAATTAAGAGGAGCAATTATAGGGAAAATTCTGCTCAGCCCTGGGATGGAGCATGCTCTGTGAGGAAGGTGCACGCTCAGGCTGGTCAACACAGAGCTGTAAGTGGATGAAGTATTCTCAGTGCAGGCAGAATCCTCAGAGAATTTAGCTGCCAAATGCTAACAAGTCAGTGCACCATGTGTGAACTACAACACTCAGAGGCTTGCAAACTCATCCAAATGTGGGCAGATTTTCACAAGAATGGCAACAGGTAAATCCCTGACAGCAGGGTGACCGCTGCTGCCAAATTCTGAGTTGCTGCGCCAAATTACTAAAACTTCTCAGTGAATCAGTTTTAAGAATTTTTAACATGAACAAAAGTTCCCTAATTTCATTCTGAGAAATGCCTGAAATATTTTTGCTGAAACTTAAAAAAAATTCAGCTGTAGGCAGACTCCCAGCATGGAAGATATCAGTTAAAGTTTGGCAAAACTTATAAGCAACTGCAAAACAAGGTCTTTTAATGGAAAGTGGTCAGAAAATCAATGATGTTCAGAGATAGCAACTGCCAACAGATTTCCAATCAGAGGCCAAATCATCCTCCTCTGTCACAAGGTTCAGGTCAACAATCTAACCTCCAACCTCATTTTATTAATTGGCAGCTTTGGGGTTTGTGGTTATTTTTGGTTGACGTGTTTTACTAGCATTTGATTTAAAAGAAGGAGTGTGCAGATTGACAATGAAGTTAATAGAGATTACCTTCTGCCATGCAACAGGGGCATTAGCTTTCTAGAAACTAAACCATATGATGGGGTCCAGGAAGTAAAACCAGTCTCTTGCAAGTAATCATCTACGTCACACCTTTATTACAGATTCCAAAAAACTATTCACATCAAAATCCCAGCCAGGTCACATAAGGTGCCTTCTAGGTCATCAAAGCCAAACTCCACACACTTTTCCCACTTTGCTTTTTAAACATACGCACATGCAATGAAACTAAACCAGCCCAGCTTTGGTACTGAACAGGGCAGGTCTGAGTCTACATTTCACTCTACTAACAATGGACCTTCACTGATATAAAATGGTCCTCTCTCTTCAGAGGTTTATGGAAATAGTGGTGAATGAAAAGATGGCAAGTACTTGTCAGCATCCCAGTACACACTTAACGCTCCTGCATTTGTTTGCCTCAAGCCTTTTCATTAGCCTCACTGAACATACCGCCACCCAGTAACTATAACAGTTCATACCAGTGATTATTAGAGAATTAACCAGATCATTTTTAAAGGACCTGCCTTGTAAAACTAGCAACCAACCTCATATCCATATTTTCCCAGCACCCATCGCTACTTCAAAGAAGTTAAAGCATCTAGCGTTTTTCTCCACTTTATCCCCAATATTTCCCAGGCATGCATATGGAACAGGCCTTTCCTCACATTGTGTAACATGTACCCAGTGCAAACTCATGGACAAGGATTTTTCACAGTATAATGGAGAACTCAGACCTGAGCTTCCACAATGCAAGTTTGATTGAATTGCACAACTATACACACAGACTTAGTGACCTGATTTTGGGGTGCAAGGTTGTTAGGTATTTACTTGTCCTCTAAATGACTATAAAAATGGACAGAAAGGCAAATGAAAAGACACAAAGCAGCTTCGGTATTTGAATTCCAGTCATTCAACTCCTGTCTGACTCTCTTGAGCAAAATGCAAGGAGCTGAAATCTGGATACTGCTTTTCCCTCTCAGAGATCAAATCTCCTTCTGCAATAAACCTCAAAGCAAAATCCTCCTTTTCAGTATCTGGGAAGCAATAACCAAACAGTCAGGAGCATTTGATACCAATTTAGAAACAAGGTTTTTGCCCTAAGGTACAAATTAGCCCAGCAAGGCTTAGAGCTGGAGTAAGGAAGTCAAGAGACAAAATTACACTTAACCAAAGCACTCAGATTTTCTTTGAAATACAGAAAATTTGAAAAGGAGCAATTTAATAATGATAAAAAAAATCCACGACTGCTCAAATGAAGTGAAAAATTAAACTGAATAGGATGCCCATCCAAGCTACTCTGCTTTAGTCACTGAGCTTTCAGACTACCATTGGTAAACGTTATGCCAAGAATTTCTTCATCCACTCAACTGGAATTTTGTAGAAAATTGCCAGAAAGTTTCTCCATTGTGCTGTCTTAGTTAAGAGGCTATTAGCATTTCTGTTATAAACTCCAATACTTTGGCATTTAGAACTAGCTGGTTTTAAAAGCATTAAGCTGAGACTCAGTAAACAGCCTAGACGCTAACCTTTTTTGGTTAAAAAAAGTAAAATTGGATAAAAATGTTTCTTCATTTAAAATTTATTAGAACATCCACATCTTATTGCAGGTGTTTCAAAGTCATATACCAAAGGGAAAAGATTTGACTTGAGCTAGATCTTTGAAGTTACTCTTTAGCTATGGATGTGCAAAGCAAAAATAAGACTAAATTGTTAAAAAAAAATTGGGCTATTGTGTTTTGAGGATTGAGGCCTTTTAGATTTTTTGTTCTTAAATAAACTATTGAAGCTACCAAGATATTTACATTTGTATAATACTGTGCATTCCATTTATAAGAATCACTGATATAAGAATCAACCACATATAGTGATCAAAACCACTGGGACAAAATCATTCCTATACTAACTAAAATACACTGCTTGTAAGAATCAACTGCTTATAAGAATCAAATCATCTGGGATGGATGTGATTCTTATAAAAGCAGTGCACTGTACTAAAATGCTCTAAGTAGCAATTTTTGCTTATGCATAACTGCTTTAAAGTCTCTTCATGCAAGATTTCTGCATATTGCTTTAACTCTGCAGGACTACAGACACACACTGTGGGTTCTGCAACTCAGCTAATTTAAAGTCATGTTGAATTGAAGCAAGGCATGCCCAAACTTTTGGGACAAAACTTTATTTTAATCTATTTTTTAAAGAAACCACTTCCATAAGGTCCTATAAAACAGTGACTATTCAACAGACTAGAACAGTTATGGACAAAAGATAGTCACTGAACACTTGTTAACAAAAATAAAATGTTAGGAACAGATTACCAGGCACTACCGCTTCTCTTTGTCAAACCCCCAAATCCTGCTAATGCTCTCACCCCTTAAAGGCACTTGCAAAATAAAAAAGGTTTGGTTTGTGCCCTTTTCTGCTTCATTCTGATGTTAAGGCATCATGAAAGGATTTCCAACCCTACCAAAAAAAAAACAAAACAAAAAAAAGTTTTTCCTCTACTTTTACATTTTGAAATCCAGATTCCTTCCCGTCTGGAAAACTGTGACCATGTCTACACTATAGTGTATGTGTGTCCTACACAGACAGATGGATTTTTCTGTCAATGTAGTTAATCTGCTTCGACAAGCAGCGGCAGCTCAGTTGACAGAAGAAGGCTTCTGTTGACCTAGCTGTGTCTATACTGGGAAATGAGGTCGACCTACCTACGGCACGGAGGGCATGAAATTTTTCACAGCCCCAAGCAACACAGCTAGATTGATCTAATTTTTAACTGTAAACCAGTGTTCCAAAATTTCTAAGTGTAGACCAGGCCTCTGATGTCTGAAGAACAACAGTAACATGGCAATCTCACAAGAAGAGTGAACTGAAAGTTGAGGTCGGAAGGGATTTTTAGGGTATGTCTACACTGCCCACGTTACAGCGCGGCCGCAGCAGCGCTGCGACGTGGGCAGTGCAGAGACACTTTATCGGTGGGGGGAGAGTTCTCCCAGCAATTAAAAAAAAAACACCCTGAACAAGGGGTGGTAGCTTTATCACTGAGAGCACGGCTCCTGGCGACAAAGCGCTGTCTATACCGGCGTTTTTCAGCGCTAAAACTTTTGTCGCTCAGGGGGATGTTTTTTCACACCCCTGAACTACAAAAGTTTTAGCTCTGAAAATGGCAGTATAGACACAGCCTAAGTTAGTCTGTTTAAAACTTTTTGTATGTGATTTAACACCTATTTTGGTGCTTTTTAACACCTATTTAACTTCTAATTACATTTTGAATAAGGGAAAATGTCACCTCTTCAAATTTAAGGTTTTAAGAACTCACAAAAAACCTAAATTTATACCTCCTAATGGACCTCCAGTACAATCAAAGGTGACAAGTCTTCACATGCTTAATATTTCTGCATTTAAAAAAAAAAAGAAGTGGGGGGAAGGGGAAGAAGAGCAGTGAATGGAATACTACTACTGTCTGAAAGAAAGAGGGAGCCACAGGCAATCCCAATTTCCAGAGATCTCTTCATCTAGAAAATGTTCTCCATATTTGGACAGTAGTATCAGCAAATTCAGTTTCTTCTGGCAAAAGTGAAAACTGAATTCATCTATGAATCCAGCACTTCAAAGTCTGGCTAACCATTTGGAGCAGGAAAGGGACTCACTTGTGTGAAAGTGTTTTAGCAGGATTCTTGGAAAACATAAGGACAATTAATGGCTAACTCTCTGCTGGACCAAGAACAAAATCACCAATGAATCCAAAAACGCATAATTTGGGAACAAGAGTGAGACAAGGGGCTAAGAGAGATTCCACTCAACATCAGAGATTTTGGACCAAAACAGTTTTTCCCCACTTCCCACAAGTTAAATCAGAATGGGCATCCCAACAGCTGGTCTCCTGTGTTTCAGTCCTGCTTTCAGCGTATGCCAGGGTTCAACAGGATCTGCTTCATCTTTCATTTTGGAAAAAAAATCTAATCAATAGGGAGCTCAACACTTTTTGAATTTTATTGTAGCACCCACCCTATTTTTTGGTCATTCTGTTCAAACGTCAAACATAGAAGGCTGGAACACAAAACTCAGCAAGAACACACATTATACACTTCAGCATACCCTGCAAGTGAAAAGCTTCAGAGTCCTAAAGAAGGCACAATGCTATATTTTGTTGTGTACTACAGAACACAACTGATAATAAAGATTGCAACATTTTCTGTTTATTCTCAAGAACAATGACGTCAATGATGCTTGCCTTCAACGCGGAAGTCACGTCACTCCAGATGACATGATATCCAATCTTCAGTTTTGAGGTGCCCCACAGGGAAAGAAAAGCAGAGCTGTTAAAGTTAGATTTGAAAATGTTTAGGCAGGATTACAATGCTCTTCAGGCTGCAATGAATAAGAGATTTGTCCTTCAAAGGTGAAGCAGCTCAGCCAAGTCATCACTATGGGCTTCCAGATCTCTCTGCAGCCAAACTGGCAGTGATGTATTCTAATAGATGGAACCATCTGGCGAGATGGCAGAGGGAACATGGCAGATGATACAAGCACAAACCCTTAAGAATTTGCGGAGAGGTTCAACAGTGCCTACTTCACCAGAAATCCACTGTTCTTTCCCTACTAAGTAGTGAATATTGCCTCTGGCTTTATGTACCTCCTGGGAAGTCTACTTTCATGTTCAAGAAGAATTCCTGGGAGATACGTAATGCCAGAGACTATATGCATTGTCACTCTCTCAACTTTAGAGAAAAGAGAGTCATTAACATCTGTCTCTCCTAAGGATTCTCTTTAGTGATAGCAAGACTGGACTTTACTGACAGTCAAAGTTAACTTGAAGCTTCTGTACCCTCTGAGATGGGAATGTGTGAACAGGTTGTTTATCTAACCTTGTGGAGATGTTCAAGAGATTAGATTTATTCCAATTAAATCACTATACAGATTTTATTCCAATTAAGTCACTAACAGATAAGTTTGCTGGAAGCCAGAAATAGACTCCAGCTCTTAATAATGACAAGCACATCCACATATAAGCTCAATTTGTAGTACTGCTAACCCACAGGAGTGCCCTTTAATTGCTCTGCTGTTTCACATTACCGGGATTCCAGCACAAAGTTGACTAGTAAGTCTGACGGGGGCAACCTTTCTCTTCTCTCTGTTTAGCTGAATGGGTTTTGATTTTTCAGCACAAAAGCTAATGCTTTATTACATGAATAATTCAAAAAATACTGCTGAATCTAAATCCTTCACTTCTCCCTGGTATTTATAAAGCATCCAGAAATATAGTTTTCTAGATTCCTGATTTTGAGGCAATAGGAGCTATTATTAATGACTGTCTGCAGGTCCTTGCAAGAGTCTACACTATATTTTTAGCCATCTCCTGTATAATTCTTATTTACACCTAATTATAATCACACACCTCTTCTGTCTCTCAGCTAGAACTGCCATTTTCAATAGGAGTTGAAGCTACCGTTTCAGCTAAAACTACATTAACTTGGAAAAATCTTTTTTTTCTTTTTTAAACTCACCCAATGACTTTTTTAGTCACAGGGGAAATTAGATTTAGAATGAAGGTGGGTTTAAATGGGGTGCTAGGATATTTTCAGGTAGGGAAATGGGGTTAAGCCCACTGCTGCTATGAATTAGAAGCTGTTTCAACTTACACAAAGACTACTTCAAGGTTTGTAAGAACAGGTGTTTCACCACTGGTGGAGGCAGAAAGTGAATCATGGTGGTTTCAGCAAACCAGTAAGAAACCTTAGGGGAATATGAAGAATCAATGGCTTGTGCCAATGTTTGTTATTTATCAATAGTGGAACAAAAACAATAACAAACATAGAAGAGTTAAGGAAGCTGTTGGCATAAGTCAGTGACATATTTGTTGCATAGTTATTCGTATTAGAGCAGCACCTAGAGGCTCCAGCTGAAATTGGGACCCCATGTGCTAGGTACAACATATATCTAGTTAAGACTGCTCCTGCCCCAAAGAGCTGACAATCTAAACAGATAAGACAGACGAAGGGTGGGAGAAAGGAAGTAGTCTTATTTTACAGATGGGGACCCTCTGAGGCAGCGAGATTATTTGATTTTCCCACTGTCACCAAAAAGTCTGTGTCAGAATCCATAAACTGAACTCAGGTCTCCCAAATCTCAGACCAGTGCTTTAACCACAGGACCCTCCCTTCAAGTGCATTCTGGGAGTCTACCATTTTTATCCTGCCTCAACTTGAGACTCAAGCTTTTGCATGGCCTTAACCTCCTGTTCAGCTATTCCATGATTTCCACACTGCTCCCTACTCTGTTCATTGGCCATTCACAGCCCATTTGTCAGGTCCTGGTTTTAACAAACACTGTGAGCACAATGAGCAGCCCTCCACCATCAGTCTCAGGCCTCTGATTTAATCAAAGTACCGTTCTCGCTCAGCTGTCCACAAGCCGGCAACTCAGCCAAGCAACTTCAGGAAAATGAATTACACACATCCCCAGACACATGTAAATAAAATGAAGAAATTTCAGATTTACAGTAGCTGCCTTCAAACCCTCTCCCCCAGCTCAGGGAGGATTAAAAGGACTTCAAAGAAGCCCGAGTTCCAATTAAACCAGTGTGACCACCCCAGGGATGCAAGAACATTCCTCTGATTAGTGAGATGCACTCTTTGAACTGTTTAGCTAAAAAAAAGCTTTCAGAACTTTAAACAAATGCAGTAATTCTCTTGCTTGACTTTTTTTCTTTTTTTAAGTTTACAACCAATTGAATATTCAAAGCAAAGGACAAATAATCACTCAAACCAAAAGTTTTATGCAAGCTCACTAGTACATCAGCACTGATGAATGTAAAATGATTCAGCAAGATCTAATGCAGGAGTTTCAGCACTATTAGGCTGGATCAAGTCTCTAGAATAGAAAGCAGAACCAGAGAAGTGTCCAAATTTTTAATGGGGTGCAGGAACACCCAACATGACTCCCAGGACAGGACAGGAGCAATTCCCAATCCAGTGCTACAAATCACAAAAATCTCACCAGCCCCCTAACCTCTTCTCTTCACTATGGGGCACAAAACATCAGCCCCACTGGCAGAAGACCCATCTAGTTCCAAACTTCTGCCTTATCTCCACAGCATCCATTCTACGGAACCCCAATTCCAAGCCTCATGGTGCCAAACCCTCCAATCCAACATGCCAGTAGAGACTTTATCTCATCTCATCAGCATGCATCAGTTTAAATGAAATCCTTGTGTCATTTTACGCCTAGCACTACAGATCAAGCAAAACCCCACAACAGCTTTCTGTTCCCAAAAAAATAAAAAAGTTTGCATTATGTACTCTGAAAGTTTCAACATCAGAAAGAGTGATGGACAGAAGTACACATGGTGGGGAACTAACTGTGTCTTGGTGTGCGCCAAAGGCATTCAGTGCTAAATGGATATAATAAACCCTCCAGTGAAAGCCAAACCCCCATCACCCACAAATAATGAATAATTCATTTCAGAAGGCAACAAACAGATTTAAAGACTCATTCATAGAAAGTGCAACTGCTGGAGTGTAATCGCATTAAAGATGTAAACAGCAGCATTTCAGCAATTACTGTTCTCCTTTTGCCAGCTCACTCTCCATCAAACCCGTACGTCAGCTGAGCTGCCTGCATCAAGCACAGGGTTCAGAACAGCCAAAAGCAATTACAACTTCCCTGCGTCTCTGCCACAGGCTTCTGTGACTGGGATTAAGATAAGGTTTGGATTGGTGTCACAAGCACTCTGACACCATCTTGGCTTACTGCTATAATAAAGTTTCAGTCACTTTCAATGCCTGAAGCTATGATGGGAGGCACTAATAAACTTAACAGATCTACAGCCTATAAAATTTGAAATGTATTTATGGAATGGAGAAGAGTTGCACATTCTCCCCAGTGAAGAGAAAGAGAAACCACTGTAACTGCTTTATACTTTACATTGCTGTTTCTCTGCTCTTCCCTCATAAACATAAATTCTGATTTTAGGATTTGATTTGTGTGTGCTGTAAACCACAATATAAAAAGGTACCTATAACCCATTATTCTTTTTTGGGCGGAGCAGTGAGGCCATTCCAGAGCCAGTCACCATAGTTTCAACTATGAAGAGATTTTGAGCCTCAGACTGGATTTCAGCTAGCTGTCCATTTCCTATTTACTAAGCGCCAACCCTCCCTTGGATTTGGGGCTTGCTGCTCCTGCATGTTAGTAGTGTGGCTACGAAGAGCGTACAAAACACTTTCGTGAGTGAACCTAGGGTGCATCACGTTTGGACAGGTCCTCAGACCTGAGCTGAGGCTGGTCACAGTTGGGAGAGGTTGTCTGAGATTGGTGAGATATTGTAGTCCATCTGTATTTTAGAATGTAGGCCTGGATGAGAGTCCTGTTTAGCATTAAAATTGTTTTACATAAATTTTGTAACAGATGCAGCCCCTGGGATGGGTGCAGAGAACACATACAAATGAATAAATAAAGCTGCCGTGAAACCAGTAGGCAGATTTGAGTCACCAGTACACAGCTGCTTTCATTGGCTTCCTCCCTTCCTCAGTTCCTTTGGACCCCAAACTTTTCTGTTATTTACAAAGGAGTGTTTCAAACCACTTCAGCAGTGCTGGGAATTCAACTTGATCCTCTGTTAGTGGAAAGGCACTCTCCAGTCCCAGAGCAGCCCTCCCTCCTCCACCAAGCCATGCTTTCCCAAATGAAACCCACTGATTTCAGCACTCTCTCTCAAGAATGGAAAGATCAGAACTGCACATTTCCTGTTATGTTTCATAATTAACAAAACTGCCAAAAACATGATAAAAAAACCAGAGGCCTAAGAAAGCCACGTTCCTTTGCTCAAGAGTCACTTTGCATAAATGTTAGTGCTTTATTCACTAGACAGTCATGTAATATACCCAGGATCATTGGACTCAGATAATGATTTGTCCTGAAGAGCTTTATCACACCACTGATGAACAAAATCTGCAGCATGCTGAAGAGAGACAATGCACTCTCTTTGCACTGGATTAGTACGAGTTATAGAAGACCGAATCACAGGTATTATTCCTAGGACTGGATCTGTCCCACAGAACAAAGGAAAATGACCAAGACAACGTCAAGTCTTTTCAGGGGCTCTACCTCTCATCTAAGAGGACACTCCCCCTAAGGAATAAAAGAATATGGAAGGGGCTAGCAGTATTAGCCTCTAAAATAAAACCAACATTATCCTGTATGTTTGTCTCCCAACTACAGCTACAGCTTGAAGGTTAGAACCAGATGTGTTCTCCACTAGCACTGGAGGGACCATGCTCAAACTCCTAGTACAGCAAGCATGACCAGAGCTATAGGAGATTCAAATATTTCCTTCAGGGAAGCTCCATCTTCCAACCCTGACCAGCATATAAACAATCAGAAATCCCACATGCACATTTATCAGAACTTGTGTAAAGCCGTCCAGTTAAACATTTTTTTAAATTGGGTAAAGTATACAGCTGCCCACAGAGAAGGAGAGGGAGCTGCTTATTGATTTCACATCAGGGCTACTTCAGGCAAGAGGGTGAAGAGAACATAACAATCAAGTCCCCCTCCCTCTTACATCCTCTCCTCGAAAAAGCATAAAAGCTTTGAATACATGAAAACAGCTCAGCTGTATAGTCACCCTCAGAAAAGCCATCAATTACCCAAATTGGTTGTGTGACAGAGAAAGGAATAAATATGAGACTGGGTCAGGGCTGCTCTGGAACTAATTTCTTGGGGAAGAGAGAATTTTCACAGGACGGAGTGGTTTTCTCCTCCTCCTTCCCCCTTCGCACCCTCACTCGCCTTCAATCACGTCATGCCCCAAGGAGACGGCAAAAGAGGATTTCATTAATAAATTTATTTCAACTTTCTTTTCAATGGTGCTGAGAAATGTATGCAAATCCATTCGTAATTAGGTTTAAAAATTCCATTTCATGGGATAATCAGACTTCAAAAAACTCAATTTTAGTTTTAATCAGATTTTAACAAGGATATTAAGTCCATTTCGTTCAGAAGAGGGAGAAATGGTGAATTTAACACAAAATGTATTCAAGCTTAGCCCTGGGAGATAATTAAATAAAATTAATTTGGCAAGGGTTGTCTGTAAATGGAAACACTCCAGTCAGCAGAGCACGTTTCCGAAGGAAACAAAAGCAGTTCATTACTGTACAAACAGATACAAAGCTTACTGTTCAGACAGAAGAGAACTGCAGCTCTTCTACAACAGCAAGATGACCTGGGTTCTCAAGCTCCCTCTGACAAACACAGCAGGTTACAGAGGAGAAACAGCAATGATGGGGGTCGGTGTTTTCTACCCTCTTCAGCTAAGCCCCTTAAACTCACCCGGGGGAGAGTAAGATATAAAAAATGCAAGCAACACACACAGATCTGAGAAATTCAAACCATTATAAACAGGAAAGGTTTAAAAATGATCTGACTGCAGGAGCCTCTCTTTAGGGAAAGAGAAACACAGGTGATTTTAAGAGGTCATTGGCAAAATTCAGACCAGGTGTAATTACATCAAAGTCAATGGGGGATGAATTTGGCCCCATATACCATGTCTAAATCCCAATCTGACATAAAAAAGTAGACAATGCTCCCCTGGCCACCACAGTCAGACAGACAAGTGGACTTTCTACAAGTAGTAGGAAGAATGTAAACATGCAAATTTGATACGCACCCACGAGCTGCCAGAAGTTTTCCATTTTGAAAAGTCACAGGAACATTGTTTAGAGGGAGGGAAGATACCAGCAGAAGTCAAAATGCTATGCAATCTCTAACACATTTCCACTCGTTCACTCTTATTCCCTATTCCTCTCTCTTCGTTCCTTTTCTTCCCTCTCAGGTCTATACCTCTTTTCATATTGCTCCTTCCTCTTGAAATAATACCAAGTTCCAATCAACCAATCACTTTCTTTCTCCCCTTTGGGCTCATTTCTTAATCAACAACTTCCTTTCTTGTTTTTGTTACCAATAATCTCTTTGTATCTCATTTACCTTACTTTTAACTCCTGTCATGTTTGTATAAGCTCTTTAGTGCGAGGAACTTGTCTCTCTTTCTTGCGAATTATCACAAAATTGTAGTGCTATATAAATCCACATAGAAATACCTTAAGAAAATATTAAAACTGCATGGTTAAGCTCCCCAAAATCAGTAAATTGCAAAGTTAAGATTGTAAGCACAACCTTAGCTCTGCCCCCTATAGTGTATGCATTAAGGTCCTGATTCATTTAAGCACTTAAACACATGCTTAACTTAAATGGGACTTAAGCATATGCTTAATTATGTGCTGGAATTCCCTTCTTAAGTTGGAACACTTGCCTGAATCAGGGCCTGAAAATAGTTTACTTATGCGGACACACAATTTCTCAAACATATCATATTTTTCTTACAACCTTAGATACACATGTGTGGCACTTTATATTACTGGGTACTCTATGTATGTTGGGGACAGTCAATTAGATAGATTCAGTACAACAATGCAGAATTGTAAGTATGTCATCAATAAGCCACATACTTTGCAGCTTTGTTAGCATCACAAGTAACTGTCACATCCCCTGAATTCTACTTAACTAAGGCTGCATCATGGTTGAAATAAAAACGTACAGGACATGGGAACAAAATTTAAGATACATACCTTAGAGAGAAGAGAATTTATGGAAGAGTATAAGTTTGTAAGCATATGTCAAGGTTCCTCCCCCACTCTGAACTCTAGGGTACAGATGTGGGGACCTGCATGAAAAACCTCCTAAGCTTATCTTTACCAGCTTAGGTCAAAAACTTCCCCAAGGTACAAAATATTCCCCCTGTTGTCCTTGGACTGGCTGCTACCACCACCAAACTAATACTGGTTACTGGGGAAGAGCTGTTTGGACGCGTCCTTCCCCCCAAAATACTTCCCAAAACCTTGCACCCCACTTTCTGGACAAGGTTTGGTAAACAGCCTCACCAATTTGCCTAGGTGACTACAGACCCAGACCCTTGGATCTTAAGAACAATGAATAATCCTCCCAACACTTGCACCCCCCCTTTCCTGGGAAATGTTGGATAAAAAGCCTTACCAATTTGCATAGGTGACCACAGACCCAAACCCTTGGATCTGAGAACAATGAAAAAGCATTCAGTTTTTTACAAGAAGACTTTTAATACAAAATAGAAGTAAATAGAAATAAAGAAATCCCCCCTGTAAAATCAGGATGGTAGATATCTTACAGGGTAATTAGATTAAAAAACATAGAGAACCCCTCTAGGCAAAACCTTAAGTTACAAAAAAGATACACAGACAGAAATAGTTATTCTATTCAGCACAATTCTTTTCTCAGCCATTTAAAGAAGTCATAATCTAACACATACCTAGCTAGATTACTTACTAAAAGTTCTAAGACTCCATTCCTGGTCTATCCCTGGCCAAGACCAGCATACAGACAGACACAGACCCTTTGTTTCTCTCCCTCCTCCCAGCTTTTGAAAGTATCTTGTCTCCTCATTGGTCATTTTGGTCAGGTGCCAGCGAGGTTACCTTTAGCTTCTTAACCCTTTACAGGTGAGAGGAGCTTTCCCCTGGCCAGGAGGGATTTCAAAGGGGTTTACCCTTCCCTTTATATTTATGACAGCATATAATGGACCATTACAGTTAAAACAGTGCAAGTTTTTACAAATGTCAACATATCACAAGATGTTTTTTCACATCCACAGTTAAAGAAAAAATGTATTATGTTATAATGTATTAGTTGAGAAATAGTGTGGCATTCCATCATTGAAGGTATCGTAAGGTTTACAGAGAATAGTACATACAGCCACCTAATCCTACCACCTCCACGGTAAGAGGTGGAAATACAATACCATTTTAGACCATTTTCTTTTTCCAAGTAACTATTTCTCACTAATGGACTTTCAGATATACCAGTTGTGGGCACTGCCAGCTGCATTCCAACCACTTCCAAACAGACAAGATAGGTACTCGGTCACCAAGACAAGTGGTCCAGCGAAGCAGAAGGCAGGGCACATCTTGCCAAAATCCCACTGGAAGCGATCAGGACTAAATGAGATACTAGTCACCAGCAGGCTTCATGTCATCAATGCCGCCCTGAACTCTGTGAATACTCAATTTGCAGGCAACCACCAGCTGCCACAAAGCATTAAGTCTGGGAATGCAAAAATCACTGACCAACTGCAAAATGTAATTTTGCCAATTGGACATGCACTAGCCAAACGGAATAAAAGGGAATTAATTAATTGGATTAAACTATCGACTTTCAACTTGAGTCAACAGCAGATCTGTGAAGAATCACAGGAAACTACTCAAGCCAATTGATGAATAGACTAGAAGTTGAGTCCCCATCTCAGGACATCTATATGAAGCACTAACACCTCCAGTCAAGACAGTGAGCAAGATGCCCTGCACTTGCCCTCCCAAAGAAAAGCCAGCAGGATACCAAGACCTCCCTTAACAGCTTTTTGTTTACAACAGAAACAGAGGGACAATTCCTATCCCAACTCATGGCTGAAGAGATCTCATTGAAGGAAAAACTGTTCGGGTTTCCTGTCAGCAGGATGTATCTTGAGAGGGAATCTGGAATTTCAGATTTCTCCCTACCTCATATATTCCATTGCCATGGAGAAAAGTCTTCCTGACAATCTTCACTTTCCCAGGTAGCCTGACCTCTCACATGTAATATCACTGATGTAATCAGGTATTCTAGAATAGAACCGAAATGGTCGTAGAGTTCAACTTCAGTGACAGTCTACAAACTCCAAAAAGGACCTCTTAAGTTTGTTTCTCATCATTGTTGCCTTTTTCTATTACACTGATCAGAAGACACAGCACTTGTAAACCAGGCTGACATCATCAGAGTTCAGGATGTGGTAAGGAGGGGGACAGATATGAACTGAGAATGAGGCAGGAGCCAGAAAAGGAGAGAAGATAGATTCAAGAACAAAGACGACATTTCTAGAAAGGCCAAAAAGGCATATACAGTGGATGGTGCTCAGAGTCAACTCTATATCTTCAAACTCACTTTATAACAAGGTACAATAAAAATTGAGAACTGTTTCAATGTTAGGTAGTTTGCACCTGCCATTCCAGAGCTCATGGGTCTCATACAGCAAAGCTGCTCTGTATAGAACATGACTTCATTATGAGAATATTCCACTGTCAAGTGACTATACTAGGAAAGTTTGCAAAACATATTCCAGTATATCAGCAGCCAGTAGGCAAAAACTACTAAACTTGCAAAAAAAGTTTCCAGGTATGCTCCCTGGACCCCTGACTGCATAAGAGACGGCAGGTATTCCTGCCCTCCCCTCCTATGGTAATTGATTAGGCTGCACTGAGTTGTGGACAGGTTTTATTTGCCTCCTGCTGAGAAGGCTTGGCTCCATTTTCTACACACTTAACACTCTAGTCCCTCAGAAATCCTAATTTAAAACAGCAGCCCTGAACACTCAATTTCAACAGTCCAGATCAGCGCTTTCAAAATTATCATAGGAAACTAATTTATTTCAGGTGTTTGCTAAACACACAGATTCACTGGGGCCTCATCACCTCCCATCTTTGCTTTCAAAACATAAATCTTTGCAAATTTCACAGGCACAATTCCCTGGATGACTCAGTTCAGTGTCTGCTTTCATTCAGCCGGCTCGCTTCAGGCAGTTCTTTCTAGTCTGCAACTCTTCCCCATCAACTCTGGAAGAACAGAGGTGTAAGCCAGCAAACCTACAATACTGTACTTAACAGCATATCAAATGAAGCATCGAAGAGCAAGGGAGAGAGGCGGGAAAGCAGCAAGAAATAAATCAGATCAGAAGTTTACAACCAGGTTTGTGTGTTTGATTTTATCTCCTCAGCTAAAAGTACAAGAAGAATAGGATTGATTTCAAGAGACACCATCAACTTAAGAACACTACTTCTGTCTGTAAATCATTTATCTATTATTGTTACCTGTCAAGATTATTTATAAAGTTACTTACCTGTACAGTAACTGAAGTTTTTTGAGGTAGGTTGCCTATATGTATTCCACTTCTGATATACCATATGTATGTGAGATCGGAATTATTTGGTCAGCAGCATCTGTTGAGCCATGCCTGTGCCTTACATACCCTTTCACTACCTGAGGGCATAAAAGACAAAGGAAGGCCAACAAATGCATAGTTCCTTCACCAATACAGAGTCCAGATATTATAAGTCTCCATAATAGCAAGGAAGGAGGATGGGGCGTGGAATACATAGACAACATATTTCAAAGAACTCCACTGTACAGATAAGTATCTTTCTTCTTTTGAGTACTTGTCTATTTTATGTAATTTATTTCGCAAGCAGTAACCTGATAGAGGGAGTCTAATTAAAGCCTGTAAAACAGCTCTGCCAAATCATGCATCAGATCATGAGGTCTCTACTAAAGAATAACACCTAATAAAAGTATGGATAGTTTTCCAAGTAGCTGCCTTACATATGTCAATAATAGGGACACTTGTGAAAAAAGCCACAGAAGTTGCTTGTGCTCTGGTGCAACAAGCCCCATCTTGACCAGGTGGATCTAAGATAGCTATCTTATCACAAAGTTTGATTCAGTCTGCAACCCATTTAGACAATCTTTGGGTTGACATTGCTTGACCCTTTGATCTTTCAGAAAAGGCAACAAATAGTCTTGGAGAGACCCCAAATGGTTTTATTCTATACAAATAAAAATATAGGGCTCTAAGAACATCTGAAATATGGAGTGCAGCTTCTCCTCCAGAAGAATGTGGCTTTGGAGAAAAAAATTAAGTATCAGTTTACATTAAAATCCAATACAACCTTCAAGGAGAAACTTAAGATGTGGTCTAAGTGCAACCTCGTCCTTACGAGATGTAATATAGAGTAGTCCAGCCACAAAAGCCTAAAAACCCTTGAGGACAATGTTCAGATCCTAGGGAGGACAAAGTTTTTGTACTTGTAGAAATACGAGTCAGACCCTTTAGAAATGTGACCACCAATAAAGAAAAAAAATTATGATGCTGAATAGGTGTGTGAGGAGCAGATATGACTGCTCAGTGAACTTGCATAGAATTGATAGAGACACCCATACTCTTTAAAGATAAAAGGTATTTAAGGATATGAGGAATCTCAGTTCTAGTAAGGCAGGCTGTGTTGAGAGGACCAGATTGAAAACCTGTTCCACTTAGCAGCATAAATAGTTCTGTAGCATCTTTTCATGCTATGGATTAGGATGTTCTGCACATCTCAAGAATAAGTTCTTTCTAAATCAATTAGACAGCATCCAGGGCAGTGAGATAGTGAGATGGACAGTGTGAATACACAGTCTTCCCTTTATCCTGAGAGATCACGTCTAGGGGTAGTAGTAACGAGAGCCTTATCATTTCTGGAAACCAATACTGCCTGGGATAGGCTGGAGCTAAGAGGATCATCAGTACTGTTTCTTGTCTGACCTTCTTCAACACTCTTGGAATGAGAGGAATCAATAGATATGCATACATCAGCTCTCAAGACCAAGGTGTAAGGAATATGTCTGCTTGAGATCCAGGACTCCAACTCACTGTGGAACAGATGGTTTTGAATTTTCTCTTCTCATTGGTATTGAGCAAGTCTGTGTCTGGAAATCCCCATCAGCTGAACACTGATCAGCTGAGTAGCCACGTTGTCGAAATCCGGTATAAGACAGACATGGTTTCGTTGTAATGGAGTCTATCAATGTTCCTATAAATTCTAAACTTTGAGTAGTTGTTGAGAGGATTTGCCCTTGTTGATCTTAAGCTCAGAGTTGAAAACAACTTAAGGATGTACTGTGACATGCTGAGAACTTCCCCAAATCAGCCAGTTGTCAAGGTATCCGGTAAACTAAAATGCCTCGCTTTCTTACATGTGCTGCTTCTATAACCAGGCATTTCATAAACACCCTGTTTAGGCTGTTGGCAAGCTAAAAGACAGTGCTCTGTACTGGTAGTGTGCCTTCCCAACTATGAACTTCAGGTATTTTCTGTGCACTGGGTGGATGGAAACGTGTGTCTTGCAAATCAAGAGCTGCAAACCAGGCTAAAGGATCCAAGGTAGGAATTATTGAACCCACTATCACCATTCTGAATTTTAACCTACAGACAAAGGGGTTCAGACATGGCAGGTTAAGAATGGGATGCCAACCTCTTGACTTGGGGGAACTAGAAAACAACCAGAATAGAAACCCTTTCCAGAGGTGGCACCTCTTCTATCTCTCCGAGAGCGAGGAGGGACTGTACTTCTTGATCTAACAGTCTCTCATGACAGACATCCCTGAAAAGAGATGAGAAAGGTGGGTGGGGAATAGGAAGCTCCTGGGAATGGATTGCATAACCTTTCTGTATCATCTCTATGACCACTGATCTCTAGTAATAGCATTCCAAGTTCCCTAAAAATAAATCAAGCTATCTCCCAATGGAGTGGGGAAAGGGTAAGGATCCTCTATCACTGACTTTCAATTTAACCATAAAATAGACTGCCTAGAAGATGGCATCAGTCTTTCTGAGATTCTGGTTATAGTAGACAAAGCCTTCTCCTGTTAAACTTTTGCCTTCTTCTGAGTGGCCCAGTTGGTCTCTGGTAAGATGGGTAGCCTGAAGAAACAGGTGGTTGCCTCAAGTATGGCTGGTGTTTCGGCTGTTTTCTTCTGACCTGAAGGGGTGTAAACGCACAGGGATCTAAGTATAGTCTTAGAATCCTCTGAAGAATTAGTTCATAGTTAGCCTTGGCACTGAAAAAGTTCATTCCTTTCAAAAGGAAAGTCTTCAATGGTATTTTGGACTTCTCTAGGAATCCCAAAAGCCTGAAGCCGGGACAAGCACACAGTTAACGCTGGTGCCACACACTGCCTGACTCATTGATAGCAGCTTGTAAAGTGGTACGTGCAATGATCTAACCTTCTGTGACATTGCCTTAAGGTCTTCTCTTGCATCCTGTGGCATTCTAGCCAAGAAGTCTACAGTTTATGTCAACTGAGATTGTTGTACCTGAAAAGGAGAGACTGGTAATTGCTTATTCTAAGTAGTAAACTAGCTGATAAAGAGCTTTTTCTTCCAAAAAGGTTCTAACTTTTCAGCTTTTTTTCCCTTTAGAGTAGATTTTGAAGTCTGGTGCCTCATTCTTTCTTGACCTATGTAACTATTAATAGAAACTAGTGAACGTAAAAATACTCAAATCCCAAAGAGGAGTTAGTATCTCTTATTTACTTTTTTCAAAGTTAGTGAGATTGATGCTGACATTTGCCACAGCAATTGTGCAGGTTCTAAAAGTCCATCATTTACCAGCACAGTAAGTCCTTCAGATGAAGATGTACAGGAATCTCCAACATCTTGGGCATCCTGCACAGAATGTCTTAGAAAACTCTGTCGTCATCATGAAGAGAAATTCAGTTGGTGCAACAGTCTTGCCTGGCAGTTAGGAAGAAATGTGTGCAGAGTTTACATCCAAAGATTGCCAGTGTTCCTATTCTGAAATTTGCAACTGTGAAGTTTCTGAACAGGAGAATTGAGCAAGTTATCACTGGTGAGACCTCAAGGATCCCTATGGTGAGGGCAACCTAACTATGGATGGCACAGAAGAACTGCGTTTCCTGTCATGGGGCATGCTCCAGGCTGCCAGTATGGTCAGGAATGAAGACCGTATAGATAATGAGCAGGTGGCTAGGGTTGGGGGCGGTACTAAACCTCTCTAATATTTCTTACACTCATTATGACCCCTAACGCTAGAATCCCTGTCTGAGAAATAGGGACCATAGGGTTGAGTATATAGGAGAGTCTTCTACAGTACTATCTGAGGTATACTCCTCCTGCAGGAATTTGAGGATGGTGGAACCCTAGTCGATGCCAAGGAAGGTCCTGATACCAACACAGATATATTCCACCAATGAAGATAACAGTGGCTCTGCTTGGACAGTCAAATGCACCAGCACTGTAAACCTCAGTGCCAACATCATCTGTTCCAAGAGTAATAAGCTCAAGGTTGTTATTACCAGCAATGTTGGCACTGGGGCAGTAAACCCCAATCGCTCGTACTGGAAGCTCATTGGACAGAACCATGGAATCCATACCAAAGTCAAATTAAGACTGAGTTTTAGTATCAGGGTCTCTCTAGGTGCCAGAGGGATCCGGATGAGGCCTTGAGCTATGCTTTTTAGAAGTGGAGAGGGGATTTATCCCTCAGTCTTTTAGAAGCTCCTTGGAACAGAGACCCACAAATGTTCCTTAGAGGAGCAGTGCTATGACCTACTCCTTTCTGACAAGGAGGAAGGCCTGGGAGACAGAGCAGCATAGGATTGCTTCAGTGAAGATGCAGGAGCCCTGGATGCTAAGGAAGAAGTATTGCCTGCCACAGTGTTTTAGCAGATGACTTTTCAGAACCAACATGGTTGAGGTAATATCTTTTATTGGAACAACTTCAGCTGGTGAAAAAGACAAGTTTCAAGCTTCACAGAGCTCTTTTTCAGAACCAGTCAGATCCTGCTTCCCTGGGTCTGAGGAAGGTCTCATTGACTTGTTTACAAACGTTTTAAGCAAGCACTACACAAGCATCTCTCACTTTAGGAGTTTGTTTGGAAAACAAATGACAAAAAACATTTCTCAGTGGCATACCCCTTACAAAAAACAAAAAAAAACTGAATGTCTGTCATTTAGAGAAATAAGTACTTCCTTTGCATAATGACTAATCCTTAAAACTATGGGATTTCTGGTGAGTAATTAAGGTTGAAAAGCCAGTAACAGGTGATTAAAAAGACATTAATCCAAACTAAAACTTATAATAGTTACCCAACCACTAAGAACCCATCTAACTACACTGAAGGTAACTTTATACAAAATCCACATCTAAATCTCAAGTGCAAGACACAGGGACACTGCTCTCTCAGTTCTATCTTGCAGCCATGGGCCTTATTCTGCCCTTTATGCCCTTGAGTGGAGAGTGGGAGCCACAAGGAAATGTGTGGCACAGGTGCAGCTCAACAGACACTGCTAGCCAGAAGAATCTGATATCAAGCACATTGGGCACATGCACACCAGAAGTGGAATACATACACACAAGAACTCAAAGAACTGAAAGATTAGAGAAGTGAAAATATTTCTCTATTTTGTTTGTTAATTTTGTGCATCTGACAACACTTTGTGTATAGTCAGTTTCCCATTTGCCTGGGTCTCCCACACAGCAGCAGGAGAGAGAAAAAAAGAAAGAAGGATTTAAGCAGCTTTCATGCTCCAGGGCATAAGCCATTCTGAAAGGAATTAGGAACACATTTCCCCAATAATTGTCAACTACAGAATTCTTACATGATGCTCAGAAGCATCTCATATGGCCATCATCAGAGACTGAAAACTGGAACAGATGGACTACTGGTCTGACCCAGTATGGTAATTCTTATGTTCTACTTCTTTAAAGAGAGGAAAATGTAATTGGCAGGGGGACTCATGGGCAGAAATCAAACTAATTTGTGCTCATTCTAATTTTTTTTAATTGACTAAGTTTTCACGTCCACTATGTGCCTTTAAAGATATGTTTGAAAATATCATGTCTTTCCTACTAAAGGAAATACATATTTTTTCCACAAAAAAGAAACTGTGCGCACACCCCCTTTTATAATATGGGTTGAGGAGGGGGTTTGGTGGCAGGGGAAATCTTCTAGTAAACATACGAGCTTAATTAAAAAATATTCACTGAAACAGGGGCTGCAGGAGAAGATTTCAGTAGTTAAACAAAAAGCTTAAATAATATCACATAGCTCTCAGGTTAGTTCTGCCAATGGGAGCTGCAGGGGCGACACCTGTGGACGGGGAAGCGCACAGAGCCGCCTGGCCGGTGCTGCACCTCCGTGTAGGAGCCGGAGGGGACGGGGCAATGCACAGAGCCACCTGGCCATGCCTCCACGTAGGAGCTGGAGCGGGGACATGCTGCTGCTTCTGGGAGCTGCTTGAGGCAAGCGCCACTCGGAGCCTGCACCCCTGACCTCCTCCCGTGCCCCAACCTCCTGCCCCAGCCCTGAGCCCCCCCCCACCCACCCTCCAAATCACTTGGTCCCAGGCCAGAGCATCCTCCTATACACCAAACCCCTCGTCCCCAGCCCCACCCCAGAGCCCACACCCCCAGCTGGAACCCACACACCCAACCCTCTGCCCCAGCCCACCTGAACCCCTTGTTTCTGGCCCCAGCCTGGAAGCAGCACCTCAAACCCCTGCCTCAGCTCGGAAACCCCTCCCATACTCCAAAACCGTCTGCTCCACCCCAACCCCCTCCTGCACTCCAAACCCCTCATCCCCGGCCCCACCCCAGAGCCCACACCACCAGCTGGAGCCCCCTCCCGCACTCCATCCCCCAATTTTGTGAGCATTCATGGCCCGCCATACAATTTCCATACCCAGATGTTGCCCTCAGGCCAAAAAGTTTGCCCACCCCCTGCAAGAGAGTCTTTCCCCAACTCTCCCTTGTTAGGGAACCATTTTTAAATCCTGGTATAAAATGGTTTCTTCATCAATATGAACATGTTTATGCCAGATGGTATCACTGGGGCATAAATGTGGTTTTTATTAAATCACATTTAATTAGCCATCAAGAAGTGTGTATGTTTAAATACTGTTATTACATGATATTATTACTGCAACCCTTGTCATGCCCATTCCCTGCCACGTTGTTTGTTATCCAAATACTACTTTATAGATTTGATTGATCCCAAGGTCAGATGGGACCATTGTAGATCTAGTCCTATACAGCCCAGGACATAGAATTTACCGAAAATAATTCTTAGAGCATATGTTTTAGAAAGACCTCTTGATTTAAAAACTGGTAATGATGGAGAATCCACCACAACCCTTTGTAAACTGTTATTTGATCAGATAAGGCCAATAACAAGGTCTTTGGGGCAAGAACTGTGTCTATAGACTCTGAAAGGTGGTAGCACATTTTCTGTTGCAGCATGTAGTAATTAAATGAGTGTTTTTTACAATATGTTCTTCTTTCTATCTTGAGAATGGCTTTAAAGAACAGATTATGTGTCATGCTCCACCAACACCATCCGGCATAACCATGTCCCCCTGGCATTTGCAGGAGTCATTTTTTACACCTGTGTTAAAACCAGTTCTCGATCATGAAGACTTTTATGTGCTGCACATTGTACCACAGGGGAGGGGAGAGTACATGGGCAGTCTATGCACTGTAGTTCAAAAGCAAAAAACTGAGGCACACTTAAATAGAAATGGAAGGTTAACATTATACATGAGCTAGCGACTTTAGCAGTTATTGTGTTTGTGGAAATATCAAAATGAAAGGCTGAATAAAAAAAAAAAAGTCTGAGCATCTGAGCCTTCGAGCCTCCTGACAGCAGCACACCATCCCCTTGCTGATTAGTCTCTGCTATTTAAATGATAATTTCACTTGAGTTACATTAAGCCAGTACCGTTTGCGTTAAAGTGAATTTTTTAAAAAGGTCCGCGCTTTGGAAATCTTTCCTTTCACAGCCGAGTGAGCACCAGAGTTCAAGCTATTTACATAACACAAGGGTCACCACACTCTCAAAAGAGAAAAAGCTACTTTCACCCAACTGCTTTTCTACAGTCTCTCAACACCACTTGCAAGAAATATAGCAGCAATGGGCAATGATGTGTCTGATGCACTGGTTCCCTCCAGGGTTGGAAAATGGGATTTTGGCTACTCACAGAGGATCCGCTATAGAAAAGACAACATGCGCACACGTTTCTATTCTTAATAGAGGAAAAGTTTGTCCAACACCTGAATAAGGCACTTCAGACCTGATCTACAACATCCTGATTTTACACACTTAAGAGCAGAGGCATTCAGTGGGGTCAAATTGTGCTGTATTTGATGTGGATCAATGACCATTACAGATTAGGAGAGACCAAACTATTTCATTTGTGAACTACAGCAAAAATTTGAAGCCAGACCTCCAGAGGTGAAATGCTGATAAATAATTCCACTAGGCCACCCTTTGGCCTACTGCTTTCCAAAACTTCATTCTGACCACTATGAAAACAAGAGACTTTAGGCTTTGATCTGCCCGAGTGACTTTTTTTTCCTTCAAAAGCCAAAGGTATCCCACAAAGAACAGCTAAATTCCAGGCTACCAGTGACAAAGCAAAGAATGACGTGACTTCTAGCATGATATGACAGGCTGGCTAAGATGGAAAAGGCTTGGAGCAATCCTCCAGCAGATGCAGCACGTCACATTCTGTACATGATGGCTACCTCCAAGATCTCTCCATATTTAGAATGGCGGCCTCAGCAGAAAGGGCAGAACCACAGTAAGACAACTGCAAGTTTCAGGAGGGAATTAATTCTATGTGATAGATCTAGAGACAACTGCCTACCTTAGACCTGTCCAAACATTTCTGTCAAAGATTTTAAGTTCCCCCAGTTCAACTCCAACTCTTCAGTCTCCTCCTGACCCCAACCTGCATAAGAGCAGGGTGTAGTCCTGATTTGTTAAGTGCAGGTACTTCACCCCACCAGTGTAACCTCTCACTCCCAGTGCATTTCTGTTTAAAATGGCATCCTCCATGGAGTGTGACTTCAGATGCACACTGCATGGGGGGTCAATAGTGTGGGAACACCATTCCTATACATTCCCACCCCGTTACCTTACAATGTGGAAGAGCGTGAGCACTGCAGGTCAAGACTGAGTTGCACTGGCAGAATTGCACATTTGCATAGCACTTATCATTGTGCTTAGCCTGTATCATTTTACTTGTAGTGAAGAACAAAACACTTGATGATATATTTCGCTATTTTTTAAAATTCAACAAACGTTATCATCATCATCATCACCACCACCACCGCTCCCATAACAGCATTGGTCGTTGAGGCACCATCCCTGATGAGCAACCAACCAATTGTCTCCACCCCTGACAACTGTGTGTCAGTGCTTGAGTCTCCACAAAGTCCATTCCTGTCCGCTCTTACGTTGTCAATCTATTTCTTCATCTGTCTACCTCTTCTTCTCTTCCCCTTTACTGTCCCTGGGATGATCTTTGATAGGCCAGATCTTATTACATGGCCATACCACTTCAGCTTGTGCTTCTTCACGGTCGTCAGGAGGTCTTTATCTGACCCAGAGCATTGGGTGGTGATGTTGCAGACCTCTTCATTAGTGACGTGATTGAAGTAGAAGATCCCCAGGATTTTACGGAAGTACCTCATCTGTACTACTTGTATTTTCCGTTCAAGTTCTGCAGTAAGGGTCCACGTCTCTCACGCATACAGAAAAATGGAGATGACCAAGGCGTGCAGCAGTTTCAGTTTGGATTACAGGGAGAGGTCCTTATTCTTCCAAATTGGCTTTAGCTTTGCCACTGCCGCTGTTGTTTGTGCAGTTCTTGCTAGAATTTCTGCCTTGGATCCTTCATCAGTGATGATTGCTCCCAAATACTTGAATGTTTCACTGTCTCCAGCTGATCCAGTCATGTTTGTTTGTCATCAGCTTGGTTTTCTTTGCATGGATTTCCATGCCGTATTTTGAAGAGGTTTCATCCAATCATTTCACAAGGTTGGCAAGTTCATCTTCTGTTTGCTGATGACATTGATGGTCTGACAGGCAGTGAAAATTTGAGATTGTTTGCCCCCCCAATGCTGACTGTGCATATGTTATCTTCTGAGGGCATCAGTCATTATGCGCTTCAAGTAGATGTTGAACAGTGGGGGCGAAAGAAGGCAGCTTTGTTGGACTCCAACAGTGGTGCGAAACCACTCTCCTATTGTGCCATTGACGAGAACTGCACTGCTGGCCTTGGCATACAGTTGTTTAACGGTAAGAATAAGCTTACAGCCAACATTATACTTCTTCATGGCTGCCCAGAGAGCTTCGTGCCATACTCTGTCAAATGTCTTCTTGAAGTCCATAAAGGCGTGGTAGATGTTGGTGTTGTAAGTACGGTACTTCTCACATAGAAAACACAAGTTGAAAATCTGTTCTGTGGTACTTCTTCCAGCACTAAAGTCAGCCTGTTCTTCAGTGATGATATTCTCCGCTTCTGCCTTCAATTTGTTCAATATGACTTTCAACATCACGTTGCTGGGATAGCTAATTAAGTTTATGGTCCGGTAATTTTGACACAATTGCAGGTTGCCTTTCTTTGGCAGAGTGATGATTAGTGTCTGAGTCCACATGGAGGGCCTCTCACTGGTCTGCCAGATCTTGTTGTAGATCTTGGTGAGTATATCTATTACTATTTCTCCTCTGAATTTCATCTATTCGGCTGGGATGTTGTCAATACCTGTAGCCTTTCCATTCTCGAGTGATTTCACAGCTGTCTCCACTTCTTCACGCAGTACTGGAAAGTCCTCCTCCTCTGTTGAATCTGGGCTGTCTAAGACACTAGGATCTCCATTTGTCTGGTGGTTGTACAGATCAGAGCAGTAGTTTGTCCACCTACTGACGATATCCCTTTCTTCTGTAAGATTGTTCCCTTCTTTATCTTGAATTGCGTTAGCTTTGGTCCATCTTTCCTTCATCAGATCTTTCACAATCTGGAAGGCTCATTTGCTATCTTTATTATTGATGCACTAATCAATTTTAGAGCATTGTTTTTCAATCCATATCTTGTTGGCCACCTTCATTCCTTTTTTGATCTTTCCGCCAATCACTCTGTATTTATCAGCTCCCTCAATGCTGTTCTTGTCTCCCAAGTTGTTGTCTAACATCACACATTTGTAGTATTTCATTTGTGACCCACGGATTTGTCTTCTTACGACGTTTCCCAAGGATCTCCATTGCTACCTTATTCATTACAGTATTAAAATTGTTGGTCATTGTTTCTACGTCTTCCTCTAGAGTAAGCAGCAGGACAAATTTTCCAACAATCTGACTCTGTATTCGTTCGGTCTCTGAGTCTTTCCAAGTCAAACTTGGTTCTGGTGAACTTTGGCCTGGCAATTTTCCTTAGCCGCAGCCAAAAATTTAGCATCACAAGATCGTGATCACTTCCAATATCAGCACCAGGGAAGCTCCTTGTTTTAGATCTGTTAATCCCAGAATGAAATCTGTTTTGCACCATGATGTAGTCAATCTGGCTATGATGGAGACCATTAGGTGCGTGCCACATTGATCGGCTGGGATCAGGGATCTCAAACTCAAGTCACCACGAGGGCCACATGAGGACTAGTACATTGGCCCGAGGGCTGCATCACTGAAAACTTTTCATACAACAACACAAAAAGTATAGTCAAAAATGAAAAAAAATGAGGAGTCATATAATATGCTATTAAAAGTCAATGTATTAACTTTTTTTAAACTGTAATGCGAAGAAGGGTTTTAATAAAATATAAACACCTGTAACTATTCCTTATGTCAGTAATACTGATGCTGATCTACACTAACAGTCAATCAACATAGCTGTAATGGCAGGAACTTTTTAAAGTAACTATTCATACAAAATATGTTGCCACTTTTAACAAACATTCTTCCCAACTACTCACAGCAAAGAATCGTACATGCTGAACTTCATACCTCAGACTGCTCGTCTAGTGCATGAGGCCCCGCCCATGCCCCCATTCCAGCCCCTTTCCCAAAGTCCATGCCTTGACTCCGCCCCCTCCTGCCCCTATTCCAACCCCTTCCCCAAATCCTCGACCCGGCCTCGCCTCTTCTTCGCCTCCTCCCCTGAGCGTGCCGCGTCCCCACTCGTCCCCCCTCCTCCTGGAAAGTCCTTAGCACCGCCAAACAGCTGTTTGGCGCCACAAGCGCTGGGAGATAGGTGGAGGAACGGGGACGCAGCACGCGCGGGGAGGGGAGTTCGGCTGCTGCTGGAGTCGGCACCTATGGTGGGCTGCAGAAAATAACTCTGCGGGCTGTGCATGTTTGAGACCCCTGGTCTGGATGCTTTATGTGCTTCTAATGTGTTTGAAAGAACCAGATTGTTAGAGCTGGCAAATTCAAAAAGTCTCAATCCTCTCTCAATGGTTACCGCATTACTGAAAGGGGCACAATAATCTTGCCAATCTGCCTGTGCTTCAGTACCCACTTTCGCATTCCAATCTCCCTGTACAATCAGGATATTTTTCTTGTGTACCTTATTGATAATGTATTGGAGCTGATTTTAAAAATCTTCAATTTGCTCATCGTCATAGTCTATTGTAGGGGCGTAGACTTGTACCCTGTGATATTAAACGGTACTGCCTTTAGATGGATGGAAATAAGCCTGCTGGACATTGGGCGGCATCCTAATACTGAATTATTGATATCTTTATGCACAAGAAATCCTATGCCATTGACATGTTTGTTCTCTCCACTGTAATAGAGTACATAGCCTCGTTCCATTAGTACCCCTCCAAAGTTTTTCCATCTGACCTCAGAGATTCCTAGGAGGTGCCAGGTGTATTCTTCCATTTCGTACGTGAGTTCTTTCAATCTCCCTATTTGTTTCAATGTCCTTACATCCCATGTGGCTATGGTAATGTTATCTCTTCCACGGATCCTCTTTGTTGGGGTTATACCAATAGTATACTTGTCACGTCCACCCTGGTGGCAGTGGATGGTGCGGTCATTATTAACCCGGGCTGTGATCAATCCGGTATGGATATTGTTGACTTGCTCATCATATGGTGTGTCTTGGGAAAATTTCTAACCTGGTGGAGCCCATCCTTCTCCAGGCAGCCCCCTTTTAGTTGCCTCCTATGACGTGCAGGAGCAGCAGTGGGCCTATTCTGTCCCTGGACCCACAGGGGAATACAAATGCTATATTTTATAGTTAACCAAAAGTGTGCATTCATGAGAAGAGAGAGCATAAAATGCTTATTCCATGGGGTTTTCAACTGAGTCTTTGTAAGTGCAAAGAGGTAACTTAACAAAAATAGTAGTGATAGTTTTTAAATTGTTCCCACACATGTTGTATTTGTTTTTCTTTTCTGTACCACCCAGGGAATTCCCACTGTGATGAGACAGCTTGTTGTAGGTGGGAAGCCTTGTCTACAGCAGGCAGGCAAGTTACAATATGTTTGCAGATCATAAATTACAATTAATTACAGATATACTACATGCATTATATTAAGTTTCCACATGCCACAACTGTAGTAACCTGTCTTCTTGCCCAATTAGAGCCACTTAGCTCTAAAATAAAGTGATCACCATGACCCCAACCAGAGGAAGAGGTCAAAGGAACACAGACATTGCCATTCAAGATCAGACCAGTGGTCCATTCTCTGACTGTAGCCCCCATCAGATGTTTCAGAGAGAGGTGCATTAATCCCTAAATGCATAATTATGAAATGATCAGTACCGAGGAGAAGTTTCTTCCCAACACAAAGCAGTTAGGGGTTGCATTAAACATGAGAGTTTATAGCACTTCTGTTAGTTTGGCCAAATAAACTGCAGATGGCCTCATTATCCACATAAACATCTAACCCTGTATGGAATCATGCAAAACTCTTGGTCTCAATATTTTGTGGCAATGAGTTCCACAGGTTAATTACACATTAATTACACATTTCTGCTTATTGATTTTCAATTTAGCTCTTCAGTTTTACTGAACTTCCCCTTGTTCTAGTTTTATTATGTCCTTGTGGAATTCCTCCATCTTTTCGTCTTGATTATCCTTAAAGAGTCAGGGATGCAACCCCATACTCTGAGTGTCCCTAGCCTCTGTTGCCTGAAGCTGGGAGTGGAGGACAGCGGATGTATCATTTGATGATTGTTTGTTCTGTTCATTCCCTCTGAAGCACCTAGCATTGGCCACTGTCAGGAGACTGGGCTAGATGGACCACTGGTCTGACCCAGCATGGCCGTTCTTACGTTTTTCATTTTGTCTCAGAAAACATTGCCACTTCATGGTTCATCCCGTTTTCCAAACTATTAATGAATATATTAAACACTCCCCAACCTAGTACAATAACCTACTGTTACATTTTTCACCATGTAACAAAGTTGACTGTTTATTCCTATTCTTAACCAGTTTCTGAGGCACAAAAGTACTCTACCTTTTGCCTCAAATACATAGCTTCAAGACAAAACTTGTTGTGAGGGACTTTGACAAAAGCTTTCAAGGTCCCTTTATTTATTAATTTGACGACATAAACATTCTAATAGTTTGGGGAAGCACAATTTTCCTTTACAGAAACCTTCTTCTTTCTATCATACATTAATTTAAGTACTATTCTTAAACCTACTGTTTTAATTGGTCTGTGAGGTCCAGGATAACCCCCTACACTTTCTTTAAAAACAAATACAATGGCTGCATTCCACCCCCTTCAGTACAGTTGATTATAATGAGATTGGTGCATAGTGGATAGAAAGGAGAGAAACTGTTGGACTGTATTCTCAGATCGACAATGATTTTTCATCCAAAACTAAAGTACAAACAAGATGCCACAATATTTTATATAAATATTATACACAAAATATTATCTACAATTTGTCCCAAAGGCAAAAAAGCACCAATAAACCTATATTACACTTTAATACTCCTCCTCGTACATTAAATACAGAAATAGAGTGGGATTTTCCTGATTAAATTTCAAAAATATTGCACAGATTATTTTTAAAGACAACATACAACCACAGGAGCTAGGCAGTTAAAGGAGAGAAGAGCCAAATACCGTGGAGTTTGGGTCAGTCACTAGAGGTAGCTGGCTTCCCAATCTCACATAAATGACAAGAGCCATAACTTGAAGCCAAATGGCAAGAAGATTAGGTAGACAGCACCACTAAACCTGAAGCGCACCTCTGGCTCAGCTGCTATGAGAGCTCAGCCAACGGGCAAGGTGGGCTTCCACTGAAATGCCACTAACCTGTGCCCACTATTAAACGGGCAGTGCAGTGGGAGTATGTTTTTTATAATTCCAAGGGCAGCTGCTACAATTTTGATTTGCTAGGCAGAACGTGATGGCGTTCAGCTTTAGCAAAGTCATCACATGAGCAGAATTATGCAGAAAAAAATGTATTTATTTTTACTGGCAGACACTTATTTTAGATGGACATTCATAGAAAGGTAGATTACTGCCTTGTGGGAGAGGAGGAGATTATGAGACTTCATTCATGGTTGCAAAGTACATTCTGAGCTTCGGATGGAAGAAATTTTAGTATGGCCGAGTGTAATTACCAGGATTTAAAGTGAAAGATACCGAACTCCTATGCTCTCCTCCCTTCCCTACACTGCAAAAGAAACTCTAATCCACAATCAAGAAATCAGAAATCAAGAAACATGATTCCCTTTTCCTGCCTCCCAACTCCAAAAGGGGAACCTGGCTAGAAGGAATTCTGGTATTCAGTACTGCATCTGTGTAATTACAGATTACAACTGTGCTAACCAGTGTACTAAATAGAGACACCTGCCACTTAATTAGATCCTTTCTTAGAGGAAAATGCACACACCCACATACTTGCTCCTCTCCTTAATTCATTTCAGACATAGCAGAAAACTAGTCCCCAAGATCCGTCAGCCAGCCAGTACACAGATGTTTCAAGAAGAAAACCAGGTCAGGACTAATAGGTTCACTTCTTTGGCTCTAGGTGACAGGTCAGCAGCTGGCAGGCTCCACAGAAAGTGAAAATGCTCCTTAAGCACTGTCCTGAAATCCTATCAAATCTGTGCTTCTCTTTATACACTTGGACACCAAGCAGGCAAAGCAGCTCCTCCAGCCCTAATGCGATATCTCTGCTGAAACTAGCCAACCCTAGTCCTGTGATTTAAAGATCACAGGCTCTCTCCCAATTGCCTCATTTACTCACTTAAACCAAGAATTCCTTCAGTACAAGAATAAATCCACTGATACCCCTTTCATTTAACTCAAAGGGCACCCCTGGCACACTAACAGAGTCATCACTACAGAAAGGGACATTCCAGTCCTAAATGTCTCTTGCAGAGAACATCGCTGCTGAATTAAACACCAGACACTAAGATGGGATGGCTTCAGCCCAAAGCAAATGCAAAGATTAGAAATGACGGGGATAATCAATCCCAAGACCTCCATGGGACATCATGCTCCAATGCTGACTGAGGCCTCCTCCTTCTCCTGGCTTTCAGTTTTTAAAAATTAGCTCTTCAACTCACCTGCACTCCTCTCCCTGACTCCCTTCATATGTTACTTGTCTTACACCATAAACATTTTGAGCAAAGACCTGTCTTCCTATGTATTTGTATAGATCAATGGGGCCCAAATTCTGACTGGGACCTCTGAGCATTATCACAGTATATTAAACACAACACAACACTTCTCATTTGATATAAATATACACCTCAGACCTCTCTACCCACAGTTTATCCCTCATCCCCTTTTGACTACACAAACAGGCTAGAACCTTTCTTCCTATGAAGAAAGATGGACGTTGCTCCTTCCAGAGTCAGCCAGACATGGAGATAGAAAGGAGGAAAAGAATCCTGGAGAGCAACGCAAAACACTCCATTGCTCTCTGATTCCTGGGCTGAGCAAGCAGACTTCTCTCATAGGAGAGCAAAGCCCATGAAAGGAGGAACAACCAACCAACCCCATAGCAGTTCTGATAGCTGTGGGTCAGCCGCAGCTCTGAAACCTAGTTACCTAGAGAGAAGTTTGTATAAGCCTAAACTATCCCCACTTCATCACTCCAGTCAGTCCTCCAGTGTCATAATCCTCCACAGCTTTAAGAGATTCGTTCTACTGCACAGAGACAGATCTGTAGGATTATCCTACCTGTGGTACTCAGATTTAGAAATCAGTGCCACCAATTTAAAAATAAAAAAGAACACAACTGTCTGTTTTTTTCTCTGCACCAGTTCTCTTCAAAGAGAGAGATTTCTGGAGTGATCAGAAGTCTATACTTCCTGTGGCTTCTCATCTGTGGGCACCCCTACCCCACCCCATCTGACTGTAGGGATGGGCATAATTTTCCAGGAGTCTTTCCAAACACTAATCTCCTGGTTTTGAGAACATACATGAGGTCACTTCAGAACTAACCATACCAGCAACAACAGATGGGAACATTTTAGTAGCCAGCCTATCTTGGGCTGTACCTCCTTTTTTAAACAAGCCACCTAAAGCAAATCACCCTTACTCTAGTGCTGAACTATTGCAACCAGCATTCTGGGATGGATCTGGCAGTGAAAAGCACTAAGCTATGAGTGGTTTACCAGTAGTTGAAGATAACAGCAGCTGAACAGAGACAAGAAGAGGCAGGTACAAGAGTGAGCTGCAGATGAGCTATAAACTTATTTAGATTAGAACAGTGGTTTTCAATCTTATTTAATTTGAGGACTCTAAAAAATTTCAAATGGAGGTACAGACCCCTTTGGAAATCTTAGACATAGTGTGCAGACACAGACTACAGCTTAAAAACCACTGATCTATGGTAACAACCACCTTTCGTGGACCCCTTAGACATAGTCAGAGGGTTCCCAGGAGTCCACAGACCACAGGTTGAAAATCACTGGATTAGAAGATTTACAGGGCAGGAATCTTGTCTGTGTATTTGCCAAGTGCCGCATAGGCTCTGAGCGTTACATAAACAAAGAACAATAGGAAGGAAAGAATGGCAGGTTGATTATATTAAAAACAACATTTCCCTCTTAAGGATGATTCTGTGGATAACAGTGAAGAAGAAGAGAACTAGATTGAACAAGTCTGAAAAGAGAGAAAGGACAGGGAGTCAGGGAGAAAAAGAGGGTTGCAGAGATGGGTGAGAAAGATATGTACTGCACTCTGTCACTGGAGAAACTGTGTCTGAATCTCTGTTCACGTTCAGAATAGCTGCAACAAACAGGAACTCTGCTAGACATACACACAGAGAAAATGATCACACTGGTGTGGTTTTAAAATAGATTTTAAAACATTTGATTTTAACAAGCCAACAACTTTAATTAGACTAATGCCTGACCTTTTTACGGTGCCCAATTGATGTTTGTACAGGAGTCAGAGCATACCAGAATGAAATCAATGTTTTTCTGATACAACAAGAGAAAGTGTGCCATCTAGCGGTGAGTTCCTCACACTGACATCAAAAATAACTGCACTTCTTTTTTACAAACCCAGAAAGCCTACTCCCTTCCAGAAACACTATTATTCTGCAAAACTAATTTCTTGCCTGAGATTTGCAACATTTATTTACATTAGAAGGCGTCTCTGAGGTTATGGTGCCCTCTAGCAAAGGAAATATTCACTGAAGTCTGTGAAAGTTTTGTACTGGTGCTCCTCACTAAGTCCTTCTCTGAAAATAACCAACCACCTGGTCACCCAATCCACAATGATCTGTAAAAATCTACTGTCATCAGTGTGCCACAGGGAGAGACACGGAATAAGAGGAACACACTTTACTGACACAGAACAATAGAATCACAGCTCATTCCTAGCAATCAGGAGTTACAATAGTTTATATCAGCCAGCAGTGCCTCTTCTAAAGCGAGTAGCCTGCAGAGCAAAATAAAGAGGCTAATACACTTAATACACAGCAAGTAGATTTATTCTGCAGATGAAAACTAATGTTGCAGAAGAACTGTAGATTTGAGATAACTGAAGGCTTAGCATCTCTGGGAATCCATGACAGAGTAAATATAAAGGGGCTCACAAAATACTGACCGAGTTCCTGCAAACCCAAACTACACCACTCTTAACAAAGAAGCAGAGTCTAGTAAATTGGAAAGTGAACAGCATTAGGACATGAATATAGAGGAACCCTTGGTCAAATGCATATGAGACTGCAGACAGCATCGTGATTTGGGTACAAGTGGAGTGTAACAGATAGAATGCCATGTACAATTTTATGATCTGGGTAAGGAGGGGCACAACTTATACGTCCATCATATTGGTAAACTGTTGAAGTTATGCTTGCATTATATATAGGGTATAATTAAAAATAGCATGTGCTGTTCTTACCACCATAAGAGTACAAAGAACTTTGGAGAGGATGAAAAGGAGCAGGGGAAGGACAACACAAAACAATTCCAGGCTAGGCGACAATGTTAGCCAGTCTTCTACAATTTCTAATGTTTAGGCAAGGGAGCAATCACAGGTTTCAAAAAAGATGGAACTGATTCCCATCACCTGGTTGAGGTGGCAACAATTCAGAACTTGTGGTCACTGGACTACAGTACAGTAGAGCAACTTTTGAGTAAGGTATTTAGTTTTTGCACTTTTCATAGTTTATTTCCACCAAAGTTGCAGCACTGGAAGACAACCACCAAATCTCTCATAAAACTCCCCAAAAAGATAAGCACAGAGATGTTTGGCCTTAACACTCCAAGAAGATGCCCCCTCCCCTTCCAAATACTATTACATAAAATTACACACCAAAAGCCCTGCTCATAAACTAATCTGACAGGGAACCTCCAGGGACCACGCAATCAGTGAACAAAAGCCATTGCGAGCAGACACAGAAGAGAAACCCTGAAGAACAGCGGGAGGAAATGAAAAACCATCTTCCCCAAAAGAGCCACAGGCTGCGCGCTCTTCCCCTGCATTCCATGTATAAATGGAGAAACTAAGAAGAGGAGACACAGGGACATAATGCATTCCCTTTCTTCCTGCTTCTCTAGTTATTAGCAGACAGACAGTACATTGCACTGGCTCTTTGGGATAACCATCCAACTGTTCCCATTCTCTCCTACTCACTGTCTAGCAATTAACTTTCCTCAAGCTTTCACAAGAGGTACGCTTCAGGAATATGATTGGGACAATGATCTCCCTTTATACTTGGTCTCATTTCCTGGCTGAAAATGAACATAATTCATACTGAAAGAAGCCTGGGAAAAAAAAGTAGCTCCAATTCCACTTGGTGCAATCACATGCAAAAGGTGATTTTCTTGAGAGCAATTTGTTCGTCTGTACAAAGAAACGCCCTTAATACTGCTAAACAATGCGGCACAATAAAAAACCTCACTAACACTTTTCATCAAATATTCTGACTTTAAATGAAGAGGTTATCAGACTTCAGCAGGAAGAGTCACTTGGTTCCATTTCCTTTCCACTGTGAAATTACCTTATTAAACCTTTAACAGCTTGAGGTAAGTAAAAGCTTCCATACCACTGTCTGGCAGAGAGAAAGTTTGCTGGGAAGAACTCAGTACTTCACTCTCCTGCAAGTCTGAACATATGAACCCTGAGCAAAGGCAGGAGACGGTCTCAGCATTGCTATCTACCTACGTGCATTAAGGAAAAGGTAGCTCACCACACACATTGGACAACACAAAGAATTATGAGAAAACTAAGAGGACATTGCTTGTGAGAGAACAGGGCCGGCTCCAGGATTTTTGCCACCCCAAGCAATAAAATTTTTGGCTGCCCCCGCTTTTTTTCATTCCCTCCCTGCCCTGCCCCTTCCCAACCGCTTTCCCAAATTCCCAGCCCCACCTTCTCTCCCAGACATGCCGCATTTCCCCCCCCCATTGGTTCCTCTACCTCCCCCCCGCCCCGCTCACCTCCGCTCCACCTGCTCCCCTGAACACGCCACCACTCCGCTTCTCCCCCTCCCTCTCAGTTGAGGGAGAGGCAGCGCGTTCAGGGGAGCAGGCGGAGCGGAGATGAGCGGGGCGGGGGGGAGGTAGAGGAACCGCTCCCCGCCCCAGCTCACCTCTGCTCCATCACCACTCGGTTTCCTCTCCCAGGCTTGCCGCACGCAACAGCTGTTTCGCGCGGCAAGCCTGGGAGGGAGGGGGGAGAAGCGGAGCGGCGGTGCACTCAGGGGAGCAGGCAGAGGCAGAGCGGAGACGAGCTGGGGCACGTTTCTATAGGCAGCATGGCCAGCGCCGGAATGCCGCCCCTAGAAATGTGCCGCCCCAAGCACCCGCTTGTTTTGCTGGTGCCTAGAGCTGGCCCTGTGAGAGACAATCCTCTTTTACCTCAACTAGCAGCGTACCCAATATAGAATCCCAAATCCAAACAAGGCTAGGCCCAAAGTATGCCATCATTTTGCATGCAAAACTTCCAGTGTTTTTGTTTGTTATGCAGCTGCAATTGATGGGATAGGGACAGGGGCCCGAGTGGGGAAGTTTGATCTGCGATAAAAGTTGCAGGTCAAGCCTAATTCTTGTCTAAAGCGTAGCTCTCAATGCAAGGATGTACAAAGGAAAGCAGTTCTTTTGGGCAAAACACATCCCTTCCCACCAATAAGCATAATCACACTTGAAACATTGAGAGAGCCACAGCCCTTGCAAAGGTGGCACCTGAGCATGGCCCTAATTTCGCAGATTACTTTTCTTGCAAAGCAGCAGCTATCCCTGGGAAGAAGATGCAACAGATACCACTCTTTGGTTACATCACAGACAAATTAGAAGAGCCAGAACTGTGATTTAGTTCAATGCTAAAAGATGTCAATCTCTGTATCTGTAGCAGCGGTTCTCAAACTGTGGGTTGGGACGCCAAAGTGGATTGCGTCCCAACTTAATAGGGTTGCCAGGGCAAGCATTACACTTGCTGGGACCCGGGGCTGAAGCTGCAGCCCGAGCTGCATCACCACGCAGGGTGGCAGGGCTCAGGCTGTGGCCCCCTCTCCTGCCACCCAGGGCAGCTGGGCTTGGGCTCTGCTCCCCCCCCGACCCCACCCCAGGGTAACTTTGTTGTCAAAACGGGGTCGCGGTGCAATGAAGTTTGAGAACTCCTGATCTACAGTGTTACACGTCAGCCCTCTCTTTGACAAGTGTTACAATCATTTCACTGTCCCTAGAAAAATTTTCTCAGCACCAGAAGTGAAAAATGTTTATTACACCTCTACCATCATATAAAATACAGGATAATAAGAGAAAGAGCTGTTAAGTTACTACTTTAGAAAACAACACGACAGGTCAGTCTAACGCAACATTCCTGAGATTTCGTTACAGGAATTATATTTTCAATAATGCATCACAGGCTCATATATGTGACTTGCCGTACATCTCACGAAACACTCCACTCTTAATATGGTCACACTAACTCAATTCCTTCTAAATATGAATGTAGTTGTACGCAAGAAGTTTAGAGAACTAAAAGCTGAACCAGCTTTCCACCCACCACAGTCTCAAATGGATTGGGTCAGGCTGTCAGTCACCAGTTCACAAATTAATCCCCAAAAGATACTCTTTGACTGTTTGTATTTAACAAGGCAAAATCATATATACTTCATAGCAGTGAGAGAGAGGAGTACCAACAGACAAGTTTGCACACGGGAGGACAGATAAGGTAGACAGCCTGACAAGCTTAAGCCATCAAGATCACTAAGAAGTAAAGCAAGTAGAACAGGTGGTTTAACTCCATCAGCACCTACCTGATATTTAAGCCAGTGCTCTCATCTAGTTTTTCCCAGCTTTTCAACTTTCCCAGAAGTTTCTAGGGAGGAGGAAAAAGAAGTCAATAAAGAAACCTAAATGAGTGTTCTTACATCTCAACTCCTATAGCTGCATTTTTCATTCCTTCCACCTTAGCCTTTTCCACTTTTTTTCCTGTGGACTTTATCATCTATGCATGGCCCAGTACTGCTGGAACATCATTCTGTGTACCCAAGACACTATTAACAGTAGCATTAATCTTCCCAACCACCACAGTTACATGGCACAATGTACCATTTCTGTGCCGTCCATTATCTATCCTTGTGAATTAACCCCCATGCACCAGATCCTGTTACTGCACAGACCAAAGAAATTAAAGCAGTATTCCAAACATGCCAGTTCTATACCAGCTGCTGTGCCCATTTCTCCTCCCCCACCAAAGGGATATGCATCACAACTCTCTATGCTTTCAGTACCAGACTGGATTGCCCAAGTCAGATCTAGCCCTTATAATAGCTCTGCACCACAACAGTTTCCATGACCGGGTAATCATCTTGAAAAATCATTTTACCTTTGAGTAAAATGTGGATGGGTGAAAGGAGTGATTCAGCCAACAGCAAAACAAAGAAATCAATTGTATTGATACAAAACTGTACAGTGGCCCCTTCTACCAGCAAAACTGATCTGAGGGTATGTTACAGGTTCCCATTATGTGTCTATCTTATACCAACACCTCTGGTAAGCATTGGGGAACCGAAAGGGCATTCATAGGTGGGGCAATGTGAAAGGGAGATGCCACAATGAAGATGCGCTGCTACTTAGAGAAGTCTTTAAAATGAACAATGGACAGACCTTTGTTTTTCTCTCATTATGAACACTCCCCTCATATGGGTATTCTACATCTTAGGCTACATCTTGGGGTTGGGCCAGCACGAACCACAAACCACAGTAATCACTGTCTGTACCCTCGCTATGTCTAGAGGAACTTAAGTTCCCTAAAAGACCACACAAGCAAGAGCAGTAGCCCCAGTTCTACTTATATAGCAAATGTTCTTGGCTCCTCACCTCATTCTCCAATTCGAGGTTCACTAGATCGGCCTGAACCTTCTCATAGCGCTCCAGTTTCCTCTGGAGACCTTCCACCTCCTCTCTGAGTAACCCATTGTTTTCCTTCATTTCCCTGAGAAAAAGAGAAAGGGCAAAGCCATTACAAAGCCACCACAACAACTCAATTCTCTTATGTAAACTCCTGGACACACACACACACACACACACACACACGGAAGCATAAGGTATTAAAAAAGCCATTATGACACTGAGCCAAAGTGGTAACCTTCTATAACCTTTGCTACAAAGTGACTGTTACACAGGAGGTACCATTCGCTGGGCTAAGTTTTCCCACTCCAGAATGCCCTGAGTTATGTCCAAACATATGAAAATTTCATACCTGCTTTACCGATTGTACAAAAACAGAATTTAAAGTAAACACAACAGCCTTGACATTATGATGCAAAGTCAATATGAATGCAGGTCTGGAACTCAGCAAGTAAGGAAACAGGCAAGAGTTAGTGCTCTTGTCCGTTTACAGATAGTAAGATTTCTTCAGCCCCGAGTTTATTTTAATATAGGTTTTGTGGGGGTACATTAGTCAGTCCAATGGTGTCAAAAATAAGACCACTAATCTTTCAATGTGCTTCTGTTTCCACTCTGCTATGACACATTTCACATTTCCAAACAGAGAGGACTGCATAGAGGCACCTGGAGAGTTTCCATGATAAATCGTCATTGAATGGTGGTAGTCCACATAAATCAAGAGCAAACTCAAAGGAGCCTGCTTAGACTCCAGTCTTCTAAATTGTGGTAAAGGGAAGTTGGCAAGATCAGATACTCGTGTACTTCAGACTTTTTGTTCATTTGTTTTCAGAGATTGAAATTAAACTCTCTCAGGATAACAGCATATCAAAGTAATGCCAGATTACTCCATAAACACAAGACAACCAAGTTTCAAAATTCATTAGTACTTTGGAAACCTACAGAACAGATTCTAAAAGAGGCAGCACCAGAGCAATTTATAAACTTCAGCAGCCAGTCTTTCAAAATGATACACTGGCACAAGAATGCTTTCAAAACATTAGTGGAAATGCTGACTGGCTGGTAACAAAATAAGAATTTAAAATCTTGCCAAGATATTACAGGGATAGACATGTTAGAAATGTCGTGAGATTGAAGAGATAGCCCATCACAAATCCCATAAAGAAAGGATTTACTATCAGCAAGTATGTTTAGCATCAAATCCCTCTCCAATCTCCCCTTACTATGCACAACCTTCCCTTTGATCCAAGTTGAAGGTAAATGTGTCTCACCTTCCAAAATGACCAATCCTCATTTCATGATCCCCTCACACTGTGCAAAAGGAGATTTTCCAGAATCCTCCAAATCACAATAAACTAGTAACCATTACAACACTGGCTCAACCTCATACACAGTAGATACAGAAGACCTTTAAACTTCCTTCCATAGCATTCTATTTGGAAATTTCCATTCTGTATAATGCACTGTATAATGCAAAGCCCCCGAGACAGAAACTGACAGCTATAGGAGGATGGATCACAGCAGAAGACAGCCATTTTTGACATATGCCCCATACTGAAGGCAGATCTTTCCTTCTCACCTGAAGTAGGCATTATCCTCCCTGAGCTGGAACAGTTCCCGCTCCATCTTTGGGAATCGGGCCAGCTCTGTTTTCATGTTCTTCACAATTGCAGCATCTTGTTCCTGCAGGGAGAGCTTCTGTTCCAGATCCTGGAAGGTAAGTGATGACATGAGAACAAGACGACAACTGAGTTTAGCTCAGGAAGGCTCAGAGCTACCTCTCCACCAGACTGCTAAACCTGTCCAAATCCTTTTCTCTCTAGCACTCTCTCTATCCTTACATTAACTCCAACATACATCAGAAATGGGTACTGTTAACATTTAAAAGGACATCTGTCCTCCCTTTTACACATCAATTTCCTATTTGTCAAGGAGTAATAAGCCAAAGGTCATCTCTTCTCACCTACCATAAGGTAATATATGAAAGAAATTAGTACTCTGATGGACTTATTAGGAGTGGTCAGAACAGACACACACAATGGAGACAGGTTTCAGAGTACCAGCCGTGTTAGTCTGTATCCGCAAAAAGAACAGGAGTAATTGGGGCACCTTAGAGACTAACAAATTTAGCTTATGAGTAAATGAGAAGACATTCATTGGATAGAGAGATTCTGGGATGAGAACCACACCTTCTTCCCCGCACATTGGTTTTTCCAGCAGACTAAGAGTTTATTTAGAGCAGTGCTGCAGTTTGTTGTCCTCTTTCCCCACCTCCACTTCCAGTCACTCTGCCTGCTGTAGAAGTTTCTCTTGACACATCCATAAAGAATTGGCAATGCTGCTGCCCTTCAATCTTGCTCTACCCAATGCCAACCAAAGGAAACTCCACAATCAGCATTCCCTCAAAGTCAAGTTTAATTCTCTCCATCTGTTTCTATCTCTACTGCCTCCTATCTCCACAGAAGAGAATCACTCCTAACTGGCCCAGAAGTTAGTTTGGCAGGACAGAGGGCATCTCTATACTTCCCCCAACAAGTCAACCTGCAATCAAAAGCATTGCAGCTAGCTGTACTTTGTATGCATATTAAAAAGAATACCCTGACTCCAGTGGAAAGATTACCCCAGAACAGGAAATGAGCTCAGAGTTTCAAGGCTCACCATCTGCCATGAAAAAGCAAACATGTCTAGAAGTATTGTGCCAGAGCCCTGAGTGACCAGACAAGACCAGGCTGAGCTTGCATCCAAATAATCTGCTATATAACGATGCAAATCAGTTATCTACACAGAAGGGATCTGTACAGCTTCTAACCACTTGGACTCTGTGATACAGAAAAGACAAAAAATGTTATACAGTAAGTCCTCACTTAACGTTGTAGTTATGTTCCTGAAAAATGCTACTTTAAGCGAAATGATGTTAAGTGAATCCAATTTCCCTGTAAGAATTAATGTAAATTTGGGGGGGGAGGGGGGGTGTTAAGGTTCCAAGGAAATTTGTTTAGTCAGAAAAAAGACTATTTTTATATACACACGCACACTATACCTTTTAAACAAACAATTTAATACTGTACACAGCAATGATGATTGTGAAGCTTGGTTGAGGTAGTGGAGTCTCTGGGTGGAAGAGGGTAGGTTATTTCCCAGGGAATGTCTTACTGCTAAATGAAGAACTAGCTCTCAGCTGAGCCCTCAAGAGTCAACACATTGTTCTTAATGTAGCTTCACGTGGCAGAGAGAGACACAGACACTGTGTGTGTGTGTGTGTGTGTGTGTGTGTGTGTGTGCGTGTGTGTGCGTGCGTGTGTGTGCGTGCGCGTGCGTGCGCGTGTGCGTGTGCGTGTGCGTGTGTCAGACAGACAGACACCATGTATGAGACAGCGAGCCATGCATTGCCCCTTTAAGTATGCTGACCCCACTCTAAGTACACTGACTTTTTAAGTAGATCAGCAAGTTGAGACAGCAACTGCTGCCAGCAAGCTCCATCCATCCTGAGCCCTGTCGTGTCCCCCCTGCTCTGTGGAGAAGGGGTGCAGGAGCAGCACACAGCAATGGGGGGAGGGACAGTTGAACTGGCCAGCAATTGATAGCCTGCTGGGTGGCTGTCGCACAGGGAATTTAGGGGAGCTGATGTGGGGCTGCTGGTCCACCCTGGTTCCAAGCCCCCACCAGCTAGCTCCAACAGACTGCTCTTTCTGTAAGCAGTGGACAAAGCAGGCGGCTGCCAAACAACATTCTAAGGGAGCATTGCGCAACTTTAAACGAGCATGTTCTCTAATTGATCAGCGGCATAACAACGAAACAACATTAACTGGGACGACATTAAGTGAGGAGTTACTGTACAAGTGCTGAATATTATAGACTGTGTAATCCACCCTTCTAATTTCTGTGCCTTGACATCTGAATTTAGGCAACTTCAGCTCTACCCACCTAACAAGCAAGGCATTTATATGACAGAGTGGCTCTCAGTTTCTGTAAGGGTAAATCTTCCCAATACTTTTTGTATGTAAAAATGAAAAGTAGACATTCAGCATGGGTCTCGCACACTCTCACCTTAATTTTCTGCTCATGTTCTGCCAACAGAGTCTGGCTTGCTTGCAGCAACTGGATTTGTTGGTTGGCCTCCTGACATTTTCTGTTTTAAGTAGACATAAGAGACAAATTTACATACAAGAATCACTTGATGGGAACTATCTATTATAGATATAGAGGTATATTGGAGACACACACTTATTCAAGTGTCATTTACCACCACGACCAAGGACTGTTGTGGTGTAAAAGCAAGAACTGCCCCGCAGTTTAATTTAATTTAAAGTTCTAGAGCAACTGAGACATTCACTGTGGAGACAGATTACCTCTACTTAGGAAAGCAGAAATATTCATTCTTCTAAAAAAATACTGACTCCATATAGCCATAGAGATCCTCACAATCAAGTTACCCCATGGCCACACCAACAAATACATGAGTACATTACATAAAGAAAGAGTCATTTAAACCTTGATCCTAAAAAGGAGTGTTGGTACATGGAGCTGAAAGAGGAGGATGCAGCAGGCAGACACACACCTCATCAGATCTTCTAATCACCCCTCAACTACACATAGTACAAAATCAAGTATCAACATGAATATGAGAAGTAAGGGAGGTTTTAAGCTTGGATGTTTTTTTATGAAGGTAGAATTAAATTGCTGCTCAGCGCTAGTTTCCGGCAAATTTTATAACCTACACATCCAGATCAAAAAAGCCCTTTGAACAGCAAAAATAAAAAAGCTGTTGAACGTTTTCTGAATGGCAGCAGCTGCAGAAGACTGAAGATTTCTTTTTTCCTGGCAGTTGTTAATCCCCTACTCACTGGTGTTGCACATCCAGCTGTTCCATCAGCTCCTGCTTCCGAGATTCCTGGCTTGTCATTTGCATCTCCTGATTCATTAAACTCCACTGCAACTCAGATATTTTCCCTTTCAATACGCTGATCATCTGGATTCACAGAAAGAAGAGGAAGAATAAACAACAAACAAATAGACCATTGGACCTCCAGGCTGAACATTATGGAATGCAAACTGCTGAGATATAACAACTGACTAATGTGAAACACTGAATCTAGAAATAATTCACAATAAGACCTGCAAACCCACCTCAGAACAAAGTCAAAGAAAATTCTTTGCTCTCTTTCATCTGCCCTGCCACCCAAATTGACATTTCCATTATTCATTAAGTGTATGACCTCAAACTGGTATGCAAAAAAGCAAACCTCAAAGCCAGAACCTATGCTCACAAGAGGATGTGTCCTACTGTTGACAATTATCCCATCATCACCATATCCACATGCTCCTAAGCAGTGGGTTTTCAAAATAGAGACCCAAAAATTTTCAACCAGTCAAGTAATAGCAAAGATAAGCCCTCAGTAGGGGTCTAGCTACCATGGTGATTGGCACAAAGAAGTATGGCTAAGACAGTAATCACAGCAGCATTTGCCATTACACCTTTACTAAGCTACTAGACTCAGCTCTCACTCTCAGACTCACTCAGAATACACACACAGAGGGACAAACATCAATACTGCCAAGTCTGAAATAAACTAGTTGACTGACGAACCTTATATGGCAAATATAGACAGCAAAGCAGAGGAAGGAACTTCACAAAGTTGAAGAATAAGCCACATTGGCTCGAATAACCATTATTCACCTGACCCTCATACCTCACTCCCACCTTTAGCATTCTGAAACGTATTGGATTGCACCCAAAATGTGTTAGATGCATTAAAGAGACAAGATCCCTGTCCCAAATTTTACCAATGTGGGGATAAAGGTGGCATAGAAATAGGTCAGCTGCATTTATTATTGGGTTAGTTTTTCTTCCAACCTCCAACAGTCTTCCTATTTTTATTGCCACAAATTCCAATTGGCAAGTTAAATCCACTCATTTGAACCCCTCCTCATGGTCCCCAAATCCCTAAATTTTGGGTGCTTAGCTAACAAATGCTAGTAAAGGAAGTTGCCATTTAAGACATATTTGGAAGATGTCTCCTCTAGGTAGTTTGGTCCGACCTAAATCTCAGCTCCGCTAACTCTCCTGCTCGTTTCCTTCACTCCCTTGGCTCCCTCTCATCTTATCACTCCCTCCATTGCTTTCCCCCACTCTCCACATCATGACTTCTATCCTGATTTCCCCCATGCCCAGAACACTCTCCCTGCCCTTGCCCTCCAACTGTCTTTCTCCTCCAAATCCACCTCTCCAAGCAATGTCATCTCATATTCCCCATATTCACCACTCTCGAACTGTTATCCCGTCTCCTGTCCTGTTTAGACTGTAAGCTCTTTGGAGTAGAGGACACATCTCATCTCTGTTTGTTAATCACTGTGTACACTGTGGTTCTAATTGTTGTAACAAGAGTGGATTGCTTCAACTCCATGTGACCCTCAAAGTCACCTAGAGCACTGGGTGAAATAAGAAATTGCTGTGCTCTTACTTCATTAGCTTCAGCCAGTTTGCTCTCCTTCTCCTGCAGCTTCTTGCTCACAGTCTCCATGCTCTTCTTAAAGGATTTATTCATCTCCATTTGTTCCTTTAGTTTAGCCTCAGCCTCCACTTCCTTTTCCTGATAGTGCTTTATGCGTGTGAGGAGCTCCTGGTTACGGTCAACCTCTCGCTAGGGAAGGGAAAATGTAAAGGGACTTCATAAAGAAGAAAGAGCCATAACGGTGAAGACATTGTCCTTTCCTCTTTGCCCCTTTCCTCACTATACGTCCCACAGGCAACCCTACCAACCAATGCTTTTCAGAGCCAAGCTCTTTTACCTCCTCGCTAGCAAAGCTCGTATCTCACTGGCAGCTTCTCAGTGACCGGGGAATGAAGCCAGGAAATTACTAGACAGATTCCAAGCACTTCTTGAACTGATGTATGGACGTTAGCACACAGAGTTAGCTTCATGGTTTGCACAGCATAATTTACATTGGCTCAAACATGAAAACCCTGGATACATCAATTACCCTTTCACAAGAAGTTTATTTCACTGAGCCTGGGACCCTGATATCTGGAGTAACAAGACAAGTTTCTCTGTGAAATTTCTATTTGCATTAGAGCATTTTAAGTCTAAAATATTTTAATCTTAAATAAGTCAACTTTAATCATACAACTTAAACAACCAGTGCAACGAAACCACCAACATATGGGGGGGCAGATTTAGGGGTTTTTTCAGCCATATTTATTTATTTTATTGGCACTCTGACAGCATTTCCCATGCCATTTCAAGTTCATTTCTAACTCAAATTGATTAGCACTTATTGAAAAATGTAAAGCAAATTGCTCTGCTAATCAAAGCAAATCGGGCCACAGATTTACATACTAAGCAAAGATTATGCAAAGCAACGCACGGTTCCTGAAACCTTTATCCACATGACTCATGAAACGCTGAATTTGAGCAGGGTAATTACCACACTGCTGGATTAGTGCTGCTCCCTTTTTGTACCAGTATTTTAAGGGTTTCTGTGACTGACTCAGCTAGATTCAGGTTTGAACTGTTCTTGGCTTAATCCCAAGATCGACTGACTTGAGGCAGAACCAGGAATTTACTCAGTGACCCACCATTTCACAGCTACAGAGTAAATCTGTCTCCCAGCATCCTTATAATATTTTGCTGGATTGACTTTTTTTTTTTTTTTTTTTTAGCAGCTGAACTTCGGAGAGATGCTAAGAGCTTTATAGGATGACAAAGCCCACAAACTCTGCTGCTTATTTTAGCGACATAGCTAAGCAAACACATTTGGGCACACAACCAGAAGGCAACAAAACTATTAATCACTGACTAGAGCTCAGTGTCTTATCAATGCAGCTTCTCTCGTATTGCAGTCGCATGACTGGTGTTATCATTCCAGTCAAACATACCAAATGTTTGCAATTGTGCCAAATGAAGTTTAAACGCTTCTGGAAGAAACAAGGTTTAATGCAGCAGACCTGAATCTCCTTTTGTTTTATACTGATGAGCAACAGAGTGCTCAATAAATAAATGTACAGAATATCTGGTGGTCAGATCAATATCAGACTATTTGTCAGCCATGCAACAAAGTTTTAATGATCTCAGGATGCTCTGACTGAAGCCTTGGCTGTCAGACAGCACGAATGCCGTACCCACCTCGTAGCTCCTAGCATTAGTATTAGCTGCCTTCTCCAACTCAATGCGAGCTCTTTTGTGGCTCAGCTCCATCTGCATCTTCTCCCGTTCCACTTGCACGAGCTGAGATTTGGAACGGATTTGCCCAGCTTCTTCCTCCAGCTGATCAGTTTCCATGTGAAGAGAGACACAAAAAACATACAATCAGCAGAAAAACAATAATATTTTGCCTTTCTATAATACCCTCCAGCTTCGGCTTTCAAATTACTTTACAAACCTTGATATATTTAGCCCATCATGTCCTATATGGGAAAGGTAAGTATCATCATAACCATTTAGGAGATGGGGAAACTGAGAACCAAGAGTTATGTGACATGCCCAAGGTCACACAGTGAGTCAGTGATAGCTAAAAATGGGAGTGTGGGTGAATTTTGGGGTCTTAACTCCAAATTTCCCACACCAATCATTACAGAAGCTCCCTTCTAGAATACACTTACCACACACAAAACTAAAAAGATTCCTATTACAGATTTCTTTGGTCCTCTCGAAGAAGAAACAGGAGCTAGTCAAGGGTCAGAGACCAGGCCCCATACTTACATCTGTGAAACTAAGCGCTGAACAAATTAGCAGGTTTTTCCCACTGCAGTTAGACATATATGGTACAACCTAATTTTTATTCATATGAATGCATTTTTTGTGTAAAACTTCTGCCGGTACTCCTGTGCAACCTAGGAGCACTGAAGGAATTAACAGAGCACTTGTCTTTATGAAACATTAATACTTCCTCCATGTTCAATCAGAATCCCAGACCTCAACACACATTCATTGAAGACTCCACAACCAATGGTGTCACACAAATAAAAGAGTAACGAGTTTAAAATATTATAGTCAGAACTTTAAATGCAATGGAAATTAAAATAAATATGGCAAACCCTTACTTTACACTCAGAGACATAACCAGAGATCCATAACAAAGCTACAGAAGCTAAGAACTTTAAGGGAGATTTGTCTAAGATATCTTAGGTATTGCTGAAATGCCCATCACCATAGTATCCATAAAGACTGGTTTAGTAAATTAGACATTTACACTTCCAGGGCTACAATTCTGGCCCAGATAGAGGTCCTCAATGGAATGAATTTGGTGATCTCAATTCAGCCCTCAGAGTCACTATCATAAACACACCACCAACAGTTTAGCCCAGCTGACAGTATGTTTTCAAGAGAGAGCTAGGCAAGGCAGGAAAACTTGTCCAACACCGCAAGCAAGCCATCAGTTAAGCTCAGTCGTGGGGCAGGATGAAGGGAAATCGCAATACAGATGCCTGAGTTGGCCTACAGATAACTTAAAGGGGAAGAATTCAAGGGAGCCCCTTGATTAACCAGGACAAAGAGTCAGGCCCATAACTCACTTTTTTTTTTTTTTTTAAATGAAAGGAATGAAGAGTTTTATTTTGGGTGCAAATTATCTCCCTCATTGACAGAATGTAGGGACAGCAATGTAAGAAGGGACAAGCCCCATCTCCTAACTAAAACAAATCTCCAGGCCTAAGATCAAATGAAATCTAAACTCTTGACTGCAGTGACACTACAGCTGTCAGCAAGCCAGGGATGCCTCACCTGCACCCTCTGCTGGTACTGCATATGCAAGGTACTTTGAAATGATCCTGGTGTGGCTGGACCAGATGCCCCCTCCACACGCTGTGAAATGAAGTTGTTGAAAGATCTCAGGGTGGAGAACACAGTTGTATTATCCTCCAGGTTCTCCATGGTGAGCTCTCTGCTGTAAACACACACACACACAAAGCCAAAAGTGACACATCCAGGACAGCTTACAGTCTTATTCACTGCTGTAACCTAGGGAAGGCATACTCCTTCCTTCAAGTCACTCTGGAGCAGAGTTTCTCAAATGCGGCCACCAGGGCCATATGCAGCCACCAGCGGATTTTTTTTTCAGCCACAACAGCCTCCGAAGCATGGGGGGAGGGGAGGAGCCAAGCAGATTGTGGGGGCAAAGCAGCAATTCCTCCTTGCAGCGCTCAGCTGTTGCTCCTGAACAACTGTTACGAAGGGCAGCAAGTTGTACCACCTTGGTGTTTGCACTGGCACTGCCAGTGGGGATCGGGGTACCCTGCACAGCACAGCCTCCTCGGGGGGCCCCGGCAGTGTGTCTGGAGACATGGTGTGCACAGTGCTGGAGGTAGCTGCAGCTTTCAGTTGCTGGAGTGCTTCCCCCAGGCAGCTCCCCAACTCCTTCCCAGTCAGGCACAGGGAACCGGGGACTCTACAGGCAGCTGGTGACTTCCTGACCCACCTTCCCTGAGAAGGGGGCAGCTCTCACTGAAGGGCCATGGGAGGCAGGGACAGAAAGACAGATTTGTAGGAGCAGCCACTAGCAAGAGTTGGTGGCCACACTCTGAGGCCACCAACAAATTTTTTGTGAGAACCCCTGCTCTGGAGTCCACATTCTTCCCACATGCATAGGGCCCTACCAAATTCACAGCCGTGAAAAACAAGTCACGGACCGTGAAATCTGGCTATTGTAGGGGGATCATGGTATTGCCACCCTTACTTCTGCGCTGCCTTCAGAGCAGTGGCTGCTGGCTGGGCACCCAGCTCTAAAGGCAGCATTGCCACCAGCAGCGGCTCAGACGTGAGGGTGGCATGGTATGGGGGGCATCACTTTTTGAGAGGGGGCAGGGACAGCCTTATAGGTGGGCAATGTGATCGGGGGTGCGATGGTCACCCACTCACCCCATACAAACAGCCAGCCCAAGACCCCTTTAACACCCAACCACTTGGGAGGAGCAGAGGTGGGGGCGCCCTGGCTAGGGGCTCCTACTTTGCACCAGGCTCCAGCTGCCAGCCCCAGCCAGGCAGTGGAGGGATAGGAACTTCCTCTTCCCCTGCACGGGCCGCTCCTGGGGCCAAGTCAGACCCACCTCCGGTGGTGGCACAGAAGTAAGGGTGGCCATAACATACCATGGCACCCCCATTTCTGCACTGCTGCTGGCGGCGGCTCTGCCTTCAGAACAGGGCTCCCAGCCAGCAGCCGCCGCTCTCCAGCTGCCCATCTCTGAAGGCAGCATCACCACCAGCAGCAGTGCACAAGTAAGAGTGGCAATATCACGACACCCCTACAGTAGCCTTGTGACCCTCCCACAACCCCTTTTTGGGTCAGGACCCCCAGTTACAACCATGTGAAATTTCAGATTTAAAAATCTGAAACTGTGAAATTTAAGATTTTAAAAATCCTCTGACCATGAAATTTACCAAAATGGACCGTGAATTTGGTAGGGCCCTGCACATACAGCATGCAAAACCAAAACTGTCAGCTGCAGTAAAAGTGAGGGAGCCAAAACCCACACGCTGCTGCCCAGAGGGAGGAGCACATTGGTGGCGGGGCCCTGTGCTACTGCCCCGGGGGTTCAGGGGTGGAGGGCAAGGTCCTGTGCTGGAACTCCTTGCCAGATGATGTTGTGAAGGCCAAGACCATAGCAGGGTTCAAAAAAGAACTAGATACATTCATGGAGGATCGGTCCATCAATAGCTCTTAGCCAGGGTGGTCAGGGATAGTGTCCCTAGCCTGTGTTTGCCAGAAGCTGGGAATGAGCCATAGGGAATGGATCACTTGATGATTCCCTGTTCTGTTCATTCTCTCTGGGGCACCTGGCGTTGGCCACTGTCGGCAGACAGGATACTGGGCTAGATGGGTCCTTGGCCTGATGCACTATGGCCGTTCTTATGCTGCCCTAGGGGAAGGGGCACATTAGTGGTAGGGCCCTGTGCTACTTCCCCAGGGGGGTTCAGTATCAGGGGGCATGGACCTGGGCTGCTACCCGGGAGGGGTCAGTATCAGGGGGCAGGGCCCTCTGCTAATGTCCCTGGAGGTTCAGGTTTCAGAGTAGCAGCCCTGTTAGTCTGCATCCGTATAAAGAAGGGGAGGACTTGTAGCACCTTAGAGACTAACAAATTTATGAGAGCATAAGCTTTCGTGGGCTACAGCCCACTTCATAGGATGCATACTGTGTCTGGGGACGGGGCCCTGTACGGCTGCTGCTGCCGGCCCCCCCCGGTGGGGGTGGGGGTTCTGGGGGGGCGGGGCCCTGTGCTGCTGCTGCCGCCGCCCCCCCAGTGGGGGTGAGGGTTCTGGGGGGACGGGGCCCTATGCTGCTGCTGCCGCCCCCCCGGGAGGGTGGGGGTTCTGGGGGGGCGGGGCTCTGTGCTGCTGCTGCTGCCGCCGCCGCCCCCCCGGGAGGGTGGGGATTCTGGGGGGGCAGGGCCCTGTGCTGCTCCTGCCGCCCCCCCGGGGGGGGTGGGGGTTCTAGGGGGGCGGGGCTCTGTGCTGCTGCCGCCCCCCCGAGAGGTGGGGGTTCTGGGGGGGCGGGGCTCTGTGCTGCTGCTGCTGCTGCCGCCCCCCCGGGAGGTGGGGGTTCTGGGGGGGCGGGGCCCTGTGCTGCTGCTGCCCGGGCGGGGGATCTCTGCAGGAAGAAGGGCCTCGTGCTGCCACGGGGCGGGAGGGGGCGGCCAGTCCCGCTTCCGCCCTGGGGGCGAGGCCCGCGGTGGGGGGGCAGCGCGGGCCTCTCACACTCACCCGCCGCAGCTGGCTCCCTCGCTCCGGCTTGGATCTCCCTCCTCGTCCTGCACCGAGATCTCACGAGAACTCGCGCCCAGCTCCCGCGACACCAGCCCGCCCCCTTGCCGTAATGCTGGGATTATGCTTGTGTCCTCGCTTGTAGCGCCTCCGTTCTCCTCTTACCGTAATGCTGGGAGCACGCGTGAAACTCCTATGTCCCCAGCGCGGTAAACCAGTGAGTGTCATGGCAACGTTGTGCATGGGAGACCTGCCACTTTCTTGGGGAGTGGAAGGCTGATTTTCTGATTCAGCCCCTGGACTGGGGTTTGGGAGACCTGGGCTCCAGTCTCCGCTTTGCCGCGTGAGCTTGCTCACTCTGTGCTCCAGTGGGATATTTCCTCTCTCCCCTCCTTCGGTTGTTTAGACTCTGTCAGCTTTTCCCAGTAGGGACTGTCGCCCACTCTGTACATACAGTGCCTCGCCCCCTGGGACCTGGACTTCCTTTAGGACCTCTAAGCGCTAGTGCAACACACATGTTTAACAACAGGAGTCATTCTACGAGGGGCCAGAAAGGGCATGAAGCCCCCCTGCAAGTGACCATCCCTTCTCCAACAAGGCAAAAGGCACCACACTACAGGAGTTGGGCTGCCAACATGCCATAGGGAGAGCGAGTAACGCACCTGGTCCCCCCAGATCTTCACAACTCCTGCCCACAGTAACACCCATGCCTGCATTCCATCCTTTGAACCCTGCAGTTCTGCTATCAGATTGGACCAGGACACCTGCAGAGAACCTTCCCCTGCCCCTTCTTCAAAGACAGAAGCATCAGGAGGGACTCCTAGGATCATACACCCCACAGGGCTCAGGCCAGCAAGACCTGATCATATGCTGTCCTCTACTGAGCATTTTTTTTGCTTCATTTCCAGAGGAGACAAAGAGCTTAGAAAATGAGCAAAATTCTAACCTGGACTAGCAACGTTAGTAGCAATATAACCGTGCATGCATTGGATTTGCAATCACATCAGTGACCAGCCTTAGTACTGTCAGGAGTAGAAGCATATGCCCAAAGTGCACTATTAGCTCTGGAAAACAAAGTGGCCTGTATGGAATGAAAAGCTGTATCCTTTTGTTGCTGTCCTTCTGCAAGTAGATAAAGAATTCATGAATTCTCACTCCCACATTCCTTCCTCACTCTTTTTTGGTATGCAATTGCACCTTTGCCCCTTCTGCCTAGAAATGATGGATACAAGGCTGAGAAACTCAGCAATTCACACCCCAATCACCCCTCTCCAGCAGTAGCACTAAGGATGCCGTTAGTTTCAGCCATTCATGCCCTTATTCCACTCTCACGGGAGGGTGCAGTTTAATCAAACCAAGTGTTTAAACAGAAATCCAAGGTAAATCACAGTAACTAAAATGTGTAAACCTCTTCACACTGCTAAACTGGGAATCCCAGCTATGCTTCTACTACACGCACAAGTGACTCTGACCAGCTTTTTCCTGAGGCTGCATGAGAGAGCCTCCAGCACTTTGCTTTCCATGGCTTTGGGGCGCAGCAGGCTAGAGCTGTAATTGCAGGGAGAATCCTGCTCAGCCCAGGGCTGGAGCATGCCAAGTGAAAACAAACTCTTTGGGGAATTTAGCTACTAAGCTCTAACAGGACTTGACTTGAGTACATGCAAAAACTGATTTTTCAGAGGCTTGTAAGCTGGTTAAATGTGGTTGGATTGTCATGGGGACAACAAACAACACATCTATGACAAAAAGGCCACTCCTCCTCCAAGCCCCTGCTCCAAAGCCTAGGCACAACAGACCTTCTCAGAGAATAAGGCACCTGAAGTTTTTGATACAGGTAAAACATGCATTTTTCCTAGCCTCTTTCTTAGAAACAGCTTAACGATTTTGGCTGAAATTTTCCAGAAAACTTCAGCCTGACGCAGACGTCTGGCATAGAAAGGTTCAGCCCATCTGGTTATTTGGCAAAGAGTGCACTAATAAATTGCACTAAGTCTTAGGAAAAATGCAGAGGAAGTAAAACTGACTCCTAGATCCTTTCTCTTCACTCTCATTATGAGAGCCACCTTATGTTTTGTTCAAAGCATGACTGGAGTCACAGAGTAGCAATTTGAAATAAACGTACAGCTGTAAACAAATCAATAACTTTTATTTTTGTTTCCATCCCCTACAGCCAGCTTTTATATCATTTCCAAGAGCTTTCTTCCCAGAGGTGGAGTTAGACTGGATGTTCTTACTTGCCTAGTTAGATTATGAACTCAGTGGGACAACAACCTCGTTTTATTTTGTACCTGTAAAGCATGATGCACACCTATGATGTTATATAAATGACAGATTTCACCAAATTAGGCTTAACCATAAAGCAATTCAATTTCAGAGTCTCAATGCTGGGATTTTTTTTTAAATACACTTCAAATCAAAGTATCCAGTCAGTGACTGACAACCACTGCAATAAAGGCAGACACAATCAGTGTTTCTGATGTTTCACTCCATCATTGTACAGTTTTGCCAAATAATAGATCTCTGCTGACTCTTTCCGACTGGACTGAGGCTTTATAGTTCTCACGTCCTGGAAGCGCTCCATTAGTCTGTTTTGGAGAAGATGGGCTTCCCGTCCATCCCAGAATTTACAGAGGATAGTTCCTCTTGGCCGCAAGATGCTTCGGGACAGATCCAAAAGGGTCAAGCACAAGTTAATCAACTTCTGATGATCTAACTCTCGGATCCCTGTGGCATTAGGTGCCATGTCACTCAAGATAACATCTGCCCTCTCTGTAGGAAGGAGCTCCTGGATCTTCTTAAGCGTGACTGGATCTGTAATATCAGCATTGGAAAGGAAGACTGCTCCTTCCAGAGCGGAAATATGAAGAAGGTCAACTCCAAGGACAAAACCAACAGGGGCATTAGGATCTAGGAAACAAAGAGTTAATGCAAGAATGGAAGATGCAAGACACCTCCCTATCTCCAAATTAATCACTCTTATTACAAGAGCTGCTAACAATACAAGTCATATTCATGAGTTCCCCAGAGTTCAATATACAAACCTACACCACACATTGACAAAGTGCCGTCTAGCCCCCCTATAACCAGAATGCTCATTATGCTCATCTCACCCTAGTTATTTTTAGCACATTAAAAAAAATAAAAGCAAGCTTTCTTTAAAGATCACTATTCCAGAAAGCCTCTTCATCCATCTCTACCCAGTGTATCAACAGTAAGGCTATGCTGGAGTCAGCCAATAAGAACAGTACTTTGCCCTGTTATACAGCACCTTACAAACATTAATGAATTAAAACACAACACCTCTAGGAGGTCAATGTTACCACCACGTTTACAGAAAGGGAAATTAAGATACAGAAAAGCTAAGCTTCTTGCCTGAGGTTATCCACTAAGGGATGGTCTCAGAGAAGTGGATTTACTACAGCGATGGTGTATGGGGAGACTTTGGCAAACCAGTAATGTGCCTGAAACCACTATGGCTTATTGCTAAAAGCAGACAAGTCAGCAGGCTGTAAATTGTCCAAGTCAGCAGGATTAGCTTAACCAAGACCGGGTGGAGGGGGGTGGGAGGGATGGTGGTGTCTTTGGGTGCCACGGAGAGGGCAGCTTGACCCCGTGTCCTTCCTGAGAAGAACTGTGTTGAAATGGCTGATACATGCATTTTAGAAGAGCAGGATGTGCCCCAGGAATGTTTATTGCGGGCCTCAAGGCTGCAAACTCTGGAAAAACCTACACCTGGTTAATCGATAATCAGAAGGAACCTCTTGCTTGACAATTGAAACTACTTACTTAACAAGTTTTCTTTAAGGGATCTGTCATTCTATTACTAATGTATAAATAACGAGGAAAAGTTTGAGGTAGTTGGACTCTTTTTGGACTCTCCCTCTGGATACATTTTGCAGTCCCCACTGGCAGACGAAAGATTTGGCCACCGGAAGCCTGCCACTGTGCCACTCGAAAGTCATACTCAGCTTTGGTAATTATCAAGGGTTGGGGGTGTTTTACTAACGTGTTGCGGACGTGTGTGTAAGTGCTTGAGACTAAGTAAAGTTTAGCTTTAAGTGAAAGCACTCTTGTGTTGTCCTGTTTGTGCCACCCATCTATTGGTCGGACAGCCGTGTCTCCCCAGATTTATTTCCTGACACCACTTCGCACAGAGTAAAAGTTACCAAGAGCTTTGTGTTGAAAAAACCCCAGGTAACAATGGAACAACCTCTTACATCACTGTAGTAAGTATCTACAGTACAGCATGTTGCTAGCGTAGACCTATTCTAAGCTAGTGGCAGAGATGGGGACAGACCCCCTCTTCCCCTATGCCCAGCCCTTTTCTTTAGCCTTTAGATAATATACCATAGAGTAGCTCAATGTAAGAGCTTTAGCCACTTCTGCAATACATGAGCCATCTCCTTCTGGGTTCTCACAACACATTTTTTGGTGGCCTCACAACGTGGCCACCAACTCTTGCTGGTGACCGTTCTGACAGTTTTTCGTAAAATACTTAATTGAGTTTAGGAAAAACAAATAAATACACACAGATACGCATAGGCACGGACTCCATGGGTGCTCCAGCCCTGGAGCAGCCACGGAAAAAAATTAGTGGGTGCTTAGCACCGATTGGCAGCCAAGCTCCCCCACAGCACCTCCAGCCCACCTGCATGCAGCCCCACTGATCAACTCCTCCCACTCCCTCCCAGTGCCTCCCAACCACCACGATCAGCTGTTCCACTGCGTGCAGGAAGCGCTGGGAGGGAGGGGAGGAACAGGGATGGGGCATGCTCAGGGGAAGGGGCAGGAAGAGGTGGGGTGGGGTGGTGGTGGAGCAGAGGCGGGACAGGGATGAGGTCTTGGGGTAAGAGGTGGAGTGGGGACGGGCCTGGGGGCAGAGCAGGGGCAGGACAGGGCCTTGGGGTGGAGTGGGGTCAAGAGCAGGGGCAGAGCAGGCGCTTGGGAGAAGATGTGAAGGGGGGGGCAGGCCTGGGGAGGAAGGGGAGTTGAGCACCCCCCGGGGTAAAGAGAAAATTGGCATATACATGTCCAAATCACTGTAATTTATTTATGTAGGATTTTTTTGGCAAACTCAATAATAAAAATAATGTACAGCTGTCTCTATTCTTTACTGGACCTAAACAGAACAGAAACACAAATAAAGGTGCTTTGCACATTGTCTTTTTTTGTTGTTTCTTTTGCTTTTTTGGTAGCTTTTTTTTTTTTTTTTTTTAAGACTCCCTAGATATTAAGTCTGTGAAAAGTAATATTAACAAACATACAAATATCACTTTTCACAGCAGACTTACTTAGCCCCAGCAAGCCCTGGATGGGTAGGTGGGTTTGTAGGCAGAGGGGGCCAAGGCAGAGGGGTAGTGGGGGTTAACTCAGGGCTAGAACCCACCACCACCTGGCTAGGTAATGAAGCTCAAAGCCCTGTGGCTGGAGCCTGCTACCTGCCACCCCAACGCTGAAGCCTGACCCCACTACCCCCAGGAAGGTGGGGAACTCACTGGAGACACAAAAGCTGGAGGAGGCGGCGGCACCCAGAGGGGAGCAGGGCCCAACAACTGCTGGCAGTCCTGGTAGAGGGGCCGCTGCTTTACCCACCCCTGCTACCGCCATCACTGCCCAGGAGGCTGCAGTCGCAAGAAAAGCCCGGTTGGCCGCATTTGAGAAATGCTGGGTACTCCCTAAAGATGGCTTCTCCACTCCAGAGGAGTTGCTCCTCTTTATTACCAGCATGGTTACGAAAAGCCCCGCGTACTTTAAACTTTATACAGCTAGTAATGACTGTGCTGAATGTAAGCACACACCCACATTCAGCTTTCTTCAGCCCAGCTAAATCTATTAGTAGAAGACATTCCTCACAGACTGTAGGTTGAGTCAGCATTGTCTAGTTCTTTTGGGTGCTAAGCATGTGCACTCACCAGAGCCCAAAGCATTGACTCGCTGTACAGCAACCTGACTCCAAGCTCCAGGAGCTGCCCCGCAGTCTATCACAGAGAGCCCTGGACGAAGAATCTTATGTTTGTCATCCATCTCCAGCAGTTTGAAAGCACTCCGGCAACGATAATTATGCTGTTTTGTTGCCCGCACAAATGGATCCTTAAGATGCCGCTCCAGCCAGCGATGCTCTGCCCCGGTTTTGCTCTTTAGATATCCTGCAGCAGTGTGGAACCTTTGGCACTGAAGGGAAGCGCTCACCAACCTCTGATAACTATAAAAGAGAAAGGTAAGTTAATCTGTTTCTGCATAACCACTGTGCACTTGACAACCATATGTCTCTAAAGTAACAGACTCCAATTCTAACCTCATTCCTTTCAATCTATCAGTAAGCTCGTCTACAGATGGAACTCCTGAAATTTACTGGCTCATTTTAAGACTATTGGGCACCTGCAGTTAATAATTATAATTATTTATTATTTGTATTGTAGTAGTATCCAAGAGTTTCAATTATAGACCAAAAAGAAAAGGAGAACTTGTGGCACCTTAGAGACTAACAAATTTATTTAGTCTCTAATTTGTTAGTCTCTAAGGTGCCACAAGTCCTCCTTTTCTTTTTGCGAATACAGACTAACACGGCTGCTACTCTGAAACCTGTAATTATAGACCAGGATCCTATTCTGCATCAGCACTGTACAAACACAGAACAAAAGGATGGTCCGTGCCCGCAAAGAGCTCAGCATTTACAGTGAGATTTTTGTATCCTAAAAACAGCATCAACATTATCCAGTCCTCGAAACAATTCTGCAAGATAGATATTATTGAATACCATGACCATCTCACACCAATCCGGTAGCTTATGTGAAGCTAGATGGTTCTTCTTGGTCCAGTCTTTAGGGAATAGGTGTTCACTTTGCAACATACACCATCACTGTTAGCAAACTGAGCACCTTTGTTGGCAGTGGCAAAGGCACCAAGAAACAAATGAACCTGGATGCCCCTCTTTCTCCTAAAAGTAGTTCTTTAAACATAGTGAAAGGACACCATGTTGTAGCTGTTCTGTGGATAGAGAGAGGCATTCAGTCACCAGAGCTGTCATTAAGGAACCTCACCCCAACACTAAATTCACTAAGAAAAAAGGTTAGTTAACATTACTCCTCCAAAAGTCTCCTTTTCCCACTAATAGATTTAGTCTAAATTCTCCTTCATCTTTCCCAATAACAGCTGTTTTATAAACATTGATTCATAGATTTGAAGGCCAGAAGGGACCACCTATTATGATTACCTAATCTCACCTCCTGCAAGATCATAGAATTTCACCCAGTAATTCCAACCCTTATCTTGTGTCTGAGCTACAGCATGTTTTTAGAAAGCTATTCCATCTTGTTTTAAATCTTCAAGTGGTGGAGAATCTACTACATCCCTCTATAAGTTGTTCTAATGGTTAAATCACCCTCACGGTTACAAGTTATATGTACCAAGAGAAATCTGCATGTGCGATAAGGACCCAGACACAGGGTAACAATCCAATCCACTATTTGTAAGCTCTTTCTGATTAGGTAACCCCCCATATAAGTGATGCTTTTGAGACAATCACAAAGGCCAATATCAGTTTTGGGCCCTTGTAGCACTGGCATGTTGTATCACGTTATTCAGGGACCATGACCCATTGTCACATGGTATGCAATGATGCTGCAAAGGAATATATCAGCTCAACATCACAGTGTCAGACTCATGCGGTAGAATTTCAATCCCAGAACATACCAATTGTCCCCATTTTTGGGACAGTCATAATTGTTTTAGCATACAATAGTTAATCCTCTGCATCTCTTTCTTTTTCTTTCCGTTCCAGCGATTTCAAACTGAGTCCATTTGAGTGAGCTCAACAATGATTCCCCCCCCTTTTTTCTCTCCCCAACTGTCCCCATTTCTAGATTTCAAATATTAACAAGTCTGAAGTTTTTCCTTCAAAGCAACAAAAGTGGCACCCCTGCCCTATGTGATGCGACAGGCCTTGGGGAAAGGGGGTTTGCGCGCACACAGATCCTCCAGGCCCAAATAGGGGCTCAGTGGGACAGGCGAAGAACAGAACAAGGGATATGGAATGGAGTCTTATCCCAGCCCTGGGGAGTCACACCCCGCCCCCTGCAATGCGCCACAGTGACAGGGAGCACCCTGTGAGCAGCAGCAGCAGCAGAGACACCCTCCCCCTTAACCCCGCTCTCGAGGGGACGGTACCGTGGCTAGTCACAAGTGTCTCCCGACCGGGCCGTCACTGGGTTCAATCCCCAGCTCCCCGCTGTCAGACTCGCCCCGCTGCACCCCCTGCCCGCCCGCCCGCCCAACGCGGGAAGAACAGAGCGACCAAACCGCGCAGGGACCTCAGGGCGGAGCTCCCCGACCCCTCCCCGCGGGGTGCAGCCCCCCAGCCCCGCGCCAGGCCCCCTCACCGGCTCATGGCTCCGGCCCACAGCCCCGCCCGGCTCCCAGGGTCTCCTCTGAGACCTCCCCGCCTGAAACACGCTCTGCGCCGCGGGTTCCGGCTCCGCGCAGCGCCGGGGAGGGGAGAAAGCGGCTTTCCGGCTCCTGCTTCCAGTCGGGCCGTTTTCAACGGAGCAACCGGCGGCGCAGGGGCGCTGCACGCGGGACCGCCAGGCCGGGTTCGTCGGGGGGCCGGAGCGGGCCAGGTGAGTGATGCGGGGCGGGCTGGGCCGGGCCAGGTGAGTGATGGGGGCGGGGCCAGGTGAGTGATGCGGGGCGGGCTGCGCGGGGCCAGGTGAGTGATGGGTCGGAGCGGGCTGGGGGCGGCTAGGTTACTGATGTGGGGCGGGACAGGCTGGGCCGGCACAGGTGAGTGATGGGTCGGAGCGGGCCGGGGGCGGCTAGGTTACTGATGTGGGGCGGGACAGGCTGGGCCGGGACAGGTGAGTGATGGGGCGTAGCGGGCCAGGGGCGGCTAGGTTACTGATGTGGGGCGGGACAGGCTGGGCCGGGACAGGTGAGTGATGGGGCGTAGCGGGCCAGGGGCGGCTAGGTTACTGATGTGGGGCGGGACAGGTGAGCGATGGGGGTCGAGACAGGCGGGACAGGTTAGTGATGGCGGGAGGGCAGAGCAGCCGAGCTAGGTGCAGCTAGGGCAGTGATGGGCTGGGCGCTGAAGGGGGGTGATTGGTTTTAATCAGCAATTTCCGGGGCTAAGTAGGGGACAGGACCGGGCACAGCAGCACGACCTCCTGGCTATTGTCCCTTCCCTTCCGCACGCAGTCTGTGTACATAGGTGCTGGAAATATGGGGGTGCCTGGCTTGAAGTGGTTTCCATCATACACAGGGTTTATAGTGTGGGCTAATGGCTCTCAGCACCCCAACGATACAAATTGTTCCAGGACCCCTGCCTGTGTGTGTCCCATGCACTGAGGGCACAATTTCTGATCACACTCTCCCAGGAGTGCCCGGCTCAGACCCATCTCCCCTTTGCACAGACAGGGGCGATGTTCACAAGCAAGCTCTTCACGCTGGTGTTGGTGGTGGAGCCCCAGCGGGTGCTGCTGGGCATGAAGAAACGTGGATTCGGGGCTGGGCGCTGGAACGGATTCGGGGGCAAAGTGCAGGCAGGCGAGACCATAGAGCAGGCAGCCCACAGGTGAGATGGGTACACGTGCGCCCTGGGGGTGTGGGAGACAAGACCACATCCTATGCATCCATCTCCAAGTCAGGTGTGTAACACAGGAGTATCACCAGCCTCCAGCATTTAGAAACCACGAGTCAGCCCCTCTTTTAAAAAAAATCATGAGATTGTTTTAAATCATAATTTTTAAAGCCAAAACACTGGGGTTTTTTATTTGCCGTCTGGGTTTTGAATCTTTCGGGTTCACGTTTTTCAAGCTTTTATCTTCAGTGTTGAGGGCTGGAAACTTTCTTTGAAAAATGAAAGCTGAAGCTTTAAGAAAAACATCAAATATCAGGAGACTTGTGATAAAATCACAGGAGCTGATCAGGTGATTCCCCGCTCACCCCCCACTTATATAATTTATTACAAAAGCCTCAGCCCAATTAAATATTACTTGTCAGTTCTGTAGTGCCTTTTGTGGGAAGATCACTAAGCACTTTGTAAACTAATTAAGTATGGCAGGTTGCTAAGGGTTATGTAGATAATCACTTCACCCATCACTGAAAATGCCTTGAGCTGTAAGTAGCACCTTTTGCAATAGTCTCTGTGCACTACACAACAGGTGAGGACATGACTGATGAATAGTATGCTAAACAATTTCATGAATTGTAATTTGGCTAGGATACCAAATTAATATCTATCTATTTTACTAAAAGTGCCAGACACTCTCTGGTAAACCTGTTTTAAGTTTCATCCAAAAGATAAGAAGCACGGTGTTGCCTTGGCTGTGTTGCAGGATTGTTTCAGTAAGGGCTCAAAGGAAGAATGGCCGCTGCTGAGTCACCAATACTGACTTCCTGCAGCACTTGGGTCTCTCTCCAATTATTGATTGAACCAGCCCACTCCTATTTATTTTATGGACTCTGTTGGGATTGCAGCAGAAGGTGACATGACAGCTGAATCAATAATTTCATATAAAAATTAATGTCCGCTTCATATAGAAGAGTTCTTCTGACATAAGCCCATGTCTCCCAACCTCCTGGCCCTTTCACAAATGCCTGAATTTTCCTTTGGATAGGCAGGGAGTTTGGCATTGCTTCAGTAAATCTGTGGGTATGCTACAAGCCAGTTTTACTTGTTTCTGGGTATTCCAAAGCTCCCTTCTGCATAAAGTAGTTTACTTTGCAGAGAACTGGCCTCTCACAGAGCGTCTTTGGTTGCATTTTATATAACAGCCTTTTAGGTAAGTTACTGCCAGTGTATGGAGGGAGGGAGAGAGACGAGCCTCCTTTCTTCAGGGTGCTCTTGGTTTGTTAGGCTCTTGCTACTGCTGAAAATATGGTAGATGGGATGCTTTGAATAATTCAGCATTTAATAATCATCATTTGAAAAGTTCTCAAAGCACTACACACACTAAGCCTTACACCAGCACTGAGGTTCTAGTTACTAGAACAACGTGTTTGTGCAAAAGATGCAGGATGTCTTCCTGCCTTCACCCTAGAGTGGTGTGTGTGCAGATGTTAACTGTTGAGTGTGTGTTTCCCCACTGCTCGCTCTCATGCAAAGGTATCTGTTCCTCTTGTAGGGAGCTGCTGGAAGAGAGCGGATTGACCGTAGACAATTTGCAGAAGATGGGTCAGATCACCTTTGAGTTTGTAGGTAACTCTGAGCTCATGGAAGTCCACATCTTCCGGACGGACAGCTTTTATGGAGAGCCAACAGAAAGCGATGGTAGGAGTATGGGGCAAGTGGCAGCACAAAGAAGATTTGTTTGCCCCTATTTCCTAATACTTAAAAGCATATGCGGAGAAGGGGTGATGCCTGTCCCATGCTCACGTAGGCCTCTATGATGCACATTGAATTTGTCTTACACACACACCCCCTCAGTATTAGTTTTGGACTCTCAGCCCTCATTCTCCTGGCCAGAAGCATCCTGCCAGGGTTTACTAGAAAGGGGGTGGTGGCTGAGTAGGGCTACGTTGTCTGAGCAACATTAGCAGCCTATTGCCTCCCAGAGTCCTGCTTCTTCCTCTGGACAATTTCCCCCTACAGTCCCTCCAAAACGAAGCCAGCTAGCTGTGCAGGCCTATGAATCATAGTTGTTGGAAGTGCTTTCCTTCCCTCCTAGGACACCCAGCATTAAAACAAAACAGCAGTGAAATAAGTTTTCCCAAACCTCTTTATTCTTCCTATTTTAGAAATGTGCCCACAGTGGTTTCAGCTGGATCAGGTGCCTTTCAGTCACATGTGGCCAGATGATGTCTACTGGTTTCCCCTACTGCTCCAAAAGAAGTTGTTCCTGGGCTATTTTAAGTTCCAGGGGCTAGACACTATCCTGGAGTACACGCTGAGACAGGTGGAGGAGGTATAAGAGGAAACAGCAGCATTCCACCCTCATCAAATACATCATTACCCATATTGGGCCAGGCCCCAACTATTAGACATGAACCTGCCATAGCAGTGGCCACTGTATGCAATACTCTCCTTTCTCAGCAGAGGAGATTTATCTACTGGATGGATGGAGGAGAAAAAAGTGGCTTTTCTCCTCAGGGAGAACAAAAGACAGCAGTTCTTGTGCTGGTGCAGTTCCAAGGTGTGGAGTGTTTCACTTATGGTTTGGGTAATGACTCCCATAATTCAATGGTATCCCTTTCTCCTCTAACAGTTAGCTCAATAATCTGTTCCACATTAAAAATACTAAAATGAAGATGGCATTCATGGTCTGATTCATGTTCCAGGGAAGTGACAAGATGATTTCTGAAAGGCCCTTACAAATAGTCCAGAAGCGGAGACCTGGCCCCAAGCAGCACAGAGACTGGAGTGTAATAGTTAACTTTCTTCACAGCACTGGAATTAGCACTCCCCTTAATTCTCTTCCCCACTCATGCCACAAAGTGGGACAGTGTGTTGCTTCCTTTTCTTCAGAGCCAGCTGAGGCTGGGCATGGAACCGTGCATGGCTCTAGTTCTTTTCCTCTCAAAGCAGCAGGAGGTTGTGGCAACAGGTAAAATAAAGCAAGATGGTTGCATAGCATTGCTTAGGCGCTGCCCAGGTTCTCATTTCTCTTAACCATTTAAACAGTGAATGAATAGTTAAGGTTATTAACTGTCCCTCCAGCTCAGCTTTTCATGCAGACAAGTGAAAATGTGCTATAAAGCTCAGAACCTTCAGCAGGGGCTTTCTAATAGGTTTCACCCCAAGATAGCAGCAGGTGAGCTGTACAGGGCTTGGGTCTGCTCCCAACTCAGCATGCAGGGCAATGAGTTTGATCAGTCCATACCAGAAATAATAAAGCCACTCTCAATGTCTTATACAAGGTTTTTTTTTTTTGTCTTACAAATACATATTTTTTAAACACAGTTGGAGATATAATCTGTAAACATTTCCAGTCTATCAGCTGTAGTAATAGTTTTCTAATTCCTGCAGTTTGATAAAGTGCTTCATACATAAGACTATTTGAGCAAAGCAAAGATACAGGATTTTCCCAAGCAGGTAAAATTCACATCCTCCAACCAAGCCTGCCTCTTCCTATCTCCGTCCAGCTGCTCTGAATAGTCTGTACTAGTCAAAGTGCCATTCCTCATGCACGTGGCAAGCCTTGTGCCCCTGCCATTCATTCTGTATTACAAACACTATTACCTCTGCTGCTATTGCAGAGACCAGTATTTTGAATTCTGTCCTCACCTGAGCTGCTGCTGCACCTTTCAGTAAAGTCACAATCTTGAACTTGTGCAGCTAGCCTGTTACAAATTCAGCAGTGACTTCCATGGGTGATCAAAAAAGAAGAGCAGATGGAGCAGAGACAAGAGGAGAACAAGGCACTGTTTAAACATAGTGATCCCATCAGAAAGTCACAGGTGAGGGGGGGGGAGTGATATTTTGGAAAGTTTCCCCATCTGTAAACCCTTCTGTGCGGCTGGTCAGAGTGGGCACCACATGTTGTCCCCTTCCGATTAGAAACAGCGGTGGCAATAGGAAAGGCAGGCTACATGGCTGTTTTGGTGGAAAGGAGACCAATTTCTGTACTAAAGAGTCAGGTTCTCCTCACCGGCTTCATACTCATCTACAGACCCGGCTTCTTCAAGACGTTCTGGTGCAGACACTCTTGCACTGAAAATTGTAAGTCTGGATGCCTTATCTACAAAGTCACATCGCAAATGGGTGGAAGCCCCATGAGATCAATATGTGCAGAGAAAGCTTCCATTCAGAAAGGCACATTAACTCTTGGGTGCTAGAGCTCACAGCAGCAGCAGGCACACCCTAATTGGCATGCCCTGTTGAACTCATTTCCTGTTGTGCTCAACATTAATTCAAAACTAATTCCAGTCATCGGAGAAAATTTGGCAAGTTAATGCCCTACCAGCTCTGGTATTGGGAACTGCTTATTTAATGCATTATGTTTTGTTTTCACTATTTCTCTTTGTTAGTCTGAACACAGCATGGACCATAACAGCACCATGGAAGCAACTGGTTCTGCTTCCTCTACATTGCATATGGGGCACACAGAAAACTGAAGTCAGTTTGACTTTTCTACCCTTCACTTTTCCACAGTAGAGACGTTGTAATAGGTGCTGTCTCTGCGAACTGCATTGACCCCTAAACTAAGAGGAGAATAGAAGTGCAGAAGCCCCTTCTCTGCTGCTGGAAGTAGTCATGCCACCACCCATTTGGACTTCAGACCAGAATGGCTAAGTCTGTAAAAATAGGTTTGCAAATTAAAGCTTGTATGGACCACAGTGTGAAGGGAAGATGCTCCACAGAGAGAGCAGTAACCAGGGCAATCCCCCAGGATGTGGCATTGGCTGTATCAGGTATACGAACACTAGGCACTCATTCTCTCTTGAAAGCTGCCCAAAACTTAGCAGAAGTTGTTGAATAACAGCTGCAGTCCTCAGTGAAGCAGAGTATGCTCATCCCTGTCTTCATTCAGGGGCTAGGACAAGGCGACTGCATGAATAGGTGTATTCTCACTCCGAGCTACTCCAATGAAACATTTCTTTTTAAGATAGGTTAAGCCTGCGACAGATATAAATCTGATTATCCTACTGAATTCCACAGGCAGAGCCTGTAAGGGCTGCTGCTTAAAGAACAGTAATGAGCAGTTATCCCTTGGACCACTAAATATTTAATATTAGCCTTAAGAGTTTTTAGAAATAGCTGTTACACTTTCAGGCTTTTTATAACTGTGAAAAGGGCAGGGTTTCTTTCTACTAGAGCCAATTCTTTGCTATGCCGACAATCAGCCTCTATCAGACAACTGATAGAGGCAATGCGGCTCCCCATTTGATTAAACGGGAGATCCAAACTTTTCCAAGACAATGTACAGTATTTTCTTATTTTGATTATTTGTTTAACAGCGGACAAACTACTCTTCAATTATCAGACAAATAAAAAGATTTATGCTGGGGGCGGGAAGCTAGGGTTGACCACAACCAGGCAACACATCTTTAAAAGTATTGATCCTGTCTGCACTAGTGTTTAAAAACACAGTAAAATTTAATGTAAGCTAACATAAAGCAACCTATCTTCCTAGTCTAAACAAGGTCAAATGGAGAAATTTTTCCTGTCTGCCACTCAAAATGGTGGTTTATTATTACACTGTACATACATTTATGGTCTTAGTAATTTGTCTTAGTTTGTGAATAGAATCTCTTCTGTATTCCTTGATATTCTCTTCCAAAGAGTCACTGGCACCTGTCTCAGGCTCGTGCAAAGCACGGTAGATTAGTTGCAAGGGAAACATTTTGAGCAAGCGTTAGAAAGAGTTAGCACTTAAGCTGCTAACACGCAACAAGCAATGCATTCTATGTAGGACCTGTTTTTACATTCACCCCAGCTCCCTCTAGGCACAGCACCAAGAAATTGACATACACCGGGCATGTTTACACTGCATTAAGAGAGTGTGGCTGCAGTTCACATAGCTAGTTTAATCAAGCTAGCTTGTGTGTGAGGAGGAGCAAAGCAATAGCAGCATGGGTTTCAGCATGAGCTAGTCATCCCAGTAATTACCCGGGTTCTGGACACATTTGTACAGTCAGTGCTGAATTGTGCGCTGCCAGGGCTTCACTGCTCCCAGCAGCTGAGCTAGCTAGAGTATAGTGAGCTTGGCTATGCCTACACATAGTGTAGTCACATCTGATGACTGCAGCGTAGACACACCCAGTGTCCTATGTAGGACAATCTAGTGTAGCCCCTGTCCCACAGTGGTGGTTTCTCAAAGATGGAAGGGCCCTGGCCTGTCCCAGACACCAGAACACTGATTAGCTTAGCGACGTAGGTCAAGTAACTTTCGTTATTTCAATCATAGTTCCTCTTGCAGCAGAAACTAAACACTATATATAAGAATCAGAATTCTAGGATTAGAGAAGTTGAATATACTCCCCCTTAATGGACAAGTTACCTGGACTAGGGAAATAATTATGGTCCAAATTTGACAGCTCATTCTTCCTACCTAGTGTGTTTCCTTTTCACTCACTTAAAGCTTATTGCCTCCTTCACCTCAAGGCGTTTGCCTTCATCTTCAAGAGAAGATGATCATGGTGGTGCTGCCAGAAAAGAGCGGCAGCATCACCATGATAAATACTGACTCTTGCTGATGAACTGATCATTTTCAGTCCTGTCCTGGTTATGTAACAATTGATAGTAGATCAGAGGGAACATCAGCCTTAGCCAATTTGGGCTTTTACAGGCAGTCATCCTCTGAGGATACCAGCGTGTAACACAGACACCCAGGAGTGAAGACTCCAGCTCTTCCCAGGAAAGTTAATCACCCCAGAGCTGTCCTGCTTCAACAGTATGAAAAGTTATCCCTTTCTAAGGGGTGTATCATCGTTTCAGTCAGCTATTTTCTATGCATGTGGCAGGCAGACTCCCATAAGAAATGCTGTTCAGCAAGGTAATCTGTGGCCACACATTACTACTTATGAGAAAATATGCCCTGTGCTTTCCTGTGACACAGGTTCAACTCCCACACTGGGAAACATCACAACCAGCACTGACCCACCCAGCAGAGCCAGAGAGCCACCCAGAAGCTTTCCCCTGTTTTGCATGTGGCTCTAGCAATATGAAATCAAACACCTAACCAATGAACCTGGGGAGAAAGGGAGGCTAGCCTTCAGCTCTCCTTACCCACATATGCCTCTGGTTTGGGTCCCAAGCTTAAATAGCAAGGAATGCTTTGGACATCCTGTGCGTCTCAGCACTGTAGACATTGGCCAGTATATGTGTAGATAGCTGTAAGAGGGTAGTTAGTATAAGCGGCATGGGACTTCAGCAATAGCTGAACTGCAGCACGTGATGTACCAAGCCACTTCCAGTCCTTAGGCAGAGGACCTCTGGGGCAAAGAATCTCAGTCGTGCCCCAAGTCTTCTTCAAAATAAAGAACAAAAATCAAGAGATTGTCTCTCTCTCTGTATGTGCTTCTGTTTCCAGTCTGTCCATAAGTCAGAGAGCAGCTCAAAGCAGCAGTATAAAGATAGCTGTTTGGAGGATTCCTTTTAATATCTGGAGATAGAGGTCACACCCCTCTCTGGACTGCACTTCGACTTGGTCAGTGTCAGATCTCGGAGCGTTAATTGGAAAAGAAGTTGCCCTCTGGGGGTGACAACGGTGGTGTCGGCATGTTGTGGGGTCCCACAAACAGGCAGCTCAACTTTGGCTTCAGTTCATTCCAAACTTTACTCATCTGGAGGAAAGAAAGCAAAACAGCTTGGTGGGTCATCACCTTGTCACACAGCACACTCAAAAGTCTGAGTTCTTGGCAGCACTAAGCTGTGTTGGAGGTTGGTCAAAAGCCAATGCATTTGCAGAAATGTTATATGGAAAACCAGTAATTCCAAAACTCCCCTCCATCAAACTGGTGCTTTACTGCAGCTCTCTGAAGATCCTGTCATCCTTACCAAAATAGGCAGATGGGGAAGAGACAGAGTTTTGAAGGCTTGGTTAGAGCCCTCCACTTAAACGGTCTCCCCTAACAAACACTTCCATGAAGCAATGCATGGAAAGAAGTCTGAACCTAGGAAATGCTGAATGATTTATTTAAACACATAACAAGGCAACCTGTTAGGTCAGAGGTGGGCAAACTTTTTGGCCTGAGGGCCACATCTGGGTATGGAAATTGTATGCCAGGCCATGAACAAAGAGCTGTGACCACAATGTTGTTTTTTTTTTAAATCAGAAAAGACACGCTGCACCAGGACGTAGCCACAGGTGGGCCTGGGTGGGCCATGGCCCACACACTTATCATCCAGGGCAGGTCCACCCCATCACTTGCCCCACTCCACCACCCGGTTCTCCAGCCGGGGAGCAGGGTCAGGGGCTTGCCCCGCTCCCCCTATCCGCCCATGCTCCTGCTGGGGAGCAGGATCAGGGCGCCGGAGCAGAGCAAGCCGCAAACTCTGCTCCTTGGCCAGAGCGGGGCAATGGAGCTCAAGGGACGGATTAAAAGCTCTCATGGGCCAGATGCAGCCCACGGGCCATAGTTTGCCCACCCCCGTTAGGTCCTTTTTCTTGCTATATAATTTCTGTTTAACACGAAGCAAAAAAGCAAATCCATCTAGCAAATATACAGCATCTGCAACTGAATAACCAGCATTCCACAGATGATTATCTCAGATAGCTCCAAAGCTAAAGTCACCCTGGGGAGTGCAGAGACTGGAAATACACACAGACACACACGGTTTATCAGCGCCACCTTCCCAAGCAGAGCCCCACTCTTTGAGAAAGAGGGAAAAACAAACTTCTCAAATACATATTTTCAACTGGAGGAAGGGAGGCAAGTTGACTGAAGAACTTACCTCTTTATGGCCCTGGATCTGGGAGTTGACAAAAGCTCCCAAGATGTGGGAAGTGAGAGGCAGGTAGATATGGATTAGCTGTGTCTCCTGGTGCAGGCAGTACAAAGAAAAGTAATTCCGCAGCTCCATGGTCATGATGGCATTCTCTTGCTGAGAGACAAAAAACCCAGTTAACCTCACTGTCCAGAAGGGAGGTGCACGGGGGGCTGGAAGAAATGCATCATCCTCAGTGTGCACTCACACCAGCAGAGCACAAGTTCTCCTCTCTACCCTGTAACTCAAGCACTTGCCAAAAATCAGAAATGCAGTCCTGTGCCCATTTTGCTTGACAGCAACTGGAGAGGTCACATAGCAAGCACTTTCCACCATGCAGATTGTGCATTTCTGCACTTCCTACAGGCAGCTATATTGGACCACCTTGTTTTTGATGCCAAACACCAGCAGTAAGTGTTCAGTAGAACAAAGACACTTTCCTTGCAGCACAGCACTTAATCTGAATAAGACTAAGGTCTATGGGTGACCCTTTCTGCCTCTTCCAAAAACACGGATAAGCCACATTATGGCAGTATTAGGAAGAAGTTTCCATCCAATACACATGCAACCCATCACTCCCACACACACAGAAACATCTGCCCCCTACCTCCACAATTCGTGACTCCAGCTGTTCCACAGACTCTGGCTCCTTGTTCTGCACAGTGGCACTCATCATCTGCTTCTTCATCATGCTATACTTGTGCAAAGCTCGCTGGTGTTTGTGCAGTACTCCCTTCTCGTGCCTCTCACACAGATCCTTCAGGACAAAGAAAAACAACTGATACTGACCCCATACCAGAGCCTAGACACAGGAAAGTGAGCCATGGGAGAGGGTGGGGAGAAGAAAATGTGCACATCTGGGAGATACACAGCTGAGGGCATGTAAGGTGTCCCATGCAATTTCTAAACTCTGGACTATTTCAAATAAAGCCTTTTAAGATGAGAACCAGAACTGCTCTGAGCCAAAACGGAGGATACAGCAGGTGATCTGAAGCTGCATCTCTGTCAATGTGCCTTGAACTTTACCAACACCAAACTTACTCTCTGCATATCCCTTTTCAATATTAAGCATTAAAAACTAACCTCTTGTTAGCTTGCAGAGACCTGCTATTTCAATCCTGGACTGGGCCCCTCTTCAGGAAGGCTGCCAACTGTGTTGAACTGCATTTAGATGCTTTCTGCAGGGTGTCCATGAAGGAGTAGGCTGAGATTGTAAAACTCATTTCAGTTGTAACTGAACTAATGTCTTCACATGTAAAAGGCTGGTCTACTAAATTCATTCTCTTTTCCTGCCCCCAAAATAGCTGACTTATGAAAAAGATTAGCTGATTCCCACAAGTGAAGCAGACTGATATCTTCAACTCTTTGCAAGGTTTGGTGTCCACAAAACTTAATGAGCCAAGAGCAGATCCGTAACACTTCAGAGCTAGCCAAGGGGGAGAATCAATCCCCTCACTCTACATGATGCCAGTTTGCCTCTGAACTGACTGTCCAGCTAGTTTTCCATTCACTTGGCGTTACACCCTCTAAAAAGCACAAAACTGTTCTCAACAACTTTCTCACTGGCAGAGAAACAGCAGCACTCACTTTATAGGACTGAAGTAAATCCAGGAAAAGGTTCAGCTTCTCCACCACATCACTCTCTTCCTGTTTTCCCTAGAAAACAAGAGACAAGTACATTTCATATAAGCCTGGCAAGAGCACACTTCACAGCTCCTCAAACCCAGCCAGTACGTTGACCCTCCACTGTAATCTCCAGGGCACACCAACCATTACATAGGTACATCAAGCAGCTCTCACAACGGGACTGGAGATTTTAGGCTTGGACACTAGGATGAACACAGAACTAATTGGAACAGGAAGAGCATTCGGATTGCCTGATCACTGCAACAAGAGGTTGGCATCATGAGTCCTCTGAGGTTTTCCATGCAGCTCTGTCTGGAACCCCTGCACTCAGAGAATCCACCAGGATTTAATCTTCCCTCCTTAAGACACACCTATTCCAGGTGACCTATAAACACCAGCACTTAGAAGACATAATGAAACAGAAAGCAGAGCTGACAAGACACAAGCTAAACTTCAGCACTTGCTTGTTTGTTTCTTATGTCCCATCTCCCTTCCTGTGTCCGTGTTATGTGTGTGGCTCTCAAGAACTTAGGATCCTCGGTGCAGGAAACTGGTTTTATTTATCTGTAAAGCACCCAGAATATCTTTAGCAGCATAAAGTGATGGTTGTAGTGAAGAGAAACAATCACTCGTCTTTCTGGATTGCCATTTCCTCGTGTTATTCCAATGGTCATCATCACATTGTGCTGTTTCAACAGTAAAAAGACCTCTTGTGTTCTGTCTGAATGAGTTTCATGTAGTGTTTAACAAGTGGTGAAGGTCACAACTGGATACAGAAACAGGTTCTGCTGGACTATATTCACCATATGATCTTAGCCAGGCAGAGTGCAGGATTTTTGGACAGCTTGGGACAGTCACTATTTACTTTATTTAAACCTTTTAAAAAGGTTCCCCCCACTTTTCCCCTCCTCACTGTGCTTTCCCTGCCTGAACACCTTTGAGTTTAATTCCACCAGTCAGAACACGTAGCCCAGTAGCATACCTGGCCAGTTGGACATGGCTTTAGACTGATGCCTGCACAGCTGCAAAGAAAGGGGAAGTAATTTCTGGGGCACCCATGCCTAGAAGGCCTATGAATCAAGAGGTGACACTAGGCAAAAACACCCCTCTCAGTGCACCAATTGCAATAATACAGGAGAAGCAAATGGCAGAGGAACTCACCTGCTGTACAGCCTTATCGGCCAACAGCGCAAATTCGACAGACAAGCCTTTCAAGGCCTGTTTCAGAGTCCCCCACGTGCTATTGTTCAGAGCAGCCCAGGAGGGAAGTGGTGTAGTGTCTGAGCCCAAAGCACTGGGAGAGGAAAGAAGAGGCAGTGAGTCAGTTGCCACTAAGCAGCTCGGTTAGTGTGATGATTTACCCATCCCAGCAGTTACTGGAAGTTCCCCCTCTCAAAACTCACTAGTAGGCTCTGGGGAAATAGAGTCCCCTAGGAATCAGGTGGCAGTAAGTTTATACCTACTCCCCAAGAAGGGTCAAGTTAACAGCACAGCGATAGCAGGTTGGGACCCATATATGTGGGTGAGTGTATGCACACGAACGAGAGAAAATGAAAGAAACTGTGCACTAGCAAGAATATTAGTGTTTTCAATTTAAAACAAAAATGCGGCGTGTGTGAACATATACAGCATGTAAAAGGGTCTATGAATGTGCATGACCACCCCCCATGTACTTGGGGGCTGTACCATTTCACACAAGTGTAAATCAGATCCAAAATGTCAATGCTGTTTTCTCTCCCTCACCCTGGGGAACACACCTACTATGTTTTCTTCTCTCTGCAACAGGAAAACGCGAACCTGGTTTGTGCCATGCGTCTTCAGAAACACATGCCTCATTCCCATAGACATTCTACTGGTACACCTACTGCTCTCTTTAAAACTCAAGACTGTTCACAGAAGTGTGCTCTAGAGGGAGTCCTCACACCCTAATCTACCTTAGTTCCTTTCCAAATATGAGAAGATCTGAGGCATTATCAATGGCGCGGGAAGCTATTCTTTCTGCACGGTCCCGCAGTTTGTAGAAGCTGTTGTAGATGTTTCGGATAAGCTCTCGACTGGCAGCAAACTGGGCCTGGATGTCGGCTGGGAGGAAGTCCTGAGGCAGCAAAAGAGATCTTAGTAATGGACTCAGTTGCACGATAAATCACAAACAAAGAGATTAGGAGTCTTAACCTGGTGACACTGAAAATGGTTTTATGTTCTGAGAGGAGCCATTGAAAATGGCATTATGATGTTCCAGGCCTATCAGTGACTCCAGGTCAGAACTCTTAACTGTAGCCCTGCAAACTCAACCAGGTATTACAAGCTGAGTTGAGCTGCTTCTGGCTTGTACCTCATCAGTAAAACATTGTGCAACCACAGCTCAGTTAACAATTCTACTGGTGATGCATGGACCACAGTAGGATCCACCTCAGTCTCCAATAGCTGAGCTTGCTCTGCAGAGGTAACATCAGTAAAAGTTTGAATAGTCCCTAGCGCCAAGCACTGTGAATAATGCACACATAGGGGGCAGGACTGCTGAGTAATAAAGGTACCATCTTTATTATTTATTTCTATTGCAATAGCACATAGGAGCTCCAGTCACAGACCAGAGGCCCATTATGCAAGGTACTGTAAAGGCCATTAAAAAAAAAAAAACAAAAACACAAACCCATAAGTAACATTTAACCCTCACTGGCTGCTTTATTTTCCCCTCACCCCAGGCTGAACTTCCACAAAAGCAAGCAACTCAGGGGAGCAGCGATGTCAGATTCAGCAAGCAAGATACACAACTAAGGTACAGCAGCCTTCCCCAAACAAATGAACAAACCACGGTGAGATTCATAGCTTCTCTCATAGACAAAGAGGGATTATGACACAAAGGAATAGTAAGCGACAGGATGAACTTTCAAACTGTGTAGGTTATTTATAGTTACCGAAAGAATGCGCATTAGGACAAAGACTTCTCTCACACTAATTTTGTATCATTTTACTAAACAGACCCAGGCTGGACATACTGGGCCTGGAAATAACCAGCTATATGTTTTGTTACGAAGAACACAGAAGATCAAGTCAAAAGAAGGTCCTTTACAGTTCTCTGTGGAAATTGCTCTTTTCCCTTTCAACTACAGCCCCTCTCTTTTACCCAGCAGATACAAGACCTTGTGCACTTGGGCTACCGGTATTAAGACTGCAATTATGCACCATAAAGAAAAATACCTTGGCCCGGGGGGCTAGTTGGCAAGTCATGAACTCATCTCCCACACCTTGTACCAACTCCCTCAGCTTGTTCTGCACATCCTAGAAAAGCAAAAGAAACCACCAACCAACCAATTAAACCCATCTGGCAATTCACACAGTGACAATGAATGGCAATTTCAATCCTGTTAAAACCTGGGCCTCCTCATGCAATAAAGCAACAATCCACAGTTTATGGTTGCTTTATTACACATGGAAAGGGGCCACCTTTTCATGACATTTAACCCTTCCACCTTGAGGGAAAAAAATCAACCCCTCATGCGAATGAGGCATGGAAAAAAGTGATTCCACATACTGAGTCCATTTGTAGGCCCTGACCCATCTCTCTCTATGAATTTCCAACTCCTGTATCACCCTCTTCTCCTAAAATTTAAACACATATAAATGTTAACCCTCCACTTTAAATGCTGCATTCGTCTGAGGAGAAAGTTCTTCCTGTGCTAAAAGTCTGCATTAGGAGACTCAGAAGTCCTAGAACAATGTTTCTTAGCACTCCCCTGGTCAAATACCTTTCTGGGGAGTATCAGAGATAAGGAGTGGTGTGACATATATTGCCACAGGAAAAAGAATTATTTTTAAGGTATCGTGCCTACAGCATTGCAGAGATAACACATCCCACTGTCCAGTAGCAGAGTTACCTAGTGTGGACGATATGCTCCACTAGCCCCTGGTAGCCAGGATCACAATTGTGAGGATGACAAATGTGCAGGCAACAGGCAGCTCTAAACTCGGTAACTGTTTCCCAGTGCAAACACGTGGCATCACCAACAAGTACTCACCGAGCCACTAAAGGAGAGAAAGAGCTTCAGGAGCACGTCTTCCGAGAAAGGGGGATGTCGAGCCACCAGATTAATGAAACGCTTCAGAGCCCGCCGCCTAGACTCTATGAATTCTCGGTCAGCTACAGGAGGGAACACTACATTAGTGTTAATGCATCAGGCATTGCAACTGGCTCAGAACAAGGGTAAGGCAGCATCATGTCCCACTGCTCCCTTGCATTTACATCTGCAGCAAAACCCAAGAACAGTACTATCAGTGCCTTCCATCAGCTCCATGCAACAGATCTGCTGGGTTCACTGGTCTAGCCATTACTTATCAGAACACTGCAAACCCCCACACCCTCAAATGGTCTGTTACAGCTTGTCTTAAGTTCTGCAAGTCCTTCTGCACCTATTTACCTCAACAGGACTACTCAGGTGAGTCAAGTTAAGCAGTGTGAGCTTGCAGGATTGGACCCTTAGATTGCAAGCTCCTATGTCTACACTAGCATTTTTGTCAGTCAGGGGTGTGAAAAAAACCACACTCCTGACCGACGTAAGTTTTGCCAACAGACGCGCCGATGCGGACAGCGCTATGTCGGTGAGAGTGTGTCTCTCACCGACACAGCTACCGCCGTTCATTGGGGGTAGTTTAATTATGCTGACAGGAGAGCTCTCTCCCCTTGGCATAGAGCGACAACACGGGAGACCTGACAGCAGCGCAGCTCCAGCCACTGTAAGGTCTATAGTGTAGACGTAGCCGGAGTTTCTCTTCCTTTATGTTTATGCTGCATCTGGCACAATGGGACTCTTATCCTGTGTGGAGCATCTGGGAACTACTGCAATACAGATAATTTTTATAAGCACCAGCTACAAATTCTGGTCCAACTACAAAGTGAATCACCCCATATCTTTAATAGATGACATGCAAAGCAAAATTAACATTTGTACCCTTTTTTGCTCCTTTATGTTGTGGAAAGGTGGCTTCAAAATATTTTCCCCAGAAGTTCCCTTGCCCCATACATTGTTTGGGCTGGGATTTGTTTGTTTGTTTTGGTTTGGTGTGTTGTGTTTTGTTGTTCATTTGTTTTTTGTTTTGTTAAAACTGGTTTTCTTCTTTTCTGTGGAAGACTTTGCTGAGACCTTTGGAGGACGTGGTAGGCAATTCACAATAAACTAAACCCTAAAGGTACAGCTCTCCTAGGTCCTAATTGTCAGGCTACAAGAAGTTCAGCAACTCATCCTCCTGGAAATGGGAGGGGTTCAGATTTCAGACTACTGTCATGTCCTTATGCAAGTAATTCAAACATCACGCTAAAGTCTTCCAGGAAGAAGTGAAGTCCAGAGCTGATAGTTGTAAAGTTGAACCAAAAAAAACCAAAAAAGGGTAGCAGCTCTTTTTTTTTTTAAAGGGAGAAGAAAGGATTGCAAAGAAAATGATGCAGCCTTCTAAGTACACAAATAGCTTAGTGACCCCCGACACAGCTTATTAGAATGGTCTCTGGCAACATTTTCACATCGTAAAGGGACAGTGAAGGGCATCACAGCCTTTTGCTTCCTCGTTCACCTTTAACTTGAGTTTGTAGGCCACCAGCGGTCCCATAATGATCCTTACCCACAAAGTGATTTTCAGTTGCTCAAGTCACAAGTCCACTCAGACTCCCTAAAATCTTGTGCTCTGCAATTCTGCTTCCCTGTTTTATTAATCTAACTAGACATAGCCACCCACTGATAACATGCATTGAAACAGCAATTGCCAGGAAAACTTTGAACAGTAGTTCTGTTTCTTGTAAGGTTTTCTAGGTCATCAGTACTTACTACCATGCATGGAAAGACAAACTCAAGTCCAAGTGCATGGAAGGGAAGGAGAGAGTGGTGAAACTCTGATCCGTTCCAATTGCTACACACTCGTCATCTAGTGGCTACTGCCACCCCCTTTCTTTATGGATCATACACAACCCTGGACAGAACTAGCAACAAGGAGATTTTTTTTTTTTAAAGGAAAAATTAAGATGGGGAAGAAAAATCAGAAGGCAAATAACTTCCTAAATGTGAGATCTGTTGGACTACAGAATAGTCTCCCATGGGAAGCCAACATTTGGATAATTTAGAAACAAACAGAATAAAGGAGTGGAAGATATACAGTAGAGAATAATCCAGTACTAATATGGGGCTGGAAACAGATAACCTAATAGATGTTTTGCCTCTCTAACTTCTATGATATCTGTACTCAGTGGTAAATCCTCTTAAATACAATGATCAGCAGTGAAATAGTGTTGACATTCAATATTGTTGCCATTAGTTATTGTTCGGTTTAAGCGTCAACTCTCCAGTAATATTAACAGGAGCAGGTCACTCTTCTCACAGGTATTGTTTCAGGCTGTAGGTCCTCAAATTCTCACAGACTGCACTGCATTAGATCATATTCAAGAATTACCTTTGAAACCTCAAGAGTTATATTTTAAAAAAAAAAATCCCACATCCCTGACATCTTACATTCTGCAGAAATTGACAACGCTACCAGAGTAGCTCCAGAATCATCATTCTGGCCTGTTCTGGTTCACTTTAAACCCTGCGCCAGAACCTTTCACTAATTTCTGATTCTTCTTTTTCTATGGCATAATGTGGACTCCTTAAATTAAATGAATAATTTATTGTGAAATGTTAAGCTTGGCAATATGGGCAGAAGACAAGACAGTGAAAGGCTTGTTCTTTAGCAGATAAAGCAGAAACAAAACAGAACTGTATAAAAGACTTATGTAATGTATTAAATAATAAAAATAAAACTTAAAAACGTGTCAAGATTTCAGACTAGAGAAAGATGTATCCAAAGTAGCTTTGATGTGTAGTCAAGCTTGGAGTATTTCACTATCCACAAGTACATTGTAACCATTAGAATATGGAGGAAATGACAGTCTGATTCCAAACCCATCATTCATCTTTTTAGTTTCTATTTTGACTCTACATAACTAGACACTCTGGTTTTAAAGAAGAAGAAGAAGAAAAAAGCTACTCCTGAGATAGGTGATTTTTGTCAGAGAAGAACAAGGATCTCTCTGATAGGAAGTTACCTTTTATATACGGACAGTTACTTAATTCATGTGACCAATATTGGTACAGAAAGGTTTCCGGGGGAGATGACACAGCCTACAGAAGCTATTTACTTAGAGTCTCCGTGCTTGTAAATAAAGGCCATAAGCTTGAACAAAGAAAACTTGGAGTAAGACACGCTCTCACTGAGGGGTGTGAACATTTTTTATACACTCATTTCTCCTGGAGCATTTAAACCTTTTCATATGCAAATGATTTCCCCCACTTTCCATCTCTATGGTTCTCCCACCACCGAAGAGAGAAGGGGTGTCTAAAGCACCTTTCATACTTAGAGCACTTCACAAAGCAATGTGCTACAGCACATACTGCAATGATACAGTAGCCATTCTGCACTCGCCAATGTGCGTCAGCACCATTGACATTATAACCTACTTTACTGGGAAAGAAATAGCTGAAACTCTTCCCTGTTCTAGGTCTATCCCTCACTCTAGGGCTAGCCTTACTCTTTTCATGAATGCCATCGGATTTTCAACTTACACCTGGACAGTCGCCAGTGGAACTTTACATTCATGTCTTATCTGAAAATGACTTCCAGCAATGCAGTGCAGTGCCTCCCCACGGTATGCACTACACTGTCAGCGCTGCTTTTTGAACCAGAGAACAACAAATGCTATGGATTCTTCGAGACATGTGCATTCTTGACTGTATTCTCATGAGCACATGCATACCAAAGCCCATCCAGTCACTAGGAAGACCCAGGTTTACCTCCCAGCATTCTCTTTGGAGGAAGTGCCGGCACCATACGATATGGGAACTTCTGAAGCAGCATCTCATGGAATACCACAAAGTCATTGTATCGCCTGTACACAGAGCACTTGAAGCGCTGCAATAGAGAGAGAAACCTCACAACACTCAGACAGGACAATAACAGCATTTCAGTAATTTCCTTGCAGCCAGGAGGAGTTAAAGCCACATGTGGGACTTGAAGAGAGTGGCTGGTACATTTCTTGGATTTGCAGATCACTTGCTTTAAGCGAACAGTAAAAAATAAAGTCACACAGAACCCTCCAGCCACCTCTCAATTATGCACTTGGATAGCTTAATATAAATTGGATAGCTTGCTGGTGGGTTAGGTCCCTTTGGGAACAAGAGTTTCAGCAAAGAGCACATTTCAAATTCCATACACACAAAACATGGGGGCAAAGACATTTTATAAAGGAAAGGGGAAATGTTTTCTGTGGGTTACTGGAAGCAGGTGGTAGATGTCCCTAAACTTGCTGTCAGTCCACATAATTCCTCCACAAAAAGACATAAAGGAACAATACAATTTTCAATGAGCACCCTATCATCATTAAGGAACATTTCAATGCTGGTGTTCCTGGTAACATCCACCAAACCAGGTCTAATGCCATGGGAAGCAAAACAGCTTTGAGCAAACGTAGTTCTCAGCCCTCCAAAACCCAGCTGTTTGACCTTTTTAGTGAGTCATGCAGCAGAATGAGGAGAAAGTAGGAACTGTTGTGGGATTCCTAAAATAGCGTTAAAGTTTCTTATAAACTTAGTTTCAAGATTTTTGCATTTCTGATGTCAGGTTGCAGGAATGAACAGTGAGAACACCCACGTTTTGGAGATTAATTTGGGTCCAAAATGAGTGATGTAGCACACAAAGAGAGACACTCAAAAGGCACGTTGGCAAGTCATTTAAAAACCACATTTGGCTGATGGAATAGCATGTTGAAAAGACTAAATGTCATCACATCCATCCACGTCACATGTGCATCGTACACTGCTAGTTCTTATTGCAGAGCTGTGCCATTTCAGAAATAACCCAACAAGATTAATAACTGGAGCACAATGGATACAGCTCTTAGGGCTTTCTCATGTCTGCTCGGCAATCAGCAGTCTGATTTGCTCTTGCAGATTTAAGCTGGTGCCCAAGGCACAGCTACTGCCTCTTTATGAAGAATCTCATTACACAGAAAGAGAACTGTCGGAAGAACGATGGCTCAGGGAATTGGTAATGGGATAAGAAGTCTCTCAAACCTGTGATCCGAAGGTGACTCTGGCTGAGGACAGTAGTGACTGAAAACTGCTACAACACTGTCAGACAGTTGCTTCTTTGGTGACCTGTGTGGAGTGAGCTGGTGCTCTTGGGCCAGTTCTTATGGGACAGATAGCCTCATCAGAAAAAGAAAAAAAAAAACCCATCACAGAAGACACTAGTGAGCAGTCTCACAAAGGGGACAAAAATTGAATGGGACATAGAAACTGAACTCCCCTCCTGCTCCAAAGGTGGTCCCTACAGTCAGGATTGGGGAAGTGAACTGGGAGAGGCATGGGAGAACCTGCATTGCTGCTGGCTGTGCCATATGTGCATTCATATACAGTCTAGTCTTCAAGTGAGTTTGGTCGTTACGCTCTAGTCCTCAGAGGGTGTCCATTCACCTTACAAAACGACAACAGTGCTTGTCAGTCCCTGCTTTGGAGAGGCTCAGTATCGGAAAAGCAGAGGTTAGGATTAAGCTGCAGTGGCAAAACTGTAAAAGATACCTCCATGAATGCGCGACTCAAACCAGCATCACCAATACATTGAACAGATTAAAAAAAAAATGATCTGGCTTTTGAATCCAGGTTAAACAACTGCATGGAAACTCCTGAGGAAACACACATTCTCCCAGACACCGGTGTTCTCCCGCATTACCTTGCTGGAAACTTCATACTCCACATGTTTCAGAAAGAGGCCCTTCTTCTCAGGTATAAGCTCCACCTGCACCGTGTCCTTGCTCAACAGCTCTTGTAGGGTGTGGGAGAGCAGCAGTGGGTTTCTCTGGGGCGTCTGCATTAGCAGCTGTTCCGGATCCTTTGGCTCAATTACTGGAGGCTTTGCCAAGTCTAAAAGAAAGAAGAGAAAATTGCCATTTTTGAAAGAAAAACTGAGTGAAAGAAGAAGCCTGTTCCTCTGCTACGTCCTCTCACAGCACCTCAACACAAGTCAGAAGAGCAACCAAGCCACTCCTTCCACAAGAGACTCTGCCCATTTAACTACCTCCCCTACTCTTAGCATACTCGGTACCTCCCTCTGCACAACGCCCTGAGCATCACCTATTATACCTAGTCATGAAGCCAGCTCCGCGTCTCTGTTACAGGCCAGATTTGTTCTGTGAATCAGCTAGGAGGCCTGCATTTCCTGTCTGTGCAGCTCCCACCACAACAGAATCTGCCAAGCTAAGTGAATACCTAGCTCAGCACTCTTGGATCCTGTCTAGAACAAATTGTGAAAGGAAAGAAACTGTTATTTTACACTGCGGAGTAGGAATTAAAATATTACTTTCATATGTCACTAGAAAGAAAGGAGGCACTTCACTTGACAGAACGTAATTATTCTCTATGATAGTATAGTGGGGTATGTGGAAATTAATTAGTCCCATTAATAGCTTTAGCACCTCCGTGCACTGAAGCTCCAGACAAGAGGCTTCTTGAATAGGGCAGCCAACTGGGCAAATTTTTACTCAGAGCAAGCTCTGGATAAGATTCCAACTTCCCGCACCAAGGGTCATGCGTCCTAGGTGGTGCAGCTTCTTACAGTGAAATCAAGCACCCAGCTGTGCAGCTTAGACAGACAGGTTCCCCAATAATTCTAAGTAATACATTATCAGTGAACTAAGAATGGCTCTGAAATACAGACCGCCTCCCTTGGGAACAACCTAATACAGAAAGGGGATATTAATCTGGGTACTCCCTTACTAAACAACATATTGCAGCTCAGCTAAACAGCTTGACTTTACTGCATAATTACACATACTGTGCAACAGGTAAATTCATATAAATGCTTCCCGGGTCACGGGAAATAGAGATTCCTTTCCTGTTTCCAATCCCACTGTAAAGGGAAGCTATAACCATGCTATCCTTCCAAGCAGGCAGGACCTGGACCACCTGGCTGAACTGGCTAAATGTTTGTGAGCAGAAAAGATCTGGCTGCTTTAGGATCAATAGACGTTAACATCCTCCAGTGACTTAACAGAGGGGCTTTGAACAATAGCTCAACAGAAGGTAACTGTATAACACCAGGGTATGGAAAAGGAAATTAATTCACAGAAGGCAGAATCAAAGGCTCCTTATCTTAATTTGAAAGCCCTGTCTTTATGATAAGGTTTTACATTCTGTTTGCTGTAAGCCCAGATAAAGCAGAAAACTAGTCCATCTGCAATTCCACCAACACACTGCTTCAAGACATAGAGATCAGGCAGTTTGTTCAGTTTTCCTCAGATATTGGACTTTTTTAAGTAAAGCAAATCAAATCCAGGACAAGTGACCATACCCCACAAGTCTAGTTAGTCTTCAGATTCCTGCTAATGTGACTCAAAGAAGCGAGCCTTGAAACCTCAGCATTGCTCAGGATAACAAATCACCTGGCAACTGCCTATATAATAGCGTCTAGAAGATTTACGTGCCAGAACTTGGAAGAAATCAGTGCAATCTGATTGAATGTTAATAGTGTTTACTCATGGATGACATTGCAACATATCTGTTCTTCCAGCCAAGAGACAGATGCTACAAAGGCTTCTACTGGACTAGGAAAGGGGGAAGGAGAGGTAGAAGACAGTGAGGTCAGGACAAAGGTATTGAGGTAAAAGGCAGGTTCTCTAATGCAGTAGAAGAATCCTCCCCCATTTCATCTTTGATAGGGCAGCACTTTGATAAGTAAATCTTTTATCAAAGGCAGTACCCACTTCAGCTTGGCAATGATATTAAATGCCTTCAGTCAACAGTACCCAACAGACACAAATCATCCCATACTGTTAAAATCAACCCACAGAATTAATTCACAGTCCTACAACCAGAAAAGCACCTGAAAGAGATGATTTCTCCTTTCCTAATCCAACACCAAGAGGGATTTTAAATTACTTGGTTGACTCCTTAGGAGGTGTACAATTTGGGGCCACAGCTTCTTTCACAGAGATGCTGTCTCATCAAGGAGACTAATCACTAGTTAGATCAGCTTCAGAAGCTCTTCCCCACCTTGTAACCCTCTATTTCCTCTCCTTCCACACCCCACAGGCCCTCTGAGCCATCCAAGCTTTTCTCCTAACCACTCTTCAGCACCTTCACCCACTTCTGACTTCAGGCCTTCTTCCATGCTGCCTCAGACATCTGGAGCAGCCTTCTGAAGCACACCAAACTCACCACCAGGCTTCTGACTATCCACCTATTCCCATGAAGCATTCTAGCAATTGTGACCATACTGGGATAGTTGAGTTTGCTCTCTTGATTTGTACCCTCTCAAGCATTTAGCTTGGAAACTCCTCGGGACAGGGACTGGTTTTCTATTTGGCACAGTTCTCCCAGTGCAGTGTACACAGACAGCACGATCTACATCACGATCTACCCAGTGCTTGTTCCAAATTACAGATTAAAGAAGCCTGGCGCAAGGGCATGCTTTCAAGTAACTGTCTCCAGATTCAGAATATACCCCAGGACAAGGGCTGAAATGTTAAGTGAATTCTCCATCTCTTGATGGAGACTGGATGCCTTTCTGGAAGATATCCTTTAGCCAAACACAAGCGAATACATGGATAACTGGGTGAAATTTAGTGGCCTGTGATACACAGGGAGATGAGACTAGATGATCTAATGGTCCTTTCTGGCCATAAAAATCTGTGAATCTATAAAAACATGCAATTAAACATCCCATTGTAGAGAGGGCTTATCTTATCCCTGCTCCACACCTAAACCCAATTCGCTGAGAGTACCCTTTTCCACCTTCAGGTTATTTAATAACTTATTTCATGTGTAGACTCAAGGCTATCTGAGCACCTCACACAGAACTCCATGCTTCTCTGTGCTGTCATGTGAGTAACTCACTTCAGAGGAAGAATGACAGGAAAACAATCTTCTAAACAGAGACTGGATGAAATGTGACCAACCCATTTCCTGAGAGGACAGGGTCAACCAACACTAATGTAGAACCCCCTCCTCCATATGCCAGTATTCACTCCCCATCATCCAGCTTGCTGACATATAAAATAAAGTAAAAATTCCACAATAAGACACTTGCACTCCTCCAAACCAGAGGTTCAGCAAGAAATGGCAATCCTTAGAAACAGACAGGAGGGGAAAGACGGGCATTCAAAATTTAAGAAAAAGAACCTGCAGGAGGAATCCTGAATCCTCCAACATTTAGCTGTAACCCTCAGAACACTGGCATAAATCCACCCAAATTAATGTTCAGAGCAACCCTATGAAAAGTATTCAGCCTCCAAAGGGTTAATAATGTGAATGGCCCTTGAGATTCCTCATGGGGTTTAGAGCTTACACTGCACAATAGGGGGAAAAAATGCAGAATGAAACCCCACCTTGAGGATCTCTGCAAGACATGTGTTGCCCATCACAATTTTAGGCATTTTACTCCTAAACCTTGCATTACTCTTCCTGTCTTCATCTATTATCAAGCACCCCCTTATTCTCCTAGTCCCCTGCCTAACACCCACTTCTTCAATAAATCCTTTCTCCTCATCAATAATCCCAGACCCAATCTCTCCTGAAATGTTTTGTAGCTTATTTAAATTGCAAGATTGTCTATGCATCCATGTCTATGCATGTGTAAATTATGATACCACACACATAAATGTGTATTAACTAGGGCTGTTGATTAATCACAGTTAACTCACACGATTAACTCAAAAAAATTAATAATCATTAAAAAATTGTATCGCGATTAATCGCAGTGTTAATCGGACTGTTAAACAATAGCATACCAATTGAAATGTATTAAATATTTTGGATGTTTTTCTACATTTTCATATATATTGTATTCTGTGTTGTAATTGAAATCAGTGTATATTATTTTCTATTACAAATATTTGCCCTGTAAAAATGATAAACAAAAGAAATAGTATTTTTCAGTGCACCTCATACAAGTACTGCACTGCGATCTCTGTCGTGAAAGTGCAAATTACAAATGTAGAATTTTTTGTTACATAACTGCACTCAAAAACAAAACAATGTAAAACTTCAGAGCCTACAATTCCAGTCAGTCCTACTTCTTGTTCAGCCAATCGCTAAGACAAACAAGTTTGTTTACATTTATAGGAAATAATGCTGCCCTCTTATTTACAATGTCACCAGAAAGTGAGAACAGGCATTTGCATGGCACTTTTGTAGCCAGCACTGCAAGGTATTTATGTGCCAGATATGCTAAACATTCATATGCCCCTTCATGCTTCGGCCACCATTCCAGAAGACATGCTTCCATGCTGAGGACGCTTGTTAAAAAAAATGTGTTAATTAAATTTGTGACTGAACTCCTTGGGGGAGAATTTTATGTCCCTCGCTCTGTTTTACCCACATTCTGCCATATATTTCATGTTATAGCAGTCTCGGATGATGACCCAGCACATGTTGTTCATTTTAAGAACACTTTCACTGCAGATTTCACAAAACGCAAAGAAGGTACCAACGTGAGATCTCTAAAGATAGCTACAGCACTGGACCCAAGGTTTAAGAATCTGAAGTGCCTTCCAAAAATCAGACAGGGGCGAGGTGTGGAGTGTGCTTTCAGAAGTCTTAAAAGAGCAACATTCCGATGAGGAAACTATAGAACCCGAACCACCAAAGAAGAAAATCAACCTTCTGCTGGTGGCAGCTGACTGAGATAATGAAAATGAACATGCGTCGGTCCGCTCTGCTTTGGATTGTTATCAAGCAGAACCCGTCATCAGCATGGACACATGTCCCCTGGAATGGTAGTTGAAGCATGAAGGGATATATGAACATTTAGCGCATCTGGCACGTACATATCTTGTGACGCCGACTACAACAATGCCATGAGAACACCTGTTCTTACTTTCAGGTGACACTGTAAACAAGAAGCGGGCAGCATTATCTCCTGCAAATGTAAACAAACTTTTTGTCTGAGCAATTGACTGAACAAGAAGTAGGACTGAGTGGACTTGCAGGCTCTAAAATTTTACATTGTTTTATTTTTTAATGTAGTTATTTTTGTACATAATTCTACATTTGTAAATTCAACTTTCATGATAAAGAGATTGCACTACAGTACTTGTATTAGGTGAACTGAAAAATATTATTTCTTTTGTTTTATTACAAATAATTGTAATAAAAAATATAAAGTGAGTATTGTACACTTTGTATTCTGTGTTGTAACTGAAATCAATATATTTGAAAATGTAGAAAACATCCAAAAATATTTAAATAAATGGTATTCTATTATTAACAGTGCGATTAATCGCTTGACAGCCCTAGTATTAACAATAAATTGTTCAAAAACATCAGCATGTGTAATACAACCTGGGTGACCAAGCAGGTTAAACTTGCACTTGTACTGGTTGTGTTCTCAGACCAGCAGTCAGAGAACACAAAAGGATAACTTCAGAACAGCTGCCAGTATTTTGGGAAAAACACTACCATGGAATTAATATTAACCCTACAGAACAACACACTCTAAAACTGCTCAACATTTTTCACTCTACTGTCAAAGAAACCAGTTTAAGAACAGACCCAAGATTCTTGGCCAGAACTAGTGGATAATGGTGTGAATTCATTGGTATGAGTAGCTGCATTCAGCCAACTGATAGAAGAAGTTAAATGCACCCCCTTGGAAATAATAAAATATTTAACCCTTCTTGTTATGTATGCCCTGTGTAGAGCTGTACAGCTACACCTGTGAAAACATTCCCTTTGATTTCAGCAGACCACCACATAGTAATGTTTACATATAGCACAGTATATATGCCAGAGACATCAGGTATGAAGTGCTCCATGAAAGCATAAGGGAGTGTTAGTAACAAACAGAAGGAATTTAGCTACCTTCTGCAATCCATCCCTTTACATAGAGAATAACTCAAAGGAAGCTGCTCTTTTTGCACTCTTATGTCAGCATACACAAATTTGGGTAAAAATAGTCACGGATACCATCCATCCCTTGCAGTAATGGCAGTTCATTGATAAATTCCCTGTGTGCATACACCTAGTCCAAGAAGACAGGAAGACTCCCAATTTGCACGCTCTATAATTGGTCATCTATAGGATCACAAGACCTGCAAGTCTTTATTGTGCAAATTCCAGCTGCAAGTACAGGTCGCTTTGCTACACTATATCAATTTTGTATGCATGCGTGCACACACATTTACTTTAAAAAGAGGAAGGTTTGTCTAGTGCAGGGATTGGCAACCTTTGGCAAGTGGCCCATCAGGGAAATCTGCTGGTGGTCCGGGACGGTTTGTTTACTTGCAGCGTCTGCAGGTTCGGCCCATCACAGCTTCCACTGGCCGCGGTTTGCCGTTTCAGGCCAATGGGGGCTGCGGGAAGCAGCATGGGCCAAGGGATGTGCTGGCCGTCGCCTCCCACAGCCTCCATTGGCCTGGAACGGTGACCACGGCCAGTGGGAGCTGCAATCGGCCAAACCTGCAGACGCTGCAGGTAAACAAACCATCCCGGGCCACCAGCGGATTTTCCTGATGGGCCACTTGCCAAAGGTTGCCAATCCCTGGTCTAGTGGTTAAAGCACAGGACATAGAATCAAGGGGTAGGAGTTTTATTCCTGGGCAAATTCTGTCAAGTCAAACTCTCCAAACTTTGCAAAAAGAAAAGGAGTACTTGTGGCACCTTAGAGACTAACTTTGTTATCCCCATTTTACAGACGGGGAAAACTAACAACTCCCTACCTCACTAGGGTGTTTTGAGATTAAGTTAATTCATGGTTTTAAAGTGCTCAGGCATCCTCAAATGTAAGGTGCCACAGAAGTATTTATTATGTTAGCAACAGCAGATTTCCTACAAGACGACAAAAAATGTTCTGGAAGCAACAAAGCTAACCCCTCAGGAAGGGAAGCTGAAATTTCCTCATCATTATCACAGGTCAAAGCCTCAGGGAGAAGAGGTGGCTTCACATCTCAAAAGAGGGAAGCCAGAGCTGTACATTTATGCATGGGGAGACCTCAGATTTCCCCTTGGCAAAAACAGATGTTTCACTCACACTTCTGAGCCAGGAGCATTGAAACAATAATATAAGTATCATTCATCAGCATGTCCCTTCCCCTTCCACAAAAACCTCAGGAGTTACAGATTAAACCTATCATCTATTTACTATATCAGTTAACCCCTCTGTCTCCCCTCACCTCTTAATTCCCCCTTTCCTGTCCATACCAACCTTCCTTGAACATCTGGCTTGTCCCCCAACTGAAAATTCAATTTGTTTTCCCTCCCTCATCTTATGTTGAAAGGTCTTGCATAGTTTGAAATGTCAAAGAGAAAACACGTTTCAGAGTAGCAGCCGTGTTAGTCTGTATTCGCAAAAAGAAAAGGAGTACTTGTGGCACCTTAGAGACTAACCAATTTATTTGAGCATAAGCTTTTGTGCATCCGATGAAGTGAGCTGTAGCTCACGAAAGCTTATGCTCAAATAAATTGGTTAGTCTCTAAGGTGCCACAAGTACTTTCTTTTTTCTTAAAGAGAAAACAGTAACTCTAAAAGTGTGTTGCAAGGAAGCCCTTCCTTCCCCCATCAAGGGGCCTAGCATGCTTTTGATATTCAAGTGTTTGGAGTTTTTCTTGTTTTTACATCTCCTGTAAATTCATCTGATCTACCAGGACGAGACCCAGGAGAATCCAGTCCACTTTGTCCAGTAGAATTTTCTGTTTACTATGCAGGTCTGTGTTCAACATGAAAGAGAAGGCATTCTTCTGACCAGGTTCAAAGTAAGCTATCCATTACGTTTCCCTTCAGCTGTAACTTCTGTTTGCTGAGGGCTTGTGAATTATACTGTCTTTGCTCCTCCCTTCTCTCCAACATACAGCTGCCTGCAACCTCCATCCCATGCCGACCTGCCACACACACCCAAAAAGGACACCTATTCAATTCCATAATAGATCATTACAAAGCATTTATGATGTGGGGACTAGCAAGATCTTGCTCTTCACTTTTCATTTCTCTCCAGCCCAAACATTCCCGGTGAAGATCTTTTAGTCTCAAGCCTGTGTCTTGGAGCTTCAGCACTTGCACGGGCTGCTCCAGCCTTCACTTCTGATTCTGTGGATCAGGCAGGGAGTTAATGGCACCACTCTAAACATTTGGGTACTGTGTTACCTGAAGACTGTTTAATAAAATAATGACACTTCGCATTTCTACAGCACCTTTCAGTCACAGACTTCAAAATGCTTCACAAAGAAGGATAAGTATCATTCTCCCCATTTTACAGAAGGGAAACCTGCAGCTAAATTAAATCATTTGTCCAATGTCACACAGTGATTGTGTGAGAGAACAAGGAATTGATCCCAAGCCTCCTGAGCCCCAGCCTTGTGCCCTGTCCACTCAACTATGCTGCTTGTTCTCCAAGTGATTACGTGATTTTCCAAGTCTCGGTAATACAAGGAGTCCTTATACTGTACACAGAGCACATTCCATCCACAAGCAAGGCAGAAGATCATAGTCCCAATGTGCAGCTACAATAATAAAAATAATAATAATTAACTGAGATACAGCTACAAATTGGAGAAATAACAGGATTATAGGAAAGACTCCATTGAGGAATATTTCCATGGACTACAGAGAAAGCAAAGTCATGGCCAGTGCAGACTTGAGTCCTCAATTCAATATCAATAAACTGTTGCTCTTAAGGTATGGATGTGACAGAAGATAAAAAGCAAGCAAACAGTAACTGAAACAAAGCTTAGCCCTCTAAACTCAAAAGATAACCTGAGCTTAATGACTAGGCATGTAACTGCTGCCCCAAACACTTTCCTGTTTGAAGATGGTTTTCAGGAAGTCACCAGCCACCGCAGCCTTGCTAGAATCTCCCAGCAAGAAGAAACTGCATTAGGTACATTCCACGAGTATTTCTAAAGTTAGAAACTGTCAAGCTTCTGCAGTCCCCACCGCCCCATTTACTCAGGCCTGGAGAACCCCATCCAAAGGGAACAACTATCCTGCTCTACTATCATTTCTTTCCTCCCTTGCACATGAAGCGGCTATCTAAGAAGAAAACTAGGGACAAAGTATTTTAACTATAGATTTATCATGCATTAAAATAAGTGCATTGGCAAAAGACCAGTTTGGAGACAACACCAATTAAACCAATCTCTCACCCCGCTTCCAAATATTATTGAAGAGTAGAATTCCCAGCCAGTGCGTTCACAAACCTTATTTTCAAAACTGAAAGCTTCAGGGGGAGGAAGTGGGGACTGCAAATTCCACTTGCCTGCAACCGGTACAATTCTCTCCTCTCTGGTGCACAAGGTCTGCACACACAGTTAAAGATTTACCACTAGAGAAAAATAAACATCTGGATTTAGCAGTGCACTTGGCTTTCAGGACTAGCCATAATAATCATCGGTTCCAAACAAGCTGCAATACAGGCATAAACAACCAAAAAAATAACTTACCAGTGCCAGCTATTTTCTGAGAGAGTGACTTGCACCAATAATAAAAAAGTTACTTTTTAACCTTCTATAACCAGATTCTGTTTAAAAGTACCTTTCATTCTAGGGACAAGGAAAGGCAAATAGATTGTCCACCTGTCCCTCTACAGAAAATCCATCAACAGCCTGTCTGAAGCCTCACTACTGTAGAGAAGAGAAGTCTTTGGCCTTCCTAGAGCATACACAGCCAAACTGTGGTGGTTCACAGAAGAGGAGCTCAACCATCTCAAACTAAACAGGGACCATCAAACCCACACCACGATGCTAGAGATAAAAGTAATGGTTCAAGTTCCTCCAGTCTACCCTGCCTTCCACAGCCAAGGCTTCCTTCACTAAAACCCAATTCACTCCCACAGTTTACAATATTTGTCAGAGGAAGACAAATGAAGACGAGCAGGTCAGTCAGTTACAGAACTACTAGACAGAAACAGCCTATGCCAAAACACCATCACTGTTTCATCATTATAAGCCTCCTAAAACAGCCAGATCAGAACTTTCCACAACAGACACGCCTAACCAAGCTTGCTCTCTGGCACTATAAAACACCATCTCACAAAGACACTTGTTCTAATCTCTTACACTGGTCCTTGGCAGCAACAGCCCAGATTTATTTTACAAACATGACCATGGGGGGGAGAAATGCAGTAACCCCATATCTGTAGGGTTAACAAAAGGACGCACATACCTGATGCTGGAAGCAATCCTACCAAACTTCTTATTTCTTTCATGCATAAAACCTACTTACTTTTTGTTAACTCTACCTTTGTGTGTTTTCAAGTGGACACAAAACACTACCCACAGAACAATAATTAGTGATCAGCTGTCTGAAGCTGCTCTAATTAACTGTATCCCTCTCTCCTCCCTCAAAGAGAAAACTGGCAGAGAAGTGTCCTTCTGCAATTGATATCTGATTAATATCCAATAGATCAGCTTTCAGGGGGCTGTACTCTGCCTTTCAGAGAGATGGAGATGATCATACAACTGTCCCTCCCATCTTTAATTACCAGGAGTCTAGTGAATTAAAAAACATATATTAAAAACAAGTAAATAAGACACATCAGAAGCTCCCTCCCGTTCTCATTGCATAACTAACACTAGCAGAATGTGCTGCAAGTTTCACACAACGTCATGATCTTAAGAGCAGCTCCCAATGCTGAAGTTTTAAGAAAATGCAGCTGAATGTCTTTTTCAAGTTAGGATTTATTTTTGGCTTGCCTCAATTGGGAAAGGAGAAGTGGTCCACATCCTGGAGAGTCTTCCCAGACTGTCTATGATGACAGTACCTAGCAGACTGCATCATAAATTTCACCAAGTGTTTAAAGTGTCACTGAATCCACTTACATAGCCACAGTAAAACAAAACACACTAAAAAAAATTCATTTTAGCAGCTATGAAAGTGTCCAGCTATATAACTCCCAGTGAGAGTGTTTTACAGTTTGCCAGACTATTCAGTTTTCAGATTAAATTATGGAGAAGGGAACCATTAAAAATGTATCCACATCTTTAACAAATGCAAACAGTGCCCTGAATGTACTGTGGTCTTGTTCACGATTCATTCAGTATAAAAACCACTCGACTTTGCAATCCATTAGCCCTCTCTACCCTCCAGTGGTAACAGCTTCCCTTACAGGCAGGCCCCAACCTCAGCCACGATACATGAGTTCACTACCAGCTCTCTCCCTACACAAGGAGGCAAGCTAAGCACAAGATGAGAATGGACCCAACTCATGCCTGAGGTCAAAACCTTGGAAAGACTAGTCCAGTAAGCCAGGTCCTAACAGACCCCATGATCCACAGAGTCACTGGGCAAGTCAGTTTGCCTCTTTGTGGCTTGGTCATCGCCAAGATATGGGGAGGGCACATCAATACATCTCATCCCAAGGAAATGGGACTGGCCAAGGCATCTCTGCAGACCAACACTGTGAGTGTGAAGTCTTCTTTGGAAATGGGTGGAGTGGGGCAGCCCTGGTACACGCCACCACATGGCCCCAGCCCAGCTGTCCAGAGTGGGGAGGCAGCTCTGACATGCCTCCTTCTCAGCATTTTTTCAGGGGTGAGGGCAAGGGAGAAGGCAGCCCTGACAAACACCTTCCCCTGCCTAACTTATTTGGGGAGGCCGACAGGAGCAAGGAATCCCTGACACCCCCAGTTCAACTGAAAGAGAAAGAGACAGCCCTGAATCCTGCCACCTCCTATGTCCATCTCCCAGTTGGTGGAGAGAAGGAAGAGACAGCACCGACACCCCCGCCTCCTGCACCCAGCTCCCTTGGGTTGGAGGGGGAGACAGACCCCGACCCCCCCCGCCCGGCTTCCTTAGGTGGGGGAGGGGAGCAGAGACAACCCTGACACCCTATCCTCCTGTGCCTGACTCCCTTGGGGGGGGGGGACACAGCCCTGACACCCCCTCCTCCTGCGCCTGGCCCCTGGCAGGGAGGGGGGAGAGAGACCCTGACACCCCCTCCTCCTGCACCCGGCCCCTGGGGGGGGAGGGGAGAGAGACCCTGACACATACCCCCCTCCTGCGCCCGGCCCCTGGGGAGGGAGGGGGGAAGACACAGCACTGACACCCCCTCCTCCTGCACCTGGCCCCTGGGGGGGGAGGGGAGAGAGACCCTGACACATACCCCCCTCCTGCGCCTGGCCCCTGGGGGGGGGGGAGAGGGGGAAGACACAGCCCTGACACATACCCCCCCTCCTGCGCCTGGCCCCTGGGGGGGGAGGGGGAAGACACAGCCCTGACACATACCCCCCTCCTGCGCCTGGCCCCTGGGGGGGGAGGGGGAAGACACAGCCCTGACACCCCCTCCTCCTGCGCCCGGCCCCTGGGGGGAAGACACAGCCCCGATACCCCCTCCTCCTGCGCCCAGCCCCTGGGGGGGGAGGGGAGAGAGACCCTGACACATACCCCCCTCCTGCGCCCGGGAGGGGAGAGAGAGACCCTGACACATACCCCCCTCCTGCGCCCGGCCCCTGGGGGGGAGGGGGGAAGACACAGCCCTGACACATACCCCCCTCCTGCGCCCGGCCCCTGGGGGGGAGGGGGGAAGACACAGCCCTGACACATACCCCCCTCCTGCGCCCGGCCCCTGGGGGGGACGGGGGAAGACACAGCCCTGACACATACCCCCCTCCTGCGCCCGGCCCCTGGGGGAGGAGGGGGGAAGACACAGCCCTGACACCCCCTCCTCCTGCGCCCGGCCCCTGGGGGAGGAGGGGGGAAGACACAGCCCTGACACCCCCTCCTCCTGCGCCCGGCCCCTGGGGGAGGAGGGGGGAAGACACAGCCCTGACACCCCCTCCTCCTGCGCCCGGCCCCTGGGGGAGGAGGGGGGAAGACACAGCCCTGACTCCCCCTCCTCCTGCGCCCGGCCCCTGGGGGAGGAGGGGGGAAGACACAGCCCTGACACATACCCCCCTCCTGCGCCCGGCCCCGTGGTTACAGGGGAGGAAGAGAGAGACCCTGACACCCCGCCCGGCTCCCTTGGGTGGTGGGGGAGACGGGCCCCGACACCCCGCCCGGCGCCCTTGCGGGGGAGGACACCGCCCCAGCTCCCGAGGCGAAGCAGCCCTCGCAGCCCCCCTACCCCCCGTTCCGTACCGGTGGCGGCTCCGCCCGAGCCTGCGGGCACCTCCCCGTCCATCTCGCCAGCGGTCATGTGAGCCCGGGATCCCCGCCGCCGCCCTCCCCTTCCTGCTCCGCGCCCGCCCCTCAGAGGGGGCGGAGCCGGGGGCTGGAGAGTCCGACTCGCCTGGCCTGCCCGAGGCCGGGCTGAGGGGAGGCGTCCGGGGCTCCCGGGCCTCGTAGGCTGAGACGTGAAGGGGCGCAGAGGGGGAGATGGGGACACCCGGTGGGGAGGAGACACTGGGGGGGCGGATGGGAACCCCATGCCGGGAGGGAGCGGGGCCACATGAAGTGGAGCAGAGAGGGGAAGAAGGAGCGAGGAAGCGAGGGGGGACATGAGGGAGGCGGCGGAGTCACTTTCATGTTGTCGTGTCCGCCTGAAAGCCCAAGGTCTTTCTGTCTCCACGACAGTCGCTTAATCGGCTTCAGAGTAACAGCCGTGCTAGTCTGTATTCGCAAAAAGGAAAGGAGGACTTGTGGCACCTTAGAGACTAACCAATGTATTTGAGCATGAGCTTTCGTGAGCTGCAGCTCACTTCATCGGATGCATCCTGTGGAAACTGCAGAAGACATTATATACACAGAGACCATGAAACAATACCTCCTCCCACCCCGCTCTCCTGCTGGTAATAGCTTATCTAAAGTGATCACTCTCCTTACGATGTGTATGATGATCAAGTTGGGCCATTTCCAAAACCTGGATTTCCTTTATGCATCATAAAGCATTCAAAAATAAGAAAGCTTGTCCTACAGATGTATTTTCTAAAGGTACATCAGATGAGGATTTCAGACATGCATAACTCACATCTTATTTTATCAACAGATCTTTCTCAATCTGGAACTATATGGCTGATTCTAATATAAATAAATAAGACATATTGCATAATGTTGTTTTTTTTTTTTTTGAAACACAGCCAAGAAAGCAGAGAGAATGTAAAATTTAAATGTTTATGAATTGTGAATCTTCTCATTACAATACTACCAGCCTACAATACAGTAATACTTTTCACTTTCAATTTACAAACCACTGTACATACATTCACTAATTAATCTTCATTTTACTTCGGCAAGATAGGTAATTAGTATCCCCATTACTACATAAGGAAACTAAGACACAGAAAGTTACTTTACAAAGTGAGACTTGTAGACCTCGGTAATCATGAGCATGCCACTCTCCCTTGAATTTTTTTCATGCTGCTTCCCCACCCAAAAGATGTGAATGACCCAAAGATTCTCCTTTTCCTTCTCCTTCTTGCCCTAGCACTTCTTATGTTGTGCTCCCCAACAGATTAGGAAACAGAGTAAAACTGACTATTCAATTAAAACAATACAGCACAGATACTCCATCTTCTTAGCAAACCAGTAGGACTATCATGAAGCTGATCAGCCCTTTTCTTGAGGACATCAGAACCGCTGGGTCATTTGTACTTTTTGTAGACAGGAAGGGAGGAGGGAGTGGTGAATGTTCAGCACTTCTAAAAATCAGGCCCTATGCTCTTTTCTGTGTAGATATATAATTTGTAAACAAAATGCACAGCAGAATCTACTTGTTCTCATTTAGCCATACGTCTTGGATTGGATTGTACTTATCTTCAAAAACTATTATTATGCCCCAATATGAATATGACATTTTTCACTTAGAATTGCTTTTGCACACTATAGGTGGAGTCATGCAGAAAAATATTGTGAAAAAACGTAACCCAACTGCAGAAATGGTATTTGAATAGGGTTTTAAAGGTCTTCTTTAGCATAAGCCATTGATGCTTCACTTTTACGATAAACACAATAAGAGGCAACATGGACTGGTGGATAGGACACCTCTAGGCACTAGTGTAATATAAATAATAAAAATTACTAGAGAGAGGGGAAAAAAAATTGGGTCATTTGCACCATGGAGATGGCAGGGGCCAATGGGCTCAGTGCTGCAAACATAGTGGGTATTTACGTATGTTTTCCTGTAGAGAGTTTACAGGGTCAGCCTTAACTGTCAGTACTTAAAACCTTGGGCATTAGAAACTGCCCCACTGTAACATACCAGTCTACAGTCCAGACTAATGAGTAGCTGTGTCATCCCTGCTCTCTAACCTGGGTGCCCTTTACAATGCTTTGCTGCTTTAGCCCAGTCTGGACTGCTCACAAACAGCTTCCAGCCGGCAAGTTACTCCCAGCTATGTCTCTGTGTGTGCTGCAGATAGCCAGCCATACTTTGGCTCATACCAATCTTAGTTATGCTGCAGGGTGACCCCAACTCACTCTTAGTCTTAGATTTCCCCCTTTCCTCCCCCAGAAATGTATGTCCTGTACTGCCCAGCCCTCTCCTGGACAATTAAAGTTTGTATATAGTCTGTTATTGCCTTTATAGAAATAATATGCACATACTTGACGCTCCAAACAGAGTTTCCAAAACACTTTGGTTTAAACACACTGCATTAGATAAAACAAGTTTATTAAGTACAAAGATATAGGCTTTAAGGGACTACAAATAATGAGGAATAAAAGTCAGAAATGGTTAAAAAAATAAAGATAAAATGCAACTGGTGCCCAACTTAACAAACTATGTTAAATTCAAAGCAAAGTTTTCTGACCACATGTTCTCAACAGTCTTATTGACTAAACTTCTTAGGTCAGGACCCCTTCTGCAGTTCAATGGCTGCTTTCTTTGTCCGTTCTGGTGCAGAGAATCAATGGACAGAAAGAGAGAGGGAGGGTGCATGGGGTGTTTGTTCCTTCTTTTTGTAGTGTCAGTCCCCATCTTGGAAAACATTTCCGGCAGAGATTCAAGACACAGACAGTCTATGGAGAAGGATGTTTCCTGCTGCTTTTCCTCACCTTTTTGAGGTTTCTTTGTCTACCCTTCCTGATTGATCATGCTGTTTACTAGTTAAATGCAAATTAAGCAGAGCACAAGTTCCTTTGTTCGAGACAGACCTGTTTGCCAGGTTTGGAACACATTAATAACATTATACAGGGAAATCTTATGACTTCACATACAATGTTGCCACACATATTTTAATAGGACAATATGGACCAGCAAATTATGAGTTTTCAGATGATACCTCTCAAGACATACTTTATACCAGAGGTGGGCAAACTACGACCCGCGGGACCCTCCTGCCCAGACCCTGAGCTCCTGGCCTGGGAGGCTTGCCCCCAGCCCCTCCCCTGCTGTTCCCCCTCCCCCGCAGCCTCAGCATGCCACGCCGCGTTGCGCTCTGGGTGGCCGGGCAGTGCAGTTGCAGAGCCACGGCCTGACCCGGTGCTCTGGGCAGCGCAGCTGTAGAGCCGCCAGCCACTGGTGCTCCAGGCAGCGTGGTAAGGGGGGAGCGAGGGGGTGGGTAGAGGACAGGGGAGTTCAGGGGTGCGGTTAGAGGTCGGGGGGTCAGGGTGGGGAACAGGGGCGGTGGATGGGGCAGGAGTCCCGGGGGGGCTGTCAGGGGACAGGGAACGGGGGGGTTGGATGGGGCAGGAGTCCCAGGGGAGCCCTCAGGGGGTGAGAAGCAGGGGGGTCAGATAGGAGGCGGGGGCCAGACCACACCTGGCTGTTTGGGGAGACCCCGCCTCCCCTAACTGGCCCTCCATACAATTTTGGAAACCCGATGTGGCCCTCAGACCAAAAAGTTTGCCCGCCCCTGCTTTATACCAAGATTAGTACAACAGTGTGTAGGGTGTGGACACAGGTACATTCTGTCACACCCACCCAATCCTGAAACTGCTGATTAAGGATGGAAAGAGTCACACTGAAAAAGCAGTGAAAAACAGTTGGCATACGGGCAGAGAAGCAGTTTCTATAGAAAGGGAAAGAAATAAAAGAGAAGAGAAGCTGAAAGTTATTGCAAATGAAGGGGGACTGTAGAGGCAAAGAGAGGGGAGAAAGGTCATGTGTTTAATCTGAGTGGTAACAAAAGGAAAACTGGTTAGTCTGAAGGTAGCTCTGCTCCATCCCCAGCACCTTCACTTAATGTTGCTGCAAACTAAGTCAAGATCCTGATATGCAAATCAACAATAATTTACTGAAAAAAATCTATTATTGCATCCCTCATTGCATAAAAATAGCCCATTCTAAATTTCCTTCTTTAAGAGCTTCAGGTCCTAGATTCTCAAAGTTATTTAGATGCCTAAATACCATTGAGGATCAGGGCCCAGGGGAGAATATGTAATAGCCAGATAAATACGGTACACTAAATTAGCTAGATTTGAGAGGAGTTAGAGTGACATCCTGTGACTAGTTTGCAAAATAACAAATCTGGATTTCCTGACTTTTCCCCCTCAAGTTTCTTCTCCTAAATGTCACTTTAAAATTGAGAAGATATTCACAATCAACTCTAAGACCCAAACATGCTGCCTTATATATGCCACTCTGAATACATCACACTGTGTCACAAACTCAAAATGGTACTTCACACTTTTTTCCTTTGGTCTTAGGCCTGAAGTGTTCCTACCAGAATTTACATGGCTTTCTAGCAGGTAATGTACCCCTAAATTACAGGTGGGCTTGCTCAGAAAATCATTTGCTGATCACCTCTGTAGGAAATGTGGTAATTAAAGGGGCAATACACCAACATTTAAAACCCAGTATTGTTACAAGTGATACTTAAGGAGCATGGAAAGAGCTTAGAGAAAAAATATTTTTCTCTAGTTTTCCAGTTTTATTTTATGACTTTGACTGCACTTTACATAGAATTATGTTCAGTGTTCCTCCTGAATAGTCATTTTGTCAGTGTCCTTGCTTGTGGTAGGGGAGGCAGAAATATTTTTAAAAGGGGGGAAAATGTGATTGATTATAAAATCACAAAAATTGGCCGAGCACCTGATGTAGTCACCTGAAATGACTTTTGTAATATTAACAAAATAACTAGATTTCAAGTTGATGGTGTCCTTCTCAATAAACAGTTTTGAGGCAGTGGCTATCTCTCATTGCATCAGCAAATGGTACCTTTCAGCCACTCCTTATCCAGGCACCAGTAACAGAGAAAACCTTTCTGTGTCCCATTTCTATTGCTTCTGATGAGGCAATGACTCGCCCCGTCCCAGTACTCAGGGCCATCCATCTAGAGCTTCACTGCACATGGGGTCCCATGTGAATGGCTCATCATCTCATGGCTTATTTAGGCTGTTGCCAGATTTCAGATGGTGCCCTAAAGCTTAATTGTTCTGTATGCCATACCCTAGCCCCTTTCAGGTGTGGCATTGCAATGAGGGCTCCCTGGAGGTGAGCAGCTCCGTACCCCTTTTCCCAGGATCCCTGCCCCTGACAGAAAACAGGGTTTCATCATAACCCTGGTTTCAGAATAGCAGCCGTGTTAGTCTGTATCTGCACAAAAAAAAAAGAGGAGTACTTGTGGCACCTTAGAGACGAACAAATTTATTTGAGCATAAGCTTTCGTGAGCTACAGCTCACTTCATCAGATGCATGCAGTAGAAAATACAGTGGGGAGATTTTATATACACAGAAAGAAAAGGAGTACTTGTGGCACCTTAGAGACTAACCAATTTATTTGAGCATAAGCTTTCTGAGCTACAGCTGTATGCATCCGATGAAGTGAGCTGTAGCTCACGAAAGCTCATGCTCAAATAAATTGGTTAGTCTCTAAGGTGCCACAAGTACTCCTTTTCTTTTTGCGAATACAGACTAACACGGCTGTTACTCTGAAACCTGTCTATGTACACAGAGAACATGAAGCAATGGGTGTTACCATACACACTGTAAGGAGAGTGATCAGGAGTACACTAGAGTCACTTCAGGCTCATACTTTGCCTCTAGTGTCATGGCGGTCACACGTCCCTATTCCCAGCGCCTAGAACCTCCCTAGGAAGTGCTCTTCCAACCACGTGAAGGGGGGAGAGAGAGAGAGAGCGCTGATGTGGCGACCTTTGTTGGACCGTACCATCCTAAATGTGACCCCTTCTTACCGGGGGTTTAAATAGTCTCCGAAAATGTTTGCTGTGTCTTCTCGTAGTACCGCCCATGATCATGTGCTACCCTCCCTTCGATTGGCGTTGGTAGCGTCCAAGCGTTGGCTATGTCCATTATACAACATTTGTAGGGGTACCAGGGATATATTATCCTATTATTATACCGTTTTATCATTTTACCCCCTTATCTTAAATACATTACAATACCCTGGGTGCATTTTATTTTTAATCTATACAGGGAGGTGTATTCGGTATCTCTCCCTTTTCCACCTTCGAAGATGGTTCAGTCAGGCCTCACCTAGTGCTGCTGACGAGGGCTGCCATGTTGGACTAAACCAAACTGGTGTATGAAGAAGGGAGAATTGGTTTTGAGGGGAGGTAGGGATTGAAGTCGCCATCGGCGCTGTAGGGAGCGGGATGGAGAAGAAGGCCAGGTGATTATAGAGCGTGTGGCGAGAGGAAGGTACTGGGTGAAAAATTACACCCCACCCTCCCCCCACACACTAGGAGTTGGTGTGTTCTGCTTCGCCATGCCCGCCGGGTCTCGCGCACATGGCCTAGCCGTCGGAGACTCCCCTCCCCCCTGCCTTTCCCCGGAGAGCCTGAGTGAGCGCGGCGGGCCCAGCAGCGACCCCCTCCCCATGCAGGAGACGGAGGAGAGCCAGGCGCCCGCGGCGGCCGGAGCCGAGGGGTCCGGGGACGAGCCCGAGCAGCCGGACGGGCCCCCCCAGCGGGAGGAAGCGTCTTCGCCGGCGCCGCCATCGCCCGGCTCCCAGGAGGAGCAGCCGGCGCCGCCATCGCCCACTTCGCAGGAGGCGCCGCCCGCCGCTGAGGAGGCCGTCGCCCGCCCGGAGGAGCCGCCCGGCCCGCAGACCCCCGAGGAGAAGGCGGAGGCCGCGGCCGAGGAGCGGGAGGAAGCCGAGCCCGCGGAGGAGCCCGAGGACGACGTCTCCTTCAGCGACCCCGAGGACTTCGTGGACGACATCAGCGAGGAAGGTGCGGAGGCCGGGGCTGTGTGGCTGGCCCGCCGGGGGCCGAGGCCTGGTCAGGCCGGGCCTCCAGGCGCGGGGCGTGGCGGGGGGGCCTCCAGAGGCGGCCGGAGCGGCGCAAACCTGGACAGGCGGGAAGGGGCGAGCGGCGGGGCCCACGGGTCTGTGGAGCCGTCAGAGACCGGGGCCTTGGGTGCCCGCCTGGGCATCACGGTGGGTGGGGGCGTAGCGTCCGCCAACTAGGCCGTGCTGCGCTGGGCTCCGGATTCCCGTCCTCCCTGTCCCCGGCGCCGCGTGAGGGAGGCGGGCGGCCTGACGGGCATCTCTAGGCCCGGCTCGCTGCGAAGAGCCGGGCTGGGACCCCGCTGAAGCGGCTCCATAGGGGCCCTGCATCCTGGTCCCCCTGGTGACTAGTTGGTGGGCCGCCAGCGGTGCAGGGGAGGCTCGTGTCCTCAAGACCCCCAAGGCTCCCGCCCCCCTTGCCAGGCGGTGCCACCCCGCGGCGCTGCCGCTGGTCCGCTTGCACCGTGGGGAGGGAGAGCCGCTCGAGCTGCGGCTCTCGCAAGCCACTGTGATCTGCTGCGCGCTGTGTAGCGTTCCTTGGCATTTGCACCGGGGGTCCCAGAGCAGGCGTCTCTTACATCCCGCACATGCCAGCCACGCTGTTCGTATGTGGTGTTTCTATTACAGCAGCTTATTCAGAATCCTTTTCAGAATAGGGTCCTCACTCTGTTATGCATACAAATGCACAGTGGGGATAGAGTCTCTGCCATGAAGGGCTCATAATGTTAGCAGATGGCGTCTGTGCACGTGAGAGCAGGAGTCTCTTCTATATTAGTACTGCTGTATTCCAAGTACGCTTAAACGTTAAGTTTGTTAAAAGCAGTGTTTTTATTATAATATAAAACCTATTAAACCAAACCTCTTAAGTACCTTTCATATTAATGTACCATAAAGTACTTGGTAAACTTAATTGCTTTTCATTCTTAAACCCACTAACATTTGAAAGCATTTGCATATTTGCCAGCCCAGGACAATGATGTAATTCACTTGATTGTTCCCAGATCTCATCCTTTAGTTATTTTGGATTATCTAGCATATGGATTTTCAAACCAGCCCGTCAAACACCTCTCCTCAAGGTCTACGGAGTGAAAAGTTTTGAGAATGGTAGGGAGGGGTCATTCCATCAGTGAGTGGATAGGATTGCTCTTATGTGATCTTCAGAATGCAATAGCTGAAGAGCATTTTATTTGCTACTAGTGAATCCAAGATGTGTAGCTACATGGAAAATATAGTTGAATGCTATCGTGTGTAATTATCTAGAGATGCATATAATTTGTGTTGTGGTTGTGGGGTGGGGTGGTGAAACTACTCCAAAACCATTTCTTTACTATAGTGAGACCTTGATAAACCAGCTAAACTTGCACACAATGGAATTTTATAAGCAATGTTGTGCTGTACCTGTATTTACTGTATTGAAACAGACAGTAATTATAGGCTCTCGTAATGTCTAAGTGCGGTGTCAGAACTGAAAAGATCCTCTGATTTTAAAATCTGATTTGCATATAAATTAAGTAAGAATCAGTTATTTCTACTAGTAAACAATGCATATACAGTGTGTATATTGCGGGGCAATGAGATGGTACTTTACTACATTAGAACAGTTAAACTCTAAAACTGTACAAAAATTGCTTTAGGCTAAGTAACTTATTTGTATGTTTTTTTCTAAACTTGTGCAGTGGTTAAAGCAGACATGATAAAAACTGCTTGGTCAGGTTTTTTCCCCCATCTTGGGAGAGGCCCTTTAGGTATCTCTACACTGCTGTTAGATACCCTTGGCTGGTCCTTGCCTGCTGACTTGGGCTAAGGAGCTTTTTAATTGGGATATAGATATTCCTGCTGGAGCCTGGCCTCTAGGATCCTGTGAGGTGGTTGAACAGCTCCTTAGCCCAAGCCATGTGAGCCTGAGTAAACTGCTGTGAGTTTTTTAAATTGTGGAGTATATAGGTACCCTGTGCTGAGTTTGGAATGACTGTGTTAATTTTTATCTTCATTCCATTCCAGAACCAGGTAGGCTCTCCCTTTCCACTTCATTGTTAAGGGCTAAACTCTTTCTGGTGTTTAGGGAATGTCATATAAGTAACCTGGTTACAAGATTTTAATCTAATTCTTGCTGGTTCACCAGCTAGCCTGACTTTTCCATCTTTGCTCACTGCTGCTTCAACTGTTCTCTCTTTCTCTTGAGAATCTGTTTTTGAAGGAAAAAGGAAGTAATATGTCCATCTCAGTCATTGCACTAAGAATAATCTTGTGCTTGTGGAAAGCCATTGGAAAGATTAGCTTTTTTTTTCTGTAATATCTTTAGTTCCTGCCCTCTCCACTCTGATCCACTGACCCTTCACTGATTGTGACTGTGCTGGTGAGTTAAGTTAATTTCTTTTACTTTGCAGTGGACCAAATCCTCTGCTATGTCAAGTATCATGCTTGCCCTAGTTTAAATCAGTTGGCAATGGTCCCCAAGGGACCATCTGCCTCTTGAAGATACCAGGAGCACAACACCCCTCCGTTCCAGACATGATTGTCTGCACTATAGGGTAGAGTATACATGCTGGCTATACTAGCTCTGTGCACTCTGAGCTATTGCTAGCTAGGAGCAGCATGAGGGGAGCAGGCCAAGGAACCTGGTCTGGTAGGTCTTTCCTTCAGTACAACCCTAATTCAATCCAGATAAAGCTGTGTTTGTGTATATAGTACAGCAGGGAGAATCTACAGAAAACAAGTTTAAATATGCATTACTCAGTCTGTCTAGATGTCTGGAAACTTGATTATGCAAAAGACTTTAAGACATTCAGAAATCTTAACTGTGACATTTCCTTATACCATCAGTGGTTCTGTCTGATCATAAACATGTCTTGCATTTCTTCTCAGTGGAGTTTCTCTTCTTTGGCCTTTGGTTTGTCACTACTTGTTGGAAATGCTTCCATTTCTATCTGTTATATATGAAAATCTTTTTAATTCTTGCTATGGCAAGGAAAAATACTTTAAATAACATATTGGTGTTTGATTAAAATTTATCCTCTCTGGTTAGCTGTCATGTCCCTGCAGAGATTTCAAAATTCCTCCTTTCACTCTGGGGCCTAAAGTGTCTATTGCATTTACAAACTAAACTACCAACACCTAAATCCCAGAGAAGAGTGATTACACTTCTATGTCTTTCATGTATTTTGCTGTCTTGGCTACTTGGAGAATGGTGTTGCAAACTGGATGTGCATCTTGAGAGCCCTGTATGCACTACAAAATTAATTTCTTTCTGACACCAGTCATCTACATCAGTTTGTCCTGAACCAGTGGCAAAGAGGTAATGAAAATCGGTTCACCTAGTTTACAACACCACTGCGGAAAATGTGATTTGCGAGTCAGTGCATGGTGGTCTTGATTTCACTCAATAGCAGTTAAATCAGTTTTGGCACCTGTTGCTGATCGCCATTGTCAGCGTTACAGCTGTCACTTTCTTAATGTAGATACTACCTTAAAAGCAAGTAGTATTCAAACTGGTGATGATGGTGTTTAGGAGCCCTAGTCGTGGACCAAGACCCCACTGTACTATGCATTGCAGAAGCACAACAAAAAGATGGTCACTGCCCCAGACCCCTATGTGAGGAGAAATTAACTGCTAAACATGCTTCTGTGTCAGCTGTGGGCTATCAGCAGAATAAGACCACATAAATAACTTACTGGGACAAGATGGAGCAAAATTTAAAGATCCTAAGGGCCTACCATGTAGTGACTTGAAAAGAGACTTGTGACTTACTGTTTCTCTTCCTCTTCTTATTAGCATTGTGAACACTGATATGTTCCCTTACATCAGGGGTGGGCAAACTATGGCCCGCAAGCCAGATCTGGCCTGTCGGGGCTTTGGATCTGGCCTGTGGGATTGCCACCCCCGTGGCGCCGCTGGCCCTGCACCGCTCCTAGAAGCGGCCAGCACCATGTCGCTGTGGCCCTTGGAAGAGAGGCGGAGGGCTCCATGCTCTGCTCTTGTCTGCAGGCATCCCCCCCCCACCCCACCCCCCGCTCCCATTGGCCGGGAACAAGGAACTGCAGCCAATGGGAGCTTTGAGGGAGGTACCCACAGGTGAGGGCAGTGTTGTCCGTTTCCCTTCTCCCCACCCCCCACCCCCCCCATATGGTGCTGGCTGCTTCCTGGAGTGGCTTGGGGGCAGGGAGGCTGCCATAGCCCAGCAGCACTGGGCCGGAGCCTGCACTCCAAACCCCCCCACCGCATCCCTCCTACACCCCAACACCCTGCCGAGTCCCCTGCCACACCCCTCCCTGCACCCCAACCTCCTGCCCTGAGCCCCCTCATACACCCTGTACTCCTCCTGCACCCCAGCTCCTTGCCCTGAGCCTCTTCCTGCACACACACCCCCTCTCATACCCTGCACGCCCTCCTGCACTCCTGCCCCAGCCCTATATTCATGGCCCTGCATGCAATTTCCCCACCCAGATGTGGCCCTCGGGCCAAAAAGTTTGCCCACCCCGTCCTATATGCTGCCCCAGAAATTCATTCAGTCATAGGATTAAGATCTGGGAAATTTGCTATACAGTGCCGAGTGTGATGCCATCACCCGTGGTCACTGTAACTGACACAGTGCACAGCCTACTAAAGACTGTTGTCTCTGGGGTGGCACTACAGGCAATGCCAGGTAGGGTCAGTGTGTGCAGCCCTTCTCATGTCATTCGAAACTGGAGAGCGCGCAGTGTGCTGGGATGCTTTTGTTCATCCCAATGACATGGCTGAAAAGCATGTAATGCCACTTTTGGATATAATGAGTGACTGAAGAAAGGCCAGGGCTTTGTGAGATTGTGACATTTTGCAGAAAGTCAAACCACTTTTTACTCAGGATTTGGTACTGACAGCCTGTATAGAATGCCTCTAGCGGCTCTAAGTCTGCCTGTAGCAGGGTCCAGGTTTCTGACACGTATAGCAATATGGGTAGTACTCACATTTGAGAGATCCTGAAATTTGTTAAATGTATGGTCTGTCATTTTTAAATAGGTACTATCAACTTGCTTGGAGTTGGTTTCAACAATTATTTAGAAATAGTTTTAATGTAGTTCACCTATGCTGTGATTCCTTCTGGCAGATTTTACGGTCATGTTTTATGGTTTTACTGTCATATTTGTATTTTGAATGTGTTGGCATTTTAAAAACAGAGGAAAGAAACAAACAGGAGAAACTGACTATTCAGCAGAAACAGTGACCTAGACTATGCATACTCCTGTCAAGTGTGCAAAGACAACAAAATGGAAGGGGGGAGGTGTGGTTGCTTTCTAACCTTTCCTCACTTATCCTACTTGTTACTTGTGTAGTAGATTGTTTGTTTTTTTTTTAAAAAAGGTTGTTTTTTTTTAAAGGTTACCTATTTTAATGTTGTCTAATCTTCCCAGGTTCCACTGGAGGACCTCTGCAGAGTCTCAGGGTGGTTTTGTGACCTCTGTCTAATACCTGAATTGAAGGGGGCATATGCATCCAACCTTTTAACAAATGCATTCTTTATCCAAAATTAGTTTTGTTTTGTTTTTTAATTCAGCTGGAAATGAATTGCATTAATCTCTTATCTTCCACTGGTAGCTATAATTGGGGCAGCCCTGCGTTAACAAGGATTCAACTACATAATTTTTGTTCTGTTGGCTCTTATGATGTCCTCGTTTTTCTGGCTTTCAAATAGCCTAGTTTTTCATTTAAGACACTACCTGGATTTTTGATTGAGGGGAGAGGGAGAGACTGAAAAAACTGTGGGAAGGAAAAGGTATAAATTGGTTGGTAAGGGTAATAGTTTTGATGTAGCATACTTAAACTTCTTTAAGGGATTGATGTGTTCAAAAAAGAACTAGATAAATTCATGGAGGATAGCTCCATCAATGGCTGTTAGTCAGGGTGGGCAGGGATAAAAAACCATGCTCTGAAGTGTCCCTAGCCTCTCTTTGCCAGAAGCTGGGAATGGGTAACTGGATGGATCACTTGATCATTACAGGATACTGGGCTGGATGGACCATTGGTCTGACCCAGTATGGTTGTTTTTATGTTTTTGATACCAAGTGACATTTTGATTTTATTTATCAATGACATGGAAGAAAACATAAAATCATCACTGATGAAGTGTGCAGAAGACACCCAAGTTGGGGAGTGGTAAATAGTGAAGAGGACAGTGCTCTGAACCTGGTGACATCTGGATCGCTTGATAGACCGGGTGAAAGCAAACAATATGCATTTTAATACAGCTAAATGTAAATGGTGTACAGCTAGGATCAAAGAATATAGGCCATACTTACAGGATGGGGGACTCTGTCCTGGGAAGAAATGACTCTGAAAAGGATTTGAGGTCCATGGGGCATAATCAACTGAACATGAGCTCCCAATGTGACACTTAGGCCAGAGGGAATTCTATGTCAACAAAATAAAATTTCTGTGCACAATGTTTTAAAATTCTACAGATTTTGTCAATACATAAATGTGGAGTCTCCAGCATGGCAGTGGGGGAGCACAGGCCACTGGCTGCATGGAAGTGAGAGATGACCCTGCTGCACCTGACCCTAACGCAGCACAAGGGCCGAGCCTACCCCTCTACTCTAGGTGCACCACGTGTGGGCAGGCAGGCTCAGCCCACCGGGATCCAGGTGTGGGGTGAGGGCAGTTCAGTATGGGATCTGGACACCAGCTCATTGGGGGGGGTTCAGGTGGTTGGGACTCATCGGGGGTGGGGGTCTATGTGTGGAAGGAGGGGGCTTGACTGGGGGGGTGGGGGTTCAGGTGCTGGTAGGGTGGGGATTCAGATATAGCTGCTTGGGACTCAGTGGGGTGGGAGTCCAGATGCGGGGGGTTCATCGGGGTGGTCCAGGTACAGGGGGTGTGGGTGTTTGATGGGCCTGCTTAACAGGGGATCCTCAGCAGCTGCTGCTGCCAAGAGGACGCTGCGTGCTGGGCTCCCACTTTCCCCATCCCCTTCTCTTCCATGTCCCATCCTCCTTCCCCCATTTTCCCCGCCCCCCACCCTTGTCCTGCCCCACTGCAGGCACTCACTTTTGTACAGAAAACAGGATGGCTCCCAGCACACAGAAGGGGAGCATGGACCCAGGAGGTGGCATCCAGCTGCAGAGTTAGCAGAGCTGTGGCACACACTCCTTCAGCTAGGCAGCTCTGCGCTCACAGAAATGGCCGGAGCAGTGGCACATGACCCCGCATGATATCTTTCTTCTCTCTCCCCCTTGCCATGCCTTGCCTCTGTTTGGGGGGCAATTTCCCCCCCAAAAAACTATGCACCCGGGCATCCCTAGACTTGCCCCCAACCCCGTATGACTTTCCTTTCACTTCCCCACAGAACGTGATGGGGAAGCAAGAAATTCTGTGGAGGGACATGAATTCTGCACATGTGCAGTAGTGCAGAATTCCTCCAGGACTGCACTGTGGTCAAAAAGAGTTAATCTGATCCTGGAATGGGTAAACAGGAGTGTCAAGTAGGACTAGAGGGGTTATTTTATCTCTGTATTTGGCACTGGTGTGACTGCTTCAGGAATACTGTCTGGTTCAGGTGCCCACAGTTCAAGAAGGGTGTTGATAAATTGGCGAGCATTCTGAGAAAAGCCACAAAAATGATTAATGAATGAGGAAATATGCCTTTTAGTGATAAATTAAATAGATTCAAAGAACTCAGTCTAACAAAGGGAAGGTTAGGGGGTTACTTGGTTGGTCTATAAGTAGCTGCATGTGGAACAAATATTTAATAATGGGCTCTTCAGTCTAACAAAGAAAGAAAGATATAATATAATCCAGTGGTGTAAATTGAAGCTAGACAAATTCAGATTGAAAACAGTGTATACATTTTTGACAGGGAGGGTACTTTACCATTGGAACAATTTACCAATCACTGGCGAATTTTGAATCCAGATTGGATGTTTTTCGAAAAGATATGCTCTAGGAATTATTTTGGGGGTAGTTCTGTGTCTTGTATTATACAGGAGGTCAGACTAGATGATCACAATGATCCCTTCTGGCCTTGGAATCTGAGTTTATGGACCGCTTGCATCATAAAGAAGCAAAAGAACAAAGCAAAAACCACTTTGCATTTATCTACCCTACATTTATAATAATACTGTGGTGCTAACACATTTTGCCAAAATCTGTATAGTAACTGTCAATCCTGTGTAATCTTGGTAATGTTTTATGCATAAAACCGAACAGTTTGGAACAAACTATAGCAGGCTTAACAGACAACGTAATTGTATATTCACTAAATTAAAAATAACACAAGGTCTAATTTTCTGTTTTCTGGTTGGTTGAAATTGAGTAAGCATTTATCAGTGCCAGATATTTCCCAGCACTGTCCTCTTTTCTTTCCCAGTTTCAGCCTCTGGGTAAATAATTCAAAAATTCTGATCACGTCAGTTACTAGACAGCTGGCAAAAACTCGTGGTTAAAGCTTTAAACACTTCCAACACCTTGTCACGTTTTCTGGTATTTAGGTGTTTTCATGATGCTTATTAAATCTTCCTGATTTCTGAATGCTGTCTACACAGTCTGACTCTCCAGACTGCATCTTTAAATTGCAGTTCAGAAGTGAAATGACACCTATCTCTCTTCTGTATTAGCTATATTTTTTAGTAGTGTTTTTGCAATGATTCATCTTTTTTGGAAATTACAGGCATAAATTGATTGAATTCAGATAATTATTTGCGTATCTGAAGGAACCAGGATTGTCAGAATTATTTCTGCTCTGTTGTTGTCTCCAGATCTCTTTTTCCTGCCCCTATTTAGCCTTATTGTCAGTAGACTTTGTTCCACTCAGTCAGATAGCATAACTAGAAGCCTTGGTAAAACTGAAGGAGATATTTTTTCAGTCTTATAGTATAACAAGGTAATGGGATGCACTGGTTATAAATCTTGGGCTTTGCTACATAAAGCAGATATAAAGTGGCACTTAGTCCTTGTTTCTATGTCATTTTGATTAATGGATCTGATGTCAGTGCATGTCTTAGTGCTGGGGGATTTGTTTGGGGGGATTAGTTTGGAGTCTGTCAATTTCTCATCTTGGGCGGTGGCGGGGAGGGGGGCTGTTACTAGACACTACCCAGAAATCTGACCTGTATTCTATGAAATGGAAAAACTACATGAATGCAGTGTTGTTGTTGAGGTTCTGTGACTTACGTGCATGTGAAAGTTATGGTTCCCAGAGCAATTGTACCTTGGATACATTGCACATACATAATGTTTATGCCTTAATATATGTGTGTGAAAACGGAGGATTAGAATAGAAGTTCAGTTACAGCTTGAACTACCACTGTCTTCCTAGTGAGAACTAAATTTGTTGTGTCCATGCCATGTTTCTGTAGGAACTATACTTCTGAATTTCCTGAGTTCTGTATATGTAAAACCTCAACCATAATATTAGAGTAAGACTATTTTGGTTTTAACTTCCTTTTCCAAATAGAAACTTGAAACACAGGCTCACTGTACCATCCTACCAGCTAAACTTTTTCTCAGGCAATGTAAAGGGTGTTGTAGGAGATGGGCTAGGAGGGTTTGCAGGATACGGATGACCTGTCAGAATGTCAAGAGGGTTGAGAAGATACGTTCAGTTGCCTCGTGCTTAAAATGGCTTAACAAATTTTCCCCACTTCCATATAGGGTGACCAGGTGTCAGGTTTTCGACTGGAACACCCAGTTGAAAAGGGACCCTGGCGGCTCTGGTCAGCACCACTGACCGGGGCATTAAAAGTCCAGTCGGCGGTGTTGTGGGGCTAAGGCAGGCTAGTCCCTACCTGTCCTGCACTGGGCTGCGCCCCAGAAGCAACCGCTCCTAGGCGGTGGGGGGGCCACGGGGATCCGCAGTCTGGCCAGTGGAAGCTGGGGTGTGGAGTGCCTCCTCCACCTGCCTAGGCGCTGGACCTGCTGGTCACTTCTGCGGTACAGTGCAGATGGCGCCAGGGCAGGCAAGCAGCCTGCCTTAGTCCCAGTACGCGGCTGACCAGGAGCTGCCTGAGGTAAGCCCATGTCCCAACCCCATGCCCCAGCCCTGCCCCCCCCAAACCCAGAGCTCCCTTCTGCATCCCAAACCCCACCCCAGAGCCCTCACCCCCTTCTTCACCCCAAACCCCTGCCTCAACCCGCAGCTCCGTCCTGCACTCCGAATCCCTCAGCCCCACTCCCCAGCCTGGAGCCCCCTTCTGCGCCCCAAGCCCCTCATCCCCAGCTCCAGTCCAGAGCCTGAGCCCAGAGCCCAACCTCCTCCAGAACTCCAAATCCCTCGGCCCCAGCCTGGAACCTCCTCAGGCACCCCAAACCCCTCATGCCCAGCCCCACTTCAGAGCCCTTACCCCCTCCAGCACCCCACACTGTTGCCCCAACCCAGTGAAACTTAGTGAGAGTGGGGGAGAGCAAGCATTGAGGGAGGGGAAATGTAGTGAGTGTGGGTGGGGCCTCAGGAAGGGCAGGGCTAAGGTGTTCGGTTTTGTGCGATTAGAAAGTTGGCAACCTTACTTCCATAGGCAACTTGTACCTGTCAATAATGGGGGGATAATTTAATGGTTGGGGTGGTCACGTGACCACCCCACATGTCACCTCTGTTGCCTACCCGTCTGCCCTTTACATGCTCCTCTCCTCGCTGTCCTCTCTCTGCTTTGCCCTTTTGCCCCCTACCAGCCCCTGGTGGGAATGTTTGGCACACCTGCAGCCTGCCTGGCAGGTTTCTTTGTCCCCCACTGCCTCTGACTGGGCCAGTGCCCAGGGAGCTGCCCAAGAGGAGTCGAACCCTGCATGTACCAAAGCCGCCTGGAGCACCAGCACAGGGGAGCCTCTCTACCCCTCAGATAAGTGCTGAAGTAGGGAGGGTAAGCAATTTCCAGCCCAACCTGCAGTGGGGGGGGAGGGATGAGCTCTGCAAAGACATGGGCCAGTTCTTCCCTTTCCACACCCTCTCCTCCTTCCCCCCCCCTCCCCCGAAGCAGTTTCCATCCCTTCTTGTCACCACAGTGCTGAAAGGCTGCTGCTGGCCATGTTCTGTTGTGAACCCTCCTTGGCAGAAATCTGGGGAGAGGGAGGGATATGGACATACGATCTCTTGCCTCCAATGCATCATCTTCAAAGTTCTAATTAAAGGCTTAGAATGATCATGACTTCCCAACTATAATTACAGTGATGCTACAACATACAGGGCTTCCAATGGAGAATCATGCTAAGGCTTTTTTGATGTGGGAGGAAAGGTGATGTCAAAATTCTTTCTTGATGTCCGCATTTAGTTCAGTGTGGGTTTGTAGGTAACTGTTGTAGTGCTCTGATTCATAAGCAATTTGGGGGACTTTTAGGACAAGATTTAACTCCTCTAGTTGTAGGCTGCTGAGGTTTCAAATGTCTTTAAATATAAAGTGTTGAGATCTTTCCTAGAGAAACAGACAATGGAAGGTGGTCTGTCATGTCAAGCTAGCACCTGTGATCTTCAGAAAATTGTGCCCTATATTAAGCATGTCCTAGTAGATTACACCTCTGTTAAAATGGTGTGGGAGGGAAGGGGGAACATTTTGGCCTCGTTTTAGTAAACTCAGTCAAGCTCAGTGTTCCATACAGCTTTCAGTTACTCCTGAACTTTTTAAAGGTGTTTGAGAAGGGTGTAGGTAAATAGCTATTGAATTCTCGTCTCTTTCCTACCTTCCCCATTCACTCCAGAGATTGGTGCTGAGGTTTTTCTCCCTCTTTCTTTTTGCAGAATTACTTGGTGATGTGCTAAAAGACCAGCCACAGGAGGCAGATGGAATCGATTCAGTAATTCTAGTGGATAATGTTCCCCAAGTTGGACCAGACCGTCTTGAGAAACTGAAGAATGTTATTCACAAAATCTTTTCTAAGTTTGGGAAAATTACCAATGAATTTTACCCAGAAGCAGATGGGAAGACAAAGGGGTGAGTAATGAGAACTCCTGCTGGAAATGGGATTCAAACATTGCTGAGGTTAATCCTTTGAATGCTAATAGAATTTTAGCCCACAAATGTCTGACCCTGACATAACAGAATAGGATGATGTCCATAGAGGCACTTTGGCATGCTATCTCAGTGATATAGATACAAGATCCTCAGGCAACTGAAGGGCTTAACGGTTTCCTAGACTATAGCCGTACAGGAGAATAAATGTAGCCATGTTGAACAAATGGGTAACAAACGTCTTGATCTTGGGGGGAAGGTATTTACAGATTTTGGGTGGTGGCATTTTCTCCTGATTATCACTGTCCCAGTTTTCAGCTGAATGAGATTAAGGTGGTTGGAGAGTAGCATATTTCTCCTTGGGGTTTAGAGACCCAATATGGCAGATCCGAGAATGTAGAGACCAAGTAATCGGTTGTCAAATTATTCAGTATATGCTTCCTGGAGTTGTAGCACTGGAATAATTCCTGTGGGCTGGAGAGCCTTCAGCTCAGTCAGGATAAACTTTACAAAACAAATCCAGGTACCTTGAAAATCATTTTCTGTGGGACATTATTAGGTCACAGGTCCAATGTACCGTGAATTCTGGCTTCTGCTAAGTTACAGACTGAACTCCACTTGGAGAGGAAGAGTTTGATTATAATTTGGTTTAAGTGGAGAGCAAAATTCCCTGTAAACTGCGTGGCTGCACAGCAGGCTGTCAAGGGCTGTGCAGCCACAGGGGCCTGGACTGGAGAGGAGAGAGATGTAGGAGGTGTGCATGGCCAGGGAGAAGCACCTCTCCCCTGGCCCTGTGGCAGCCTGCACCCCAAACTCCTCATTCCCGGTCCCACCCTGGAGCCCGCACCCCCAGCTGGAGCCTGCACCCCAACCCTCTGCCCTAGCCCTGAGCCCCCTCCCGCACTCTGAACCCCTCGGCACTATCTCCACCACACATCACCTCTGTATTGGTGCACATGACAAAATTAATTCCGCACATGGATATAAAAAAGTAGAGGGAACATTGGTGGAGTAGTAGTTGTGTTTTGAGGGCCCAGAACTTACGAATGAAAAGCTTTATGTAGCACGCTGAATTTGCTTGCTTCTCAAACATGTCCTGCCTTTCTGTTGGGAAGAGCTGCTTACCCATCCACCTGATGGTAGCACTTATTGCAATTCTGCTGTGTGTGAATTTGCCTTCATAATCTGTTCCACCCAGTTTCAAGAAGGCAGGGAAAAATGTGTTCCAAGTCATGTATGTATGATTAAGAAAAATACTTACATGAGCAAAGTGGAGATTAATTGCCTTCTCCTCTATGGATTCAGTGGTAGAAATTGCAACTTCTTCAATCTTGCCTTCTGGATTGAGTACCAGCTTTTCAGTTAGTTCACCCACTGTATGGCTAATGCTGACTACAGGCAGGTTGCTACTGAGTAATCACATTTATCTCATTTAACTAAGGTATATTTTCCTGGAGTACATGTCCCCAGCACATGCACTGGATGCTGTGAAAAATGCAGATGGATACAAGTTGGACAAGCAGCACACTTTCAGAGTCAACCTTTTCACGGATTTTGACAAGTGAGTGTAGCCATCATGTTCTCTTTTTTTATTCCTAAAGACCATGTTGTAGCCTACTTCTGATCAAAGGCAACTGCAATATGTTTAACTGATCAAATCACTCTTCTAGATACATGACAATCAGTGAAGAATGGGACATCCCAGAGAAACAGCCATTTAAAGACTTGGTATGTTTGGTTTGTTTTGTTTGTAAGATGAAAGGGATATTTTATATGAAGCTTTGAATAAAAATATTCCATATTCTAAAACTCCTTATTGCTGTGGCATTCATACAAAAAATACAGAACAAAGCTATGTTGCTTTCATAGTGACCGCTATTACTGTTTAGGAATTGTTATCTTCCCCCTCATGGAGAGCTGCAGCTCATCCAAAGACCTTGCCATAGTTCTTGGGCAAAGAGGGAAATGAGATCCTGATATTTCAAATTGCTAAGGTATTTTTCCAAAGTTTAAGCCAAAATAGCTAAAGAATTAAATTTCTGAAATCTGTAGTTAAATAACTTGTGGCTTGTAATTATCTTTGGTTTTTTATCATGTGTTCATAAAGTAGAATTTTCATCCTGGAGCATGAATATGGTATTTTTAGGAATTTGCTTCCTTAACTCCTGACTTCTTCTTTTAGGGGAATCTTCGCTACTGGTTGGAGGACCCAGACTGTAGGGATCAATACAGTGTGATCTTTGAGTCAGGAGACCGCACTTGCATCTATTGGAATGATGCAAAGGAACCAGTCGCAATTGAAGAAAGACCAGTGAGTGTCCCTGAAAGAACAGCTGCATATTCTAAATACAGTATGGTCATTAAGGCTCTAAAAAAGTGGTGAACTCGGGAAACTGGGGCAATAGTGAGATGACAATCTTGTTCAATTTTTGTGTGCTGGGATGTGGTGGGGCAGAATAAAGTTGTAACATTCACTTTCTTTGATGAAAACAACTTCTCCATTTCCTACTGTTCAGAGTACATTTTTTTAATTTGTTTTTAACTTTCTAAAGGAGATAATGTCATTCATTTAGAGGCAGGGTCGCCTGTTTTGGAAAGGAAATAAAGTTGAATGTGAACTGAGATGGTCTATTGGCTCTGCTACCTTGCTGTGATTTAAATTAACCTCCCCATCTGTAAATTAGGGATAATAACCAGACTAAGATGTTTCGATCAAAAGACCTAGAAGTGCAAAATCAGAGTTTGAGAGATCTCTGCTCATCAGTGGTGAGCGGGAGATTACTGCTGTCAAGTGCATGCTACTCCCTAGCTCCTCTTTATTGTGTCTCTGCTGAGAGAAGGAGCACTGAAGATTTGTGGTAGGCTCAGTGCTGGAGGCAGTCCATCACCAGCAGCTCACATATCTGCTCTAGAGCCCAGGGAAGGAGACCTCAACAAGATTTTTCTGATGACAAGGAGCTCCTCTGTTATGGTTAGGAGAAGGCAAGGAGTACGGAGAAATTGATTTGGTGAACAGCCTTCCAAATCAGCAGATGCTTATTAACCAAGGTTCATATAGAAGATGCCCTTTTCCCTCACCCTAGGTGAGGTTCAGGAGCTATATTTTGTTAGGAAGATTAGAACACACACTTCCCAGTAGTCCGAGAACAAGTGGCATGCTGAGCTTCTGGACACTGCTGAAGGCTTCCCACTACCATCCACCTCTGGCTCACTCATAGAATCATAGAATATCAGGGTTGGAAGGGACCCCTGAAGGTCATCTAGTCCAACCCCCTGCTCGAAGCAGGACCAATTCCCAATTAAATCATCCCAGCCAGGGCTTTGTCAAGCCTGACCTTAAAAACTTCCAAGGAAGGAGATTCCACCACCTCCCTAGGCAACGCATTCCAGTGTTTCACCACCCTCTTAGTGAAAAAGTTTTTCCTAATATCCAATCTAAACCTCCCCCACTGCAACTTGAGGCCATTACTCCTCGTTCTGTCATCTGCTACCATTGAGAACAGTCTAGAGCCATCCTCTTTGGAACCCCCTTTCAGGTAGTTGAAAGCAGCTATCAAATCCCCCCTCATTCTTCTCTTCTGCAGGCTAAACAATCCCAGCTCCCTCAGCCTCTCCTCATAAGTCATGTGTTCTAGACCCCTAATCATTTTTGTTGCCCTTCGCTGGACTCTCTCCAATTTATCCACATCCTTCTTGTAGTGTGGGGCCCAAAACTGGACACAGTACTCCAGATGAGGCCTCACCAATGTCGAATAGAGGGGGACGATCACGTCCCTCGATCTGCTCGCTATGCCCCTACGTATACATCCCAAAATGCCATTGGCCTTCTTGGCAACAAGGGCACACTGCTGACTCATATCCAGCTTCTCGTCCACTGTCACCCCTAGGTCCTTTTCCGCAGAACTGCTGCCTAGCCATTCGGTCCCTAGTCTGTAGCGGTGCATTGGATTCTTCCGTCCTAAGTGCAGGACCCTGCACTTATCCTTATTGAACCTCATCAGATTTCTTTTGGCCCAATCCTCCAATTTGTCTAGGTCCTTCTGTATCCTATCCCTCCCCTCCAGCGTATCTACCACTCCTCCCAGTTTAGTATCGTCCGCAAATTTGCTGAGAGTGCAATCCACACCATCCTCCAGATCATTTATGAAGATATTGAACAAAACCGGCCCCAGGACTGACCCCTGGGGCACTCCACTTGACACCGGCTGCCAACTAGACATGGAGCCATTGATCACTACCCGTTGAGCCCAACAATCTAGCCAGCTTTCTACCCACCCTATAGTGCATTCATCCAGCCCATACTTCCTTAACTTGCTGACAAGAATACTGTGGGAGACCGTGTAAAAAGCTTTGCTAAAGTCAAGAAACAAGTCACTAGTTTTATTCTTCTGGTTAGTGAGTGTTTAAAGCTTGGAAGTTTCATTCAAAGGCATTTTCCAGGAAACATTCAGACTAAGGAAATAAGAACTGCACTCCAATCATGTTTAAGCTTGTGTAAATGTGGCTGCTGGATTACTTGTGGAACGGGGGGCGGTATGTGTGTGAAGCTACACACCACACATACTGAGAGCCGTCTTAATGTAATTCATCTCTGATGTATGCTGTATACTTTGCTTGCAGCGGTGGACAGAAACCTATGTACGCTGGTCCCCAAAAGGTACTTACCTGGCTACATTCCATCAGAGAGGCATTGCTCTGTGGGGAGGAGAGAAGTTCAAACAGATTCAGAGGTTCAGTCACCAGGGGGTACAGCTTATCGACTTCTCACCTTGTGAAAGGTATGGTATAAAAGCAGTTTGAGATCATGTCTTGGGGAATAGAAAACACAGCATGTTTATTCTGCCTTATCTACTTTTAGGTATCATGGGCTTTCAATCTTAATTTCTCTGCTCTTTGGAATTTTTAGAATGTTTGTGTGTATCCATAATTCTGTTTGACATGACTTTCTACTTTTTAAATTGGAAAAAGTATTTAAAGAACACAATCCAGAGTAATGAACTAAAGTATTTAATAATCTTCCAGTTTACTTCAATTTGTCAGGTACGAGCACCTTAATGCACACATAGACGGTATCTTTGAACTCAGTCTGTGATGCCTGTGAGTTGAGTTCTGGTCTTTCAGCAGAATGATCAGTTTATCAGCATCTTCAGGGGTTGTAATTTTCAGATGAATTAATTCTTTATGCTTTTTGTTTTATGATGGTATCTGTGGAGATTGTCAGGCAAATGGTGAAGCTTTCATTAAACCTATTTTTATCTCTTGTGAAGCTTAAGCTTCTGTTTTTGTGTTTATGAATGGAAAGCCTGACTTAAAAGTATTTTGGTTTTAGATTTTTATTGTAGTTGAGATGTGCTTGGGCTCTTAATAGGAAAACATGTTCCTGTCCTGAAAGCTCCCATATGGTAAATTCTTGTCTCTAGGCCATCATGTTTTATACTATGTACCTCATTAGTCGTCATACATTGATGATGATGATTCCCCTTTACAACACCCAGGTGTGGTGGGTTTCTTGCTTGGATTGGGTGGCTTTTTGGCCAGAGGAATCCAGAGGCAATACCATAGTTTGGATGCCCAACACCACATCTGACACATCTAGGTACTGGAAAGAGTGCTGGATCCTGCCTGGGAACACTGATGTAATCAGACAGTCTATCTAAATGCTGATAAAGCTTCATCCCCCCTCTAACTATTGAAAGAGAAGGGACTCTGTCCCCCTAGAACATCCACAGTTACACTGTGGTACTGCTCCACATCTCCATAGTAACTGCTGGTTCATGAGGTGGGTGAATAAGGCTCTCCACTACTCTACTCCTAGAGAGCTCTCCCTCTATTAAAAAGGGGCGTATGGGTGGCTATCTAATACTCAAGCCATCTCTCAACTCCTTCACTAGTTTGTGTAGGGGTGGACTGGAGAAAAGAGTTATACTCTGCCTGTTCCCCAATTCTGTCTGTGTCCTCTTTCAGTGCATGCCTCTTGAACTTTGCTTAGCTGGTTCTTCTCACAATTAGATGAAAGCATATTTGTGCTGAAATGATAATTACACCATATGAAAAGTGAAGCTAGTAATTTTCCGTCTCCCCTTTTTGTAGGTATTTAGTGACCTTCAGCCCTTTAATGGACACACAAGATGACCCTCAGGCCATAATCATCTGGGATACCCTAACTGGACAGAAGAAGCGAGGGTTCCACTGTGAAAGCTCAGCCCATTGGCCCATTTTTAAGTAGGTTGGGTAACAGTAGTAGAGGACAGATCACACTAAATGACTGGCCTCTTCTTACTAGTGAGGTAACATGGTAGATCTGATGCTTCGTCTTCCTCTTATTTGTTCAGGTGGAGTCATGATGGTAAATTTTTTGCCCGAATGACATCAGACACCCTCAGCATCTATGAAACACCTGTAAGTGCTTTTTTACATATAACCTGCTTTATAATGTCAGCTGTACCTGAAGTGCTGCTTTTTTTTATTTTGAAGCAAGTTACTGCTAAAATTTGATTTTTAAAAAAAATCTGACTCTCCAGTAAATATTTATTAAAGGGTGAGAAACCCACCCTCTCTTGTTTTGCTCTTTCCTTGGGCTCCCAACATCCCCACTGTTCAGGATTTTGGTTGTTTTTTCTTCTTCTTAATTTTCCACTGGGGTAGTAAAGGTTGGAAGGAAGCAGATAAGGAGAGCAACTTAATTTTTTAATGGAGCATAGAAAATACAGCCTTACAGTATCACATTTGTTTAATACTTTTGTCAGCAGATCACTACCAGAAACCCCCCCCCAAATCCATTCATGTAACACTGTTGCTTACAACCTGCTTTATTTTCCAGTATGCCTCATCATCCCAATGCGTATTTTTAATTTGTAGGGTTATGGGGGACTAGAATTAGGATGCAAGAATTAGGATTATGGGGATGTGTGGCAAGTGTGTTTTGTACTGTGTATCCAGGTAGTGATGAAATGGGGACATTTCCCTACCTCCTTAAGGGTGTTAATTTAAATAACCTACCTATGTAAGTATTTCTAACTTGCAAATTTATGATTTTTCTTTTTTGTAGTCTATGGGTTTGCTGGACAAGAAAAGTTTGAAAATCAATGGGATAAAGTGAGTTTATTCTCTTGTGAAGAGTTCTGCTCTTTTGTTTTGTTCTTGAGATATTATTGTGTGTTAGGATTCTAGTATTGTGGAGTTCAAGGCCAGAAGAGACCATTAGATCATGACCTATGTATTACAAGCCATTGCATTTCACCTAGTTATCCCTGTATTGAGGCCAACAACTTGGGTCTGACTAAAGCATATCTCACAGAAAGGCATGTTGTCTTGACTTGAAGACCTCAAAAGAAAGATAACCCACTTCCCTCGATGGTTTGTTCCAGGGGTAATCACCCTCACTGTTAAAATAAACCATATATGTGTACTTTATTTCTCATTTAAATTTTTTTACTTTAGCTTCTGGTTATTTGGTTCTTGTTAGTCCTCTCTCCACTAGATTAAAGAGCCTATTGGTACCCAGTATTTTCTCCCCATGAAGATACTTATACAGTGTAATCAACTTGCCTCTTAAAGACAAGCAGACTGAGCTCTTTCAGTCTTTCTCACTATAAGATGTAGTTTAAATGCTGTTTCCCAGAACATCCCCTTTTCTTAGCTCATGGATCAGCCTTTCAGCCTGATATCTATATGCACCGAAAACTTTGCATTTGTGTAGTGATTACACAATGAAGAATTAGTATCTAGTCCAGAACCATCTGCTTCTTATATTGGTGGTCAGCAGTGAGTTATTAGGCATCTTCCTCAGCAAAAGACAGGTTATGTCAGTGTTAGGTGGCTGTCAGTCAAGTGGAATAATGTTAACTCTTCAACTCTTACGCTTTTGGTGCAGTAATAGAATTAATACTTAGAATTTCAATATGATAGCAAGTTTCTTTTCAATGTTTATACTTTCCTTGCTGATGATCCTGGTCTGCAGCTGTGGAGAAACTACCTATAAGGGAAGAAGTAAAGACATCTGTTTTTTACTACTTCTCTCTTTCCATGCATTGGTGACAATTTTGTGAACTTTGCAATGATGCCTGCAATATATAAAAGCTTATTGATCTAAGGATCTAACTTGATGTTTCTGTTGCATAAACCAAAATGCATTTAACTCCAAGTTAAGGTTATTACATCAATAAAGGGATATCTTGTCTGATATTTGGCCTTCCATAGTCTTAAATAAGAGTGCACTATACTTTACCAGCTGGCACTAGGTAGCTAGGCTCGTTCTATAATTCTATATGACTCTCATCATGATTCCTAAAGAAACAACTGACTTTTTCACCTTTCCAGGGTTCCAAAAGGCTTCTTAGAGAATGGGGATCTCTCTGAAGTAGATTTCTAGCTTCCTTGTTAAGGAAGCTAAGTGTGACAGATTGTAGGAGAGAAGTGTACTTTTAACATAGTTTAATGGGTTGTCTTTTTGTAACTCATTTTATCAACCTATCTCCCAAATCACTTGGGATTCTGCAGTATGAGATGCGGTACTCTTTCTGCCTTTCCTAGATGTAAGTGTATTGTTTCTGCATCACTACTTGTCCACCTGTGAATGGCAAATCAAACCTGGGTTTTCTGCGGGGTCACCAAGCAGGTCCTGGTAAATTTATTTTTAGTCATTCTCATTGCACTTGAATTTAGAGTTAGAATTCCTGCTTGTAGCCTAGCTTTAGTATCAAGCTACCTGGAAACTGACTGATTCACCATAATGTACCAAATGTAATGCAGAATGCTGTTCTTTATGTTGCTTGCAACATATCTTTAACTGATTACTAAATTGGACTTTTTTTATGACATCTTGCCTCCTTCGTAGGGATTTCTCATGGTCTCCAGGGGGTAACATAATTGCGTTTTGGGTGCCTGAAGATAAAGATATCCCAGCAAGGGTGACACTGATGCAGCTCCCCTCCAGACAAGAAATCCGTGTGCGGAACCTGTTCAATGTGGTGGATTGCAAGCTGCATTGGCAAAAGAATGGAGATTATCTGTGTGTGAAGGTAGACAGGACTCCTAAAGGTACACAGGTATGTGCTTCCTAGGTGTGTTCATAAAACTGGTTCGGTCTCTTCTTTGTTTTGGTTTTTGCATTTCAATATGGATTGATAAAAATGTGTGAATCAATTACTTGGTGTCAAAACCCTCTCATTTTTTCAGTTAGGTTTTTAAGGGCTATGTGTAAGGTCCTATGGGCGCTTAATGAGCATTGGACTTGACATCACTATCCATCGGGGTTCTGCAAGATCAATGAAAGTATGTCTGTCTTATTTTTGAAGCACCTGGGGACAGACCCCCCTTCTTTCAGCATTTGTTGTATTCGTTTCAGCTGGTTTTGGTCCCACAGATGTGTGGGACCTACCATATGTTTCAGTCCTCTTGAAATAGTCTCAACTTCTGTACCGTAGAAAGCCTGTTTTTGTTAACTCACAACTTGCTGAAGAAACTCCTGTTTTAATAAAGGTCTTTAGAAATGATTCATGATCTTTCTGTGTTATCTTCCATCCTCTAGGAAAATAAGCCCCAAAATGTCTAGATTTATCCTCTTAAAGTACTAAACTAGGTCAGTTGCATAGTCATCCTCATAGTCCTGTATTAAAACTAATTATACTAGATACTTGACCTATGTTGACTTTCACAGGGTGTGGTGACCAACTTTGAGATCTTCCGAATGAGAGAGAAGCAGGTCCCTGTGGATGTGGTAGAAATGAAAGGTAAATCCTACAGACAAATGTGCTAGCTATTTTTCTGACGTTGTGTATTTATACATACAGTATTCATCAGTGAATAAACTGACAAAATATTGTAGTGTAAAATGTTACAACTAATGGGTTTTAACAGATGAAGGACAACTGGATGGCAAACTTGTCTCTCTGTCTTGGCCCAGCTATTTCTGAATCTAAAAAAATTGCCTGGCAAACTGTTTTCTGCTTCAGTTGCTGTACTTTGACAACAAAGGAGAAGCTTCCCTAGTGGGAGACTGATGACTTAGTTAGAGCTTTACCCTTCTCTCTGAGGATATTCTGCACCAGGCTGGAAAAAAGCTGGAGTAGGTGATTGTGAACACCCCATAAGTATTATCCTCTGCATTTGTCTGGTTGGCTCACTAGAAGCAAAGCAGCAGTAGAAATCTTAATACCAAATTGCTCATCATAATGAATGTTCTCTTTCATATACAGGATTTCTTCAGTCCTGTATACAGTAACTGCTTGGAATTGAAGTTGTGTAGAGAATGACTGACTTAACTCAAGAATTTTGTCCCTTTGTACAATGTTGGCTTTTGACACTTCTTTACATCTGTTGCAGAAAGTATCATAGCCTTTGCCTGGGAACCAAATGGAAGCAAGTTCGCTGTATTGCATGGAGAGCCTCCCCGAATTTCTATCTCCTTTTACCATGTCAAAAACAATGGGAAAATAGAGCTCATCAGTAAGTAGAGTTGACAGCAGGAGTACAGGTGAAGGAATCTAGGCATTAAGCACTTTATGTGGTGGTAGCAACCTGTTTACCCTGTAGACTTCTTACAGTTGCTTTTTCATAGACCGTTTGATACTTCTGGGCCCTGACAGAGGGCATGGGAGAGAACATGTCTTGAGCATGCTGCGCTCCAGCTGTCTTGGGCTGGGAGAACAGCCCTGAGAGCAGGGGTATCAATTTATTCTGTAGTGAGGGCCAAATTACCATTTTATTCAGAGTCTGGGGGTTGAAAATGAAAGGTCCACTGGTAAAATATTAATCTTGCGGCCTGTGCCCCTTTTGCTGGCAAAGTTAAATACCACCTTTCTGTGACAGGGCAAAAAATGCATTTTTGAAACTTTCTTTCCTCTCTCCATTAATTCACCTTCTCTACGCTTCCTCCCCAGTATTTTAAGGATTTCCGCCCTTTCTCAACTTGGACATTCTCTCCTCCACGCCCTCCATTTTGGTTTGTGGGCCTTATATTGATTTAACTTAAATCCGCAAGGAATCAGTTTAAACTAAATTGTGAAAAAGCACTCTTATGCCAAAAGAAGTATCCACGTAAGGGGTTGCACCAATTTAACTACATCCGTTTCTAAACAATTTTAGTTAAATTGGTACAACTTGTGTGCTAAGGCTTTGGGGATTCCTGATTCTCTCTGCCTGCAAATGCACCTTTTTGAATGTTTGATCATCCCATTGTTTTCAGTTTAATCAGTGAGAGCAGATCCATGTTGGGTTTCATTCTTCTGATTAAAATACGACTATAGTAGACATGTTGCTTGTTAATTGCAGAGCTCAGCGGTGCCTTTTTGAGGACTCTGTTGAGTGCCTGTCAATGTGATTGATACCATTGGGTGGAGACTTCCATCCTTTCTATGTTGGCATAAATACAAATTTTGTTTCCTTTCAGAAATGTTTGACAAGCAGCAGGCAAATACGATATTCTGGAGTCCGCAAGGGCAGTTTTTAGTATTGGCTGGCTTGAGAAGGTGGGTATCGCTACTTGGCATTCTGAGAGAGCTCATTTTAAGTCAATGTAATGCTCTCAAAGAGCTAAAAAAAGATAGTCTTCACACTACTGTATAAAGACTATCTGTAAGACAAATAGCCAAAATCTTAACCATCTGTCAGGTAGAAAACCTGCTTGTATTAAGAGGATTATCTTTGTTTGGAAGAATCTAATTTTGACATACAGTAATCTGCCAGTTAGCCTTTCCAGGGTCTACATGGATTTTAATTTGTTTGCAAGTGATTGAGTTTTTCTTGAAGATAAATTTACCTGGTTGTAACTTCTACGTATTTTCTTGCCCTCTTCTGCCTGAAATTTAATTTCCTGAAGTAGCTGGCCTCCTTACAGCAAAGGTGGTTAGTGCAGTAGATAAAATAACACCTCTTGTTCTGTGGCTAGCAGAAAATCCAATTTTATTTAGTCTATAAAAACAATTAATGAGATGCCTGTGTTTATATTGGCTACCTCTTCTGCCATCATATCAGATGAGGAATGAGGTTATTCTAATCTCGCCCACCGTATTGTTCTCTTGGCTAAGTTTAGAATTCACGTCAGCTGTTTACTTCCTTAGTCTAAATAGAAAGATGTATTTATTCAGGGAGCCCCTCAGATTTCTCCCCCAGGCAGCAATACAAATGACTTATTCTGTAAGAATTTTTACAATCTCAGATAAAATCATAACGGGTTTTTTTCTGATTTAAATATAACTTGGGGGCCCTGTCAATTTTGGTAAATCTGTCATAGCATTTTAAAAATCATCTTGAACTTCATGGTTACAGAAATTTAAATCTTACATATTCATGATTTTTGACAAATAGCATTTATTTAAAACATGTAAAGCCCTTAGGTCAGCATTTCTCAAACTGGGGATTTCACCCAGAATGGGGTGGCAAAGATGTGGGGGGAGAGGGGGTGGTCACAGTATTCCCACCCTTCTGTGCTGCCTTCACAGGCAACCGTGGAGAAATAAGGGTGGCAATACCATATGCCACCATCACTTCTGCGCTGCTGCTGGGGTCAGCACTGCCTGCAGCCCTGGGCTCACGGCCAGCCGCTGCCACTCTTCGGCCACCGTGCTCTGAAGGCAGGACAGAAGTAAGGGTGGCAATACCGTGACACCCCCTTCCCCCCCCCCCCACTAGTCAGATTTCACATTCTGTGAGGGTGTGTGTTTGTTTTTTTACAGCCATGAATTTGTAAGGGGCCTAAGTGTAACTGATGCTGAAGGGAGCAGTCACTTTTTCCTCAAGTCTGTCCTTCTATCATATAAGATCTCAAAAAGTTAGGGATTGCATTCAGGTCATGGCTTCTTACAGTAAAGATTTCTTGTATGTCCTTATAAATGCCCTGTACATACCATTTTTCCTTTCATTAACCATACTAATGTTAGTGTAACTTTCTTAGACTATTCTTAGCCAGTTATTTAAAATCCTTGAATGTATAAACGGGACTCTCTGGTAGGAGTAAGGAGGTTTTATCACCTCTGTATTTGGCACTGGTGTGACTGATACTGGAATACTGTGTCCAGTAATGATATCCACAGTTCAAAAAGGATGTTGAAAAACTGGAGAGAGTTGAGAGAGTAGCCATGAGAACGGTTAGAAAATTTGCCTTCTAGGCATACAGCAGTTCTCAAAAAAGCTGGTTTTAGAGTTTAATGTACCCACCTTACATACACCCGCATCATATGTCATTTCAAAGCTTATGCTATGTATGTTTAGCTGAGATATGATATGGAGGTGTCAAGTGGTGCTGTAAGCCTTAGGCAGGGCGAAACAGTGGATCCCAAAGTGCGTGTCCACTTCCGCACGGTTCCAGAAACATTGCAACACGATTGTGACTACAGCTTTTAATGTTCGTTGAATTTAACACCTTAATGTAGTGTTTATTGGTCAGTTACCAAATGAAAATGTGTTGAGACGTTCATTGGATTTGCATTGGTACTATTTTTTTCTCCAGAAATGATGAAGCTTTTTAGCATGTGGCAAAAATGGTGAATATCAATGTTTTACAATATACTAACGTGAAATGTTCTCAGTCACATATTCTTAATTGTCAAAATATCTCTCACGTGATTATAATAGTTTTCTATCTTTTCAGTTGAAATTTGCTGACCAAATCAATCTCTCACTGAGACTGTGCATCAGCAACAGTAGATAGCATGCCCACAGTTTGTGCTGCATAGTGGGTAGATAGAAATGTATCTGAATTCATAATGTAATGCTTCTCCATCTGTAAGCTTTTGTGTGTACGGTATAGCATTGTCTGCCTGGTAGAAGATTTTAATTTGTAACTGCCTGTCCATGCAGTATTAACCTTTTGAAATAGTATAGAAACTAGCTTTTTAATTCAGTGACACTTAATGCACATATCAGTGTCAGAGATGACAGTATACAGCTTCATATTATGAATATGCAAAGCTGTGAGAGAAGTGATTTAGCAAAAAAAAAAAATAGTGAAGACAAAGTCCTTGCCTCTGTATTGGAGATGGGTTACAGCTCTTACCAACAATATGACAAACCCTTTTGACCCTGAATCACATCTGGAGGTGCTTTTCAACATATCTACTGAACTGCATGTAACATCAGATATAAGAGTCTCTACTTAAAACAGCAGATGTTGCTGAAGAACAAATTGAAAGATTTGTGAGAGGTGCACTTGATTATGATGGGAGACACCGCTTCAGCCCAGTCAAGAAATCTGGCACTGAGACATTTACTGGCATGGCCAAGACCACCAAATTGAAATCTGGCAAAGGAGGGACCATCAGAGCAGCTTATTAGTCCAAAAATTGTTTTCCACAGTGTACATAAAAGATGCAGTGGCGGTCATACAAATGATGTCTGGAGACAAATTTCACTCATTCAGTGAGTTGGCTACTGAGCACTTGAGGCAGGTCCTAAAAGGATTTGACAAAGCTAGTTCCATAGTCTGTCTTTGACAGCTATAACTGTAACTGTGAAAAGTGCAGGAAGATCGCACTGGGCAGGTTCTGAAGTGGGATGCAAGAAATACCAAGTAATTGGATGTCCTGTGCTTCCATATGGAGAGATTCTAAAGTTGGTGTCCAAAAAGCAGTCGCTTGTAAAATTCCTCTGTGAATATATGGTTCAAAGTGCACCAGTGTAGGAGCACCCAGAGTACAAACATACCACCTTGCTGGAGGCTTTTCCAGTGGTGAAGTAGTAAAATACATCACCAGTAGAGGTGTTGAAAGAAGTTCAGACTAGCACAGGACGCGAGAGGAAGCAGAGACAAAGAAGCCTCTGAATGCTGTATGTACCAGTATGGCTTTTGGGTCTCTGGATGTCAAAGGAACCATATTAATTAAGTCACTGATGCAGATGTTTTGGTCCTTGCTGTTCATTACTTTCCAAAAATGGAACATGCAGATAAGATATGGATTGAAACTGGCACCATTACCAGCACCACTGACAAGCGTCACTTCATATCTGTGCATACAATTTGATGCACTCCCTCCTGACTTCTGCAACATATTTCCTATTTCCTGTGCATGCATTAATAGGATGTGACTGTCATCCCTAGTTCCAATTGCAGAAATAATCGGAATTTAATGTTGTAGAAACACAGGGAACTTACTCCCAGTTTGGCGAGATCTCTGAAGCAGTGACTGACGAGTGACAATTTCTGCAGCAAGGAATCTGGTAGCAGTGCTGTATTACAAGACAGAGAAAAGGAGACCCACAGAGACCTGAACTGCATGTATTTCAGTGTAGTCTTCAAAAAGGGCAAGTCACTGGCCAAACTCCCATTATGTAAGGACGGTTTTGAAGAGCATGTCAGCAGAGCATCTTGGCAAACAAAGATTTGGATGTCTTTGTGCAAAGGTAAACCAAATATTGGACCACCATTGCAACATGGATGGAAAAATATGGATGAACTACTTCCATATTCTTCAAGGGCCCAATGGCATCTAAGCTTCAAGACCTTATTTGTGCCATTACTAGTAAAGGGCCACTGCAAAATCAGCTGTCTGTAGTCAGAACAATCTTCACTGCACAGAACTGTGAAGACTGGTAATCCATGTGCTCTCAACACTTCATGCTGGGCAGGATAATGATGTTGACTAGAAATGTCACCAACACTGTTACATTTCAATGACACCTGTACAAATTGATTATTTTGTTGTGATGCTGTATACTGTTGCCTGTGATGCTGTGAGGCCTCAAAAAAATCCAATGTTATGCCTTGAAATAATACATAGGGTCATAACACACACTTTTTTCAAAGTGGTCATTTCAACATGTTGATGGTGTCATTGTTTATCCCGGTTTTTATGGTAATGGCACCACTTGAGAGTTCTCATACCTCATCTTAAAGTAGACATCATAAGCTTTCAAGTGATGCTCACATGTGTAGAGAGGGTACATTAAGTTGACTATATCGGTGGTGTCTGCCACTCAGCTATGATAGTGATAGACTTAGGGAGTGCAGTCTATTTAGCTTAACAAAGAAAAGGTGATGGGGTGACTTCGTTAGTCTATAAGTACCTACATAGGGAACAAATATTTAACAATGGGTTCTTCAGACTAACAGGTTTAACACAATCCAGTGTAAAGTTTAACAGTGAAAGTAATTAACCATTGGAATAGTTTGTGGTGGATTCTACATCTCTGACCATTTTTTTAAATCAAGATTTAAGATTTTTCTAAAATATATGCTCTAGGAATTATTTTGGGGAAGTTCTATGGCCTGTATTATACAGGAGATCAGATTGGATGATCATAATGGCCTTCTGGCTTTGGAATCTATGAAAAGCAATATGGTTATTCTATGTATTACTGGGCTTTACACATGTTAATGGTAAAGCCCTGCTTCTCATTTAGAAATCTGTTTTATTTTTGACTTTGTCTTTGCTACAGAAATAACCATATTTACACCATGCTTGTGAAATTTTGGCTGTACCCCAAGTGCATTCATAATGTGGTTTCTTTATGACTTTGAAGGGGAAAAAAACATGTTAAGGAACTTTAAGCCTACAAGGATACAAGGGTTAAAACTATTCCCCATTGTTCACAAAAATATAAAGAAACAGGTGTGATTTTAAAAACCCTTGGGCGAATCCATTTAAACACCAGCAATGGAAAAAATGTTAATATTGATGGGATTTTGTGGGGTGAGTTCATAAAGAATGTCACCTCCTAGTATAGATTCCTCTTCCCACCCCACCTTTAAAAAGGTCAGAGGGAAGTGTCAGCGGGCCTGGATCACATTTCCATCTTGTTCCTCATTGTTTGCCTTTGCAGCATGAATGGTGCCTTAACATTTGTTGATACATCAGACTGCACCGTGATGAATATTGCTGAACACTATACAGCCTCGGATGTAGAGTGGGATCCTACAGGCCGATATGTTGTGACATCTGTGTCCTGGTGGAGCCACAAGGTACTAAAGTTTCTGCTGTGATGTCTCCCGGCATGTTTAAGAGGGTCAATCTGGCTTTTCCTATGTTAACTACAAAATAAAGATATGTAGCGTTACTTGTATCTGTCAGTGGGTAATAGCTCCTGGTGTAATTCTTGCATGCCTATTTCACATACCAACTCATTGCTTTCCTGTGTCAATGAACTACTTCCTTATTATTCCAATCAATGTACTGTATCTTTTTGATATGCAAGTATAAGGTTTTTAGTCTTTCGGATTAGTTCAGGAGCTTTCTTACTGCAGTTCAGATATCTTGGAAGGGCTGGTGGATACCTCTGCTTTGGATACTTCATAGGTGCTTCATTTTTGAAGTAGTATAACTTTTTTCTTTTTCTTTTTTGAGGAACATTACTTCAACTTAAAGTTAAAATAAGAAAGGGAAAAAAACAAAAACCCACACCCACCCCAAGCAGAGTGTTCACCCTAAAAAGGTAGAAGTTCCAAAGACTGAGTCCCACTAGGGACTTTCCTGTTGCTGTTGATTTTTCCATGGAATGCATTCAGATATATGACAATGGGGTAGAGCAGTATAAAACCCTTAGACATGAGTGAGATTTCTCACTTGCTGTTTTCCAGGTGGACAATGCCTACTGGCTGTGGACCTTCCAGGGTCGTCTCCTCCAGAAAAACAATAAAGACCGGTTCTGCCAGCTACTGTGGAGACCCCGACCTCCAACCTTGCTCAGCCAGGATCAGATAAAGGTATTATATCTCAGTTTAACTCTTCTGGTGTGGGCATTGGTGTAGAGAATTCAAGAGTGGTCTAGTCACAAAGGGTGTGGCTTAAACTGGGGAATGGAAGACAACTCTACAGCAGTTTGCCTTACCACTAAGCAGAGACAATGTGAGAGCTGTTCACAAATGCACTGGGGGAATCTGTATGTTGAAATGGTTCTGTGTACGTTAACAGTACTCAATTTGAGTAGTCACTATTCCTATCACAAACTTATTTTTTGGTGAGTGTGGGGATGCGGGAATGTTCTGAGGAAACTAGAAGGAAAGGTAATAGGAGCAGAGAGAACTGTTGAAAACTTGGATAAGGAGCAGACTTTGGCTATCCAAACTCCAGTGGTTGCTCAGGTACAGAAAAACTGAAGGTATCTATAGACCTAAGCAAGGAAGAGAAACTATAAATGACAGACGAGAGGGGATTTTTTTTATAGACATAAGCAAACTTGCAAAAATGCTGAGTATGCCTGGGCATATCTGAAGTGGCACCCTCTTATACATTAAGGTGGTCTCTAGTACTGGTTGACATAAGTTCTCTGTTGCAGCAAATTAAGAAGGACCTGAAGAGGTACTCCAAGATTTTTGAACAGAAGGATCGTCTAAGCCAAACCAAAGCCTCAAAGGTAAGAAGCTTCTGAGATCCAATGAATCAATGAAAGGCAGCTGATGCACTTGTAACTCATATTAATCTCGTGTCTCTTTGTCTAATTTCACTGACTGGGCCATATACTTTTGGGTCTGCTGCTGCCTCCAAGCTAATCGATGTTGTCCCTTATCTTGAGTAGGAGAAGCCATTGTGTTTTATGTCCAGGTTTCCCAGATTGTCCCCACATGATCCAGCCAGGAACATCATGAACTCAAGCACAAGCATATGTGTAGGGAAGGCAGTAAGGCAGAATTTGCTGGTTCTTCACTTGAAGAAACTGAGGCATGGTGTTACTGGCATATGTTGGAGGAGGAATCAGGAAGAGTTTCTGTTAAATAAAGATACTTGAATAATCTTGGCTGGCACTTGTGGGTGACTGCCTGTTAGCCAGTTTTAGTATAAAAATTTCACGGAAACCATAAACCCATCTTGCCATGTTGGAGAAAGGTGTCTTAAACACCGATGATTATCTGTCAGAAGCTGCATTCATTAGCAGAAAACCCCTAGATGGCTTCCAAATGCATCCCACAAGGACACACTTTATTGATGGGCTTATTAACCTCTTGTTTTGCTTCTGTAGGAGCTCGTAGAAAGAAGACGTACAATGATGGAGGAGTTCAAGAAATACCGCAAGATGGCACAAGAATTATATTTGGAACAGAAGAATGAGCGTCTAGAGCTGCGAGGAGGTAAACCAGCCACTGGCAGCATTGTAAAGATGTGGCTTTATCAGTTAATTTTTTTTAAAGCACCAAATAAACATCACTCAGGCTGTAGAAGCAGTCTTTGGTAGTGGATCAGTGTTTGGGAGTTGAAGACCACCTCTATGTGATGGGTTGGGGTCCCTTTTAACAATTATTCCCCCTCCTGCCAAAAATAATCCCTCGACCCATGCCCTAGCAGGTTTGCTCACTCCTCAGCTATTTTTTCCGTCTGCTATCTTGAGGTGGTGAGTAGTGAGAAGGCTACTGTTGCTGCCCATTGTGGTCAGTACTGATGGCTTTGCATGTAACATGCTGGAGGCCAGTGATTATGTTAAAATACCTTTTATTTTAAAGGTGCTTCTCTGCTGTATATTTTCCTTTTTAGCAAATGCATTAGGCATTTTTGCCTCCTTGGTGGAAGTATTCAGGACTAATGCCTCTTCTTTTCTTCCAGGGGTGGACACAGATGAGCTGGACAGCAATGTAGATGACTGGGAAGAGGAGACTGTTGAGTTTTTTATCAATGAAGAAATTATTACCATTGCAGAACCAGAGTAGTCCAATAAAACTGTGGTAAGACAGATTGCCTTTCAATTGAGAAATATCTTTCCTATCAGCTGTTGCAGCGTACCTCCAACCTGTGTAAAAGCACTTTCTGGGAAAGCTTAAGGCTTATAGAGTGCAAAAATGAATGTTTCTATTCCTTTGACGAGGCTTTTGTACTTTGCTCTCAGTTGAAAGGTTCTGAATGGCCAATTGTAGTGTCAGTGGCCAGAAATGATAAAGGCTTTCTTTCTTCAAAGTGAATGGTTAGGTCAGCTCATAAATCTATGGGCACTTTCCAGTGTGATCCTTTCAAAGACTGAGAATCTGAGCCAATTCTTAAACATGATGCATTGCAGGCACCTGATGAAAGTGCCTATGCAGTATGACAAATGTTTATAATTATGCTAGTGGAGAGGTAAATTTTGTGTTCTGGTTATTGGAAGGACTAGAACCTTGAATTGGTGTAAACAATGTTCTGATGCACTATGTAAGAAGGTTTAATTACAGAACAAATTTGTGGCATACTCTTAAGTCAGGTATTACTGTTGAATTGACCAAAAGTCCTCATGCACTCTGCTACCTCTTCCTAAAAATGCCACTGAGATTTCAACATTTAACAAACATTTGTATTTAGTGTTACTGAAAGCACTTATTCATTATAAGTGTTTATTTGAAGCCTGTTTTAATCCAGAAGGCTGATTATCTTGCTGCATACTCCAACATATCCCCCAAATATTGGCAATAGGTATTGCAGATCTAGTGGAGCTTTCCTCCTTGGACACTTGCCAGACTGTTGTGAAGGAGATCCAAACCCTGAACCCCACTGTAGGCCTCTGGAGTCTGAACAGAGCAACGTGTCTGGCTTGGTGTGTCTAGGCACACTTATAGGATGCAGTTCCTCTTTTAGTACCCCCTCCTGAGAGCCTAGCCTCTGGGACCAGTGCTGACTGCTCAGGCTCCCTTGTAGCTTAAACACATCTCTCCCAGAATTCCAGTCATAGTGGATGCTCTAGTTTTGAGTTAACTCTTCAGGGGAACATGAGGTGTAGCACACAACACACAGACTTTGCATGCGATTTTAAAGACACCATGGCTTTTTACTTCAGCAGGAAAGCACTGATCACTTAAAGGATAACACCCTGAACACACACAACACACAGACTCTAGAACACGCTTACCTTGAGGGACAATCTGTGTTCAGAATTTCTTCCTGCCTCATCTGGCTTCTGCAGCAGCTTCCCTCAGTTTGAGCTGGTGAAAATGGCTGAAGATCCCAAGTATAGCAGCTCCTGCCCTCTAACTTTCTAGTCTCCTCTGTCAAGTTGCCTCTGATCAGCCTCCTCAGGTGATTACAGACCCCTGCAGATAACTTTGTTACCAGGCAACATCTCCCCTGACAGTTCTCCTGGGTAGGAGCCAGGCTTTTGTCTCAAGATGCTGTTTTTTCAATAGAGGATCATCAAGACTGTTAGCCCTATGCCATAACATCTTGGAATTTCAGTCCAACATGGAGGTAATAAAAAGATGGCAGAGAAATGAAAGGGCAACCCGTTCAGAATGACGTTTATGGCTTGATAAATAAAGTTGCATAGAATTCATACTCTGAGTTCCTAAATCGTACAGACACATTCCCCAAATCATCACAAGAGGATAGCCCTAGTTACTGGATCTGAGAAATGTGTACTTAGAAGGCTTAAATCATTTTTGTGTTGAAAAGGAAATATTGTTCAGTGGTTAGGACACTAGCCCAGGACTCAAGGGATCTGGATTCAATTCCCTGTACCATCTCAGACTTCTGTGTGACCATGGACAAGTCACTTAACTATGTAGTGACTGGAGTTAAGGCAGCAGCAGCTCTGCCCCCAGCAGCCCCATCAGTGTTAGGGCTGACTACTAAAACTCCCTCACCCATCCAAAAATGCACAAATGTCACTTACATTCTCTAAATATGTTTTTAGTTCCAGTGGCCAGGGATGTCCTCTTGCCAATATTTGGGGGATGTGGAAGAGTGGAGGTAAGAAAGGGGGAGAAGCAGTCTTCTGGATTAAATAGGCTTCAGCTAATGAGTTACTTGGGAAGCACAACAGCAAAGGGTGAGTGAAGTGTAGTTGTAGAACTGCCTTTCCCTTGCTAGCAGCTGTGAGTTCGGAGTTTGTTTTGTGTGAGGCACAGTACTGACTTTGACTTTTCCTTTTTTTCCTTCTTTGCAGCACCGCCATATCTTGTACTGAAAAGGGGTTCATTTATTTTCAGAAAGCCTACACCATCTTCGGAATTTTTAATCCATATTCTCTCACTCTGGACGGTGAATGCACCAGGTTCTCTCCATTCTGACATATTGTAGTGCCTTTAAACCTCACTGTCAGCAGTGGGGATATTTGAAAGGCACTGCTTTTAAATTTTTATTCATTTGGGAGGCGTTGTCTTTCTTTTTAAATCCACCACCAGTATTTGCTGTCTGACTCCTGTGCATTGCTTACCAGTTGGCAATTTTGAACTGTTGCCAGTAGGTGAGCATTATCCGTGCACCTTCCAAAGTCTTGCATGCTCACAATGCTTCTCTTTGCAGAGGACTCTTTTTATGTCCCAGGTGCATGGACAGGTGTTTGTTTTGTATGGGGAAAGATCAGCAGGAAAACCATTTTTCATATGATGTATGTTAGTGTGCTGAAGCAGCACTACAGTGGGCTGTACCCTCCTCCATTCAGATTGTGACAGAATTCAACAGGTTGAACGTGGAAATAAAAGCAGACCTATACTAAAAACAGGCCGTCCGTGTGTTCTGTAGAAATCTTCCCTTGAATGACCAGAATTGATCATTATCTGAATATTAATCTGTCAGGGTTCAGAATTTGCAGCTTCATTTGCATCCCAGTTCCTTCATGGCTACACTGATTTTTACATGGCGTATTAGGTGGCAGACCAGCTTACATGTTTTTAATAATTATGGTGCAATGTTTTTAAGATCAGTGGATGAATTTCTGAGACCTACTTACAAGGTGTAGCTATTGGCAGCAGCAAGATTATGGGAGATTTCCTGGGTTTTATTTGCAAGCTTTGGCTGAAAATCTATTCAGAGGAACACACTCTTCATGTGTGCTTTTTGGATATACCAAGAAGCCTATATTCTGATGTCTGGAGCCCCATACCTTGTGGTGAAGAAAGTACAGAGTGTTTAACTTCTGGTTCAACTCCTCTTGAACAAACTTCCATGCAGCAGCAGCAAAACCAAAAAACCTTAAGAATCTAGTTCTCAGCAGATAAGAGCTCTTAAATGAGCATATTTTATGGTGAAAATACAAGTCGATACTGTTTCTCGTATCATCAGCTTTTTCATCCTTCAGAAAAATTAATATTTATCATGGATGATGTAAGCAGAATTCCAAATACCCACACTGAATGTAAATAATTAAAATTTTCTAGATAATCCATAATCAAGTAATTATCCCTTAATCTTATTTTTTTAATCTTTCAGAAGTGATTCTGCAAGGTTATAACATGTTGAAGGAATACTGTAATTTATTAAAACTACTTCCCTTATTGAAAATCACTTCAGTAGTGAAAAACTGTCTTGTGGAAGTCCAAAGATCAGTTGCTAATAAGATTTTGTTCATGGTTGGCATACAGGATTTATTATGGGACTGAAGTAATTCATGTAGTGGGGGTGATCTGCTCCTCTACCCATCAACAGTCCCAGAACTCAGCTTGTGAAGTGCATTAATGTGAAATGTCAAACTGTCTGCCATTTTGACAGATAGATAAGTGTTAGTCAGTTATATGTTCTGACTATTTCTGAAGAGGGAAATATTCTCCCATAACATGTTGTTGTGATCTGAATTTCTGTTTAATCGTTGGGGTATGGAGAATAAGTTTTAGTCTTGTCCAGTATGCCTTGTAGTTTTTCAGTGACGCATCTATCTTTTGTGATAGGATACTCTATACCAGTAGCTTTCAAACTTTTTTTCTGGTGACCCAGTTGAAGAAAATTTTTGATGCCTGCAGAGTGTTGGGGTGCAGGGGTGAGGGTTGTGGGGTGGGGCTGGGAATGAGGGCTTCAGGTTGGGGTCAGGGCTCTGGGTTGGGGGTGCAGGCTCTGGGCTGGGGCTGAGGGGCTTGGGATGCGGGCTTACCTCAGGCGGCTCCTGGTCAGCGGCACAGTGGGGGTGCTAAGGCAGGCTTCCTGCCTGTCCTGGCACCGCGGACCGCGCATGTGCCCTGGAAGCGGCCAGCAGCAGGTCCGGCTCCTAGGCAGGTGGGAACCAGTGCTTGGGGCAGGGGCAGCACGCGGAGCCCTGTGGTCCCCCCACCTAGGAGCCAGACCTGCTGCTGGACGCTTCTGGGGCACAGTGTGGTGTCAGAACAGGTAGGAACTAGCCTGCCTTAGCCAGGCAGCACTGCTGACAGGATTTTTAATGGCCCGGTCGGCAGTGCTGACCAGAGCCACTTTGATCCAGTCCCTTCTATTCCGCAACCCACAGTTTGAAAACCACTACTCTATACTTTTTTTTGGCAATAAAGAATAGTGAAACTACTAGAGACAGAGATCTGCTGGACACGTGTGTTTTGGATAAAGTAACTTAAAGCATCATGATCCTGGTCATGCTTTAGTGGGCTCCTTCAGGATGAAAGAGATTTATCTCTCCAGGTCACCATTGAGCAAGGAGTATTTTTAAAATATTTATTTATGACGTAGTAAAGTCTGTTACTTATGCTTATGTTTTATGAGGCACTTTTTTGGAAGTCCAATTTCAACAACAATTTTTTTTTAACTTCAGTATTGACTACTGACACTGGTGACTCATGCTGTTGCTCTAGATGAGTTTTTTTTTGTAGCACTTACCCTAAGTGTTTTTACAAACTGTGTAGTATAATAATCTCTCTGCCTGCCCCTGAAGTGCAGTTGTTCAACAATGTGGTAGAGCACCCTGACTCAGAACTTGACTACAGGAAAATTTCTAAGCATTTTACCCTGGAACAGGGCTGCAAACACTTTTTTTGTGGGAAAAAGTCCATAGAATCTTTTAATCATTAAAGAGAGAGGCTACAACCACTTGCAATGTTTCTACCTGGAGGGAGACTTATCTACATCCCTGTAGTCCCTGCTTCTCCTTCAAGAGTGTCCTGGTCCAGTGTGCTTAGTGTGTGGTAAATCCCTACTATTGTCCATCTGATAACAGGATGGGAGACTTTTTTTTTATTTAAAAAAAAAAAAAAAAAAGGAAAACCAGACCAAGACCTTTATTGCTATCTCCCATTATCTAGTAGTTGCTCTGTCCTGTTTTGTGTTTTAAGGTGTGTTTGCCTCAACCACTCACTGTAATTTTTCTGACTTCCGAATAACCTCTAATGCCATTACTGTTAAAATAAGCCAAACAGCCCAGGGCCTGTTATATTAAAAATTGGTCAAGTTCTTTGTTTAAATATAACAATTTTAAAAATCTTTTAAAAAATAAAATGCTTTTCTCTTGAAAGGTTTTTCTTTCATTGGCCATGAATGGAAGTAGATGGACCAAGTTGTTTCTTTATTTGTGCGCGAGCCTCCGTGGTTGTCTTAAGGCTTGCTCTAGGCTTGAGTCCTCTAACTTCTAAACTAAAGCTCTAGTGTTTTGTCCAGTTATGTCTTGCTTGTTATAATTTTCTATGCTAATAAACCCCAGTAATTAAAATAGAACACACATTCCTTGTTTTCCACTTTGCAGCAAACTACAGAGGGGGAAATCCGAGCGCTGCCAGGCCTACCCCCCTCACATGCCAACGTTAAGCATTCTATATAGGACAATCAAAAAGGACAAATATTTCATTAGGGCTGCACCGCAAACATTTATCGTTGCTACACCTGAGAGGTTGGTGCTTAAGGTGTCGTTGGGAAAACCGGCATCTTCAACCATGCTGGTGGTGACGCCTGCTGAAGGAGAGACATACAGCTAACGCTGGGTTTATTTTTCCTTGCACTGAATAATTTCCAGGGGCAAGCAGGGCTCCTGTTGTTCTTCCCCGCCTGCAAAGGAGCTGGAGGGGCCCGGGCAGCAGCGGAGCCTGAGGCCGGGTTTAACTGCGCTAAAAGCAGGCAGCGCTGAGCAGGCAAGCCCAGCCCTGAGGCGCTTTCACCCGCAGGCAGAGGGCGTGTGGGCTGCACCCATGTGCTGAGCATCTTTGGGCCGGTTCCGTGGCTGGCCTTAGCAGGGGATGGCACCGACGGGGCGTGCGGGAGTCGTGCCCAAACCGTGCATCCTCTACTGCCCGGGGCAGGGCAGCGAGTGCTTCTGTCTCGCCCGGTGGCTCCCTGGGGCTGGTGCAGCCCAGAGCTGCTGGCGGCTGCCTTGTGCTGCTACAACCGCCCGCTGATGTCACCTGCCGCCGGGGGATCGCAGGTTGCCCCGGGCTGCGGCAGCGAACCGCTCTCCTCCGTGGGCAGCCCTTTGTGCGCGGGGCACAGGCACGCAGGAGGCCTGGCTCCAAGCCCCAGCTCGGCCATGAAGGATCTGAGCGTGGAGCAGCAGCTCACAGTGAGTCCGGCTGCCCCGGGGCACTCAGGCTGCTTTGGGCACATGTGCCCTTCCCATCTACTGGGCAATCCCCTGCTGCGCCCGCAGACCCCTTCTGCGAGCCCCGTGCAGCTCCGCTGCAGAACTTACTCCAGCCTGGGGGCCTGTAAACAAATCCTCGGAGGGCTGAAAGCACTGGGTTGGACAAAGAAAACACCCTGCAGGAGACAGACCTGTGGATAGGAAACGCTAGCAGGTTTGCCCCTTGTTTTCTTCTGGAAGTCCTGGGATAAGACTTTTCCAAGGCAACTGAGCATCTGAGCTTTTCCATCTGAATTGAAATTGTGTGTTAATACATACTGAGTAGAAAGTAGGTAGGTTGCACTCATCAGAGTCCCAAGATTTTGGCATTTCTGTGTGGATCATGGGAATTTGCTGTTTTTTCAGTAATGATTGTGCACAGAGACAATTCTTTAATTAATCCTGCTCCCAAGTTTCCTGTGGTGTTTTTTTATATATATACATATATAATTTACAAAAATCTCTCTCACTCCTCAGACTTATTTTTGCCATGACCTTGTGTCAGAAACATGATTGCATCTGCAGAAATCTCTGCTTTGAGCTCTAAACCACATAGTAACTATTGCACGTCACAGGAATCTCTTCTGTAATAATGTGTAATAGCATATAAAATATTTTGAGTTCCCTTATAGTGCCAGTAAGCCCTTACTATGGAGTCTGATCCTTTGCCACATGCTTTCTTGTCTTCCGTTGGTGGCTACAAATAATTTTTTTAATGTTACCTGCTTTGGGATGTGAGCAGTTACAGACATGCAAGAGAGGCTTGTCAGTCTTACACCATTGCCTGCTCTGCATGAGGAGGAACTGCTATAGATTGGGACTGAGGCACTTTTGAAAATGTTACCCTGAGCTGTCCCTTAGGTAGGGTGAATCGGGATGACTGGCCTTGGCCCTGCACTTCGATAAAATCGGGACTGTCCTGATATTTAGCCCTTTGTCCTGCGTCCTGCCCGATGTATGATTGGGACGCCATTTGTCCCGTTATTCAGGTGAGGTGGGGGGTGAGGAGGCAAACGAGGCGGCTGGTGGGAGGGGGTTGAGGGGGCAGGCAGATGGTGAGGAGGAGAGCGGTGGGCGGGCAAATGGGGCACGCCGGACAGACGGTGAGGAGACTAGCGGGGAGGCAAGGTGGCGGGCAGGTGGGTGAGGAGGTGAGTGGGAGTGGGGTGAGGAGACGGGTGGGCGGATGGCGAGGAGAAGAGCAGCAGCATACGGAGGGGGCACGCTGGACGGATGGCGAGGAGACTAGTGGGGAGGCGAGCAGCGGGCGGACAGCGAGGAATGTGTGTGTGAAGAGGAGAGTGCTGGCTTGGTCGACAGCGAGGAGACTACCAGGAAGGCTGATTTGTCCTGGGCCCCGCACGCCCCTAGGGACGCCCCTCCCTGCTCAGTCCCATGAGACTTAATCTCCAAAGTCACATAGGAGCTTCTAAAATTTCACCCAAAGTCTTTTAGACTTGATGATAAAGGAACAATCTATTCCAGGTCCTCTATGAATATTAAAGATCCCACAGAGTTAGGGTGCAACTCCCTATATCCTGTTAATACTCATCTGAAAGTCAGCCTTACTTTCTTATTGCTAGAGTTTAAAGTGTTGTGTACCAGGTGATACTGGATGGTACCTGGAACTGCCTCTTGACTAGACTAAATCGACACTTGACTAGACTTGTTATTGTGGAAATAGATTTGGTTTTTGTATAAACTCTTTGTATGTGACTAGTGGGGCCTTATAGCAAGACTGTTTTGAAAATTGGTCACTCTTCAGATATGACACATTAGCCAAGTACTTTATATAGTGTTTCACTAGCATTAACTAATGTTAAATGCTACTGTTAGATAGTATTATTCCATTATACTGATGGAAAATGTACACGTAGCTGTTAAGGCCAACACTTTTAAGTGACCACTGAAGTTGCGTGTCCACCTTGGGATAACAAGACTGGTTCAGACATGCTGAGCACTCACAATTCCAGGTGAAATCACTGGGAACTACTAGTACTCAGCATCTCTGAAATCAGTCCCCAAGTGGGCCAGGTTGGCTGCCCAAAAACTGAGGAATTAGGGGCCACATTTGAAAATGTTGGATTAATTGAGCCAGAGGTTCCACAGTGAGTTAGTGGAAGAGCTGGGCTGAACCCATGTAGTATAGAAGAGAACCTAGTTTCTGTTTTGCATACACATGCCTGATCCACTACTACGCCATGTTGCCTCTCTATTTATTACTTTAGGTGTAAATTCGAAAACTCCAGTGCAGTGAACTACAGTCAAAGGTGCGCTATCAGGAGTCATTTGTGTTCTAATTAAAAGGATTCCTGTCCTTTTTTATATATTTTTAATTTCCATATTTATAATATTGTCTCCATTTGAAAATGTAGTTACATGATTGACGTTGACTGAAATATTTATGTTTAGAAGAACATGCTTGTAACTGGCACTTCATAATGGTTCCAATCCTGCAATGAACTCCAGACTTTGGTGGAATCCCATTGACTCCAGTGGGGTTCTGCACAGGTTAGGGGTCAATCTACACTTAACTCATCCTAGGATCAGGGTCATAGTGATTGTTACACAGGGATAAGCAACTGGGTATTGTGTTCTTCTGGCAGTAAACTTGGTACAATAAATGTATTTTGTGCAGTCCAGTTTAAGAGCTGATGTAAAGAGCTGCCCATAGGAAGCCATTTGCAGTCCACAACAACAAATTTATTAGACTTACAAAATCTCGGAACCATGCTACATATTATTGGACACGATCTTTTGCTACCTTATCTATGAACTATTTACATATAGTTATATATATACATACAGCTCTAGAGCTCTTTCATAATATATTCTACACAGTGTTTTATGGGCATGTGCACAGTGCAGTGTGTGGGACAACATAGCCATAGATTGCTATGGAGTTATGTATTGTTTATGGGTAACTAACAGTTTACTACAGACCCAAGCTGCCGAGTTCAGATCTAGAATATTTCCAAAGTTCAGGGGTGCTTAGATCTGAGATTTTGATTTGGCCCCATCTCTCAACATTACACTAAGCAAAACATGATGTAATCTTAAACCTTTGTTAAATGTTTGCTGTGTCAGAGATATAGTGTCAATTGCATGTTGGGTAGCATTTTCTCCAGCTGTTTGAAAATAAAATATCTTTCCTAAGTGTGTCGTCTTTGTTTTATTAATTTTTCTTCTCCCTGAGCTTTGGATAGTTAAAATGAGTGTGGCTGCAGCTGTTTATATGGCAGCATCATGATGTTAGCAGCAATATTCTAGGAAAAGGATTTGTAAGTCTGTTGCTCATTGTAGCTCCAGATGGGGATGCTAAAGAGCAAAAACCGTTGTGATTTTGTAGGTCCTGCAAAATGGCTAATTTCACCCATATGGTAGTGAAATTCAACAAATAAGAGATTTGTGCACTCCTCTTTGGTTTCTTCAGCTCATGTTTGTTTTAGTTTTAGCCCTTTTAAATATATAAAGTGGTGATAATTTTTTTTATGATGTTCAAATTCTAAGGCCAAAATGTACAAATCTGGGTGCTCACGCAACTTAAATTCCCTTACCCTGACACCACAAAGTAAATAACCTATCATTGTAATCAGTGTTTTGGGGACACAATAGAAACACAATGTGTCTAACAGCTCTGCAGCATCCAGAAACACTCCCACATCTGTGAATGGCGATGGTGTTGGTGGGCAGAGAAGTAAGCAAAACAGAATGGTCTTGGGTTTTGTTACTTTAGAAACAGAGCGGGTAGTAGGGAATTAGCACTTGTTGAAAGAAAAAGTGAAAATTATTGGGGAATTAAATATTTTAAGCTTCTGTGGTGGTTTAAAAAATCCTGGAGAATAAAAAGATCAATATAAAGTTATTCCAAGTAGGTGATCATGTCACTTGAACAGAGAGAATGACTCAGTGACGGATCAGTCTGAGCTGGCTGGGGGAGTATTTATAACCAGCGCAATTCCTGTGTCTGTGTGCAGGTGGCTCTTCGGATTTGTCCAATCAATGAAGCTGAGCTGGAGGAAAATGCTGCTATCATTGGGTGGGTGACCAGGTGAGGTTGGAGCAGAGCAGCATGGGTGAGTTTACAGCTGAGCTGGTAGCTAGTGGCTTCCTGGAAGGAGAACCCAGGTGCTTAAGTGTTGGTGCCTCTGTCATGATGAAGAACAAACACAGTGACTCACTTGAACATGGAAAGGGTTATGGGGAGTTAAAAGTTCTGCAAACCTGGGCAGTGGTTGTTAGGACAGCTACAAAATTTGCAGACCCCTGAGAAGTCCCCAGATTCCCAGGGCTGGGAGCTAGGAGGAAGGTAGGAGACTGAACTGCTTTCATGACATTTGTTTGGGGGGAAGGAAGGGAAAAAGAGGGGATTACCCTTGAGAGTGCTCCTACAGGAGTTGGTTCATTCTCAACCTGTGGGAGCTGCCTGCAGGGCTAGGTTCATGAAACTGCTCAGGAACTAAACCCTGGAGAATTCACCAGGACTGCTTGAAAGACATTATGTCCAAAGACAAAACTGTGAATTTTGGAAACTTTACAAACATAGGAATTACCAGATTGGTTCAGACCCAAGATCAATCTAGTCCAGTATCCTGTTTCCAACAATGTTCAATAGCAGCACTTTCAGAGGAAGACTCAAGAAAGCTCGCATTAGGCAGATGTGGGATAATTTCCCTCCTGCATCAGGTCTCCAGATCCCTAGTAGTTAGAGATTGGTTTAAGCCAGGCGTTCTCAAACTTCATTGTACCACAACACCTTTCTGATAACAAAAATTATTATGCAACCGCAGCCAGGGGGACTGAATTGAAGCCTGAGCTTGCACAGGCCCCGCCACCCCAGGTTGGGGACAAAGCTGAAGCTTGAGCCCCACTGTCCTGGGCGGGGGGCCTGTAGCCTGAGCCCCGCCAACCAAGGCAGTGTGGGGCTCAAGCTTCGATCCCAGGCCCCAGCAAGTCTAATGCCACTCGTGGCGACGCCATTAAAACGGGGTTGTGACCCATTTTGGAGTCGCAACCCACAGTTCAGGAACTGCTGCTTTTAAACCGAATGCTTCATGGTTTATATTCCTTCTAAAATTTATGTTAACATGATCTGTTGTAACACTGGATGTTCTTGATATCCATAGAAATGTTCAATCTCTTTCTGAATCTCGTTAAATGCTTTGTCTCAACAACATCCTGTGGCAATGAGTTCCACAGTTTCAGCCCATATTGTGTGGGGAAAAAAATGTCCTTTGATCAGTTTTGAATTTGCCATCTTTTAATTTAATGGAATGTCCCATTGTTTGTGTTATGAGAAGAGAGAAAAGAAGCTCCCCATCTACCTTCTATAGGTTATTCATTATTATATAGACTTTCGTCATGTCCCCTTGTATTCATCATCACTTTTCTAAGGAAAACAATCCCATTCTTTTCAATCTCTCTTCATATGAAATTTTCTTCAGGTCCCTAATCAGTTTCATCAGCTTTTGTTGAAACCCCTCTAATTCTGCAATAGCCTCGCAGAGATGGGGTGACCAGTACTGCACACAGTATTCCAGATGAGCAGACCTTAGATCGGTGTCATGTGGGAACAATGAACTGCTGTGAAACATGCAGGCTGTCTTTTGCATCATAAAGAAGCGAAAAGGGAACAAATCTATTTTTCCCTGTACAAATTCTTACAAGCATGGTTTCCATTTACTGAGTTATTTGTGGAACATCATTCTTTAAAGGCCATCAAGCTGGCTTGATAACAAACTTTATTTTTGTATAGCTTATTTAGAGATCACCTCACCAGCCCTGAGCTCTATTTTCCTCCAGTGGACAGGGAAGGATTCAGATATTGCATTGGTTTAAGGATCATTTTTACCCCGGAGAATCTCTCTCTCTTAGTCATGAAAATTACTGTAACAAATGAAGTGAACATGGGTTCTTTGGCAGTTGAATATCCTTGGTGGTTTCTTAGATAACGTTACTATTCTAATCTCAAGTATAGTTTACTTGGAGCCATTTCCACCCATTCACTGATGGCTAAAACGAAATTGACAGTCTTATGCTTCAGCAGTTCAGTCCACCAGTGAATGGCTTATAATTTTGTGTATGTTTGCACAATGCCTGTCAATCAAACAAGGCATTAACCCTGGATGAATGACACTAACTTTTGTTTTTGCTATCTAATTAAAAATAAACTTTATAGTGAGGTGGAATATAAGATCCCATTCATGCACTGATCCCGATACCACATGAAATCAGTTGCAGGATTAGGGCCTAAAAGTATTACAGCCCACATTTCCAAAGAAAATGCCTAATATAAATTCTCTGTGCCCAGGTGCGTGGGTGGAATCCAATGTTAAATCACACAGACAGACACTCATGCATTTACCCACTTTGCATGTGCAACTACAGATTGTGGACACAAATCAGGAGGGTCTTTTGGGTATTTGCCCCCTAGATATTTACTATTTTCAATTCTTTTTTGTCTGCATAGCTCAGAAAAAATTGCTTTTCTCCAGCAAGTGAAATTGTGCAAGTAATTAGCCTGGGATGTTTACTGGATACTTTTGGAATTTTAGGCACAGGGAGGGGAATGGAAAACCCCGCCAAGCTCTTGAAGTGCCCAGACCAGCTACTGGGGATTTGCCCTACATCTTTCTTATCTAGTTACTAGTTAGACTGCAACACCTGTCCTCCCATCTCCCCAGGACTTATTTGAACATTCCAAACCTGTTAGCCGCTTCACACAGACACTTTTTGGGGAAGATCCACAGCTGGTATAAATAGTCATGGCTCTGTTGGAGGCAATGGAGCTATGACCTTCATTCCTTTTAGAACAACCTGCCAGACAAGGTTCCCTAAGGGCTCCCCCTGCATGTGGAATGATACCTCTGTCTGACGTCCAGCATGGACAAGATTCAGTCCGCAGCTTTAAAATAAAAATGTCGCTGCATTAAATTCCAATAACTTACAGTCCCGTGGGGAGAGAAATAGGAGAATGGGAGCTTTATACCATTGGGAAGGGGAAATTCCAGTTTTCCAGTAGGTTACAGCCCCTTCTAGCCCTCGAAGGGCCTGAGGTTCTGGACTTTAGAACAGTGATATTTATTTAAAGCAAATCTATATTAGGTCATTTTTTGAAGATTTTACATTTATGAATTTTAATTTTTCTCTCCCTCGGAACCCGCACAGCCAATTCCTGCTAAGGTGCCTGGCTTTACAGGTAGAGGGATACAAAAAAGAGTTCCAATGCATTTTTATAAAGAATTTTCCCTTAACATATTTAACATATAGCTAATGATCTGTCATGTTGTATTTGGCATCTACGCTATGGTGTGATATGAAGACTTTATCAGCACTTGTTCGGGATGGTCTGTATTACACACATGGTCTCGGTTCTTGTGAGTAATGCAGTCATCTCAGATGAGTGGCGACAGACCCTTTATACTTCCCTGCAGAGTATTCCCTTATATCAGCGGTTCTCAAACTTTAGCAACTCAAGGACCCCTATTTTGATTTAAAATTTTTGCGCCCCCCCCCAGCTCAGCCCCAGGGCCCGCCCCCACTCCACTCCTTCCCTCAAGCCCCCTCTCCTGCCTCTCCTCTTCCATCCTCTTTCCCCCTGCTCCCCCGAGTGCATCACTCCTCCCCCTCCCTCCCAGCGCCTCCTGCACGCCCCTGAACATGTTCCCCAGAATGCAGGAGGCACTGAGAGGGAGGAGTTGATCAGAAGGGCCGGCAGTTCCCCTGGTGTTACCCTTGCGGACCCCCAGGGGTCTGTGGACACCAGTTTGAGAAACGCTGCCTTATATGATATTATAATTAGTATATTGTATATTTATGAAAATATATTGTGTGTATGTGTGAGAGAGAGAATGCAGTGTGCGTGTGTCCTCATCTATTCTCTCTGTCGTATGTGACTTCCATATCTGTGGTTATATTCTAATAAAGTATCTTTTGTAAAAAGTGTCGGTGGTGGACTGAGGACTGTAGTAGAACTGAACGCTGCCACTTCTCGTGTGTTCTGAATGCTAAGAAATAAAGCAGAGTTACACTGCAACCTACCAGCAAGAGTATTTGTGTTTTTATCTAACTTTTCTGTGTGTATGCTGAAAACATAACAGTCCGCTGGAGCATGGATGGCACTAGCGAGGACGTGATCACAAATAGTATTTTCATCTTTGTTCCACTGATGCAAAGACTCTAGCTGAAACGTTCCCAATTCAAAATCTAAGAAAATAATCAAACTTTATTTTTGGACCCTGACACACCGCACGCATCTTTAGATACTTTAGCAAGATGTTAGCCGTTTTGATGATTTGGCAAAATTATTTTGTTCTGTGGAGACAGAAATGATTTTGGAGCCCACAGAATTTGTAAAGAGAAAATGAAATGTGCTGAGTGAACCGTAGAGAACGAGAGAGGAATGTTGTGGTAAGTTTAGACATGGCGTACTTGTGTTAGGTCAGGCATAACAATATTTTCCAGCTAAGACCTACGCTCTTTCTGACTGACTAGGAGGAGGTGTACGTGTCCACGACCAAAAACTTGGTAGAAGGAGTCATTTCTGGGTACAACACAACCATTTTTGCATATGGCCCAACAGGTAACATAAATATTATACCACAGAGGGAGCAATAGCGGCATGGACTGGATTTGGAACCGGGATAGGGCAGCGATAAGTATAGGGACTTGATCTGAAGTAACAAGGCCAATTAGTTGATCACGTTAGAACAGAGCAATAAAAATACCATTCTGGCTGCGAGATGTGAATCTTTATTTTAAAAGTTAAAGGGACAGCAGAGCTGTAGTAACTTTGAAAATAGATTTAACATTGGAGAGAAATCTTTCCTTTTAAAAAAGGGTGGGGGAGGGAAAGAGGGCTTCTCTATGCAAAGCTGAGTCTCTGTGATGATCACACAGGAGGGCAGATCTGGCTGCTGATAAACTGCCGTGGATTACATTAGAAGATAATTTTTCTCTGGAAGTTGATCTGTGCTGCTCTTCCCTGTATCTTTCACAGGGGCAGGGAAAACCTACACTGTGCTAGGGACAGACTGTGATCCTGGGATCTACATCCGCACCCTAAATGACCTCTCTAAAGCCATTGAGGCAACCAGTGACAACATGGATTACACCGTCTCCATGTCGTACCTAGAGGTGAGGTGTCTTTGTTTTGTCATCTGGACCAATTCTGTGTAGAAGATGCTTTAAAAGAATAGCTTAGAGACACTCCTGCTGGGAGAAGCTATAAATCTAGGAGCCAGGGCTCCTGCATTCATTCCCCTATGGTGACTCCTACCTTGGGTCTAGAATTCTTGTTTCTTTTTTTTAATTATTATTATTCTAATGCATAACACGCTGGCTAAATGTGACATTTCTCCCTAGAGAGCTTGGCTCACGTAGAGGATAAGAACCTACTACTTTTACCGGCTAATAATTATGCCTCTGGTTTAAGTGGTAAAAGCCTGCGCTGGTGCTGATGATCCCAGGCTCATTCCTGACTGGCGACTCACGGTGGGGGTAGTGACAAATGCATTGCACTCACCCTGTGTATAAATTTAAGATACATAAAGGAGTTGATAAATGGCTTTTTGCCTCATACCACTTTTGCTTTTCACTTTTGTTACAGGGAGTATATCTGCTATTATTTCTGTGACAGCTCTCACCGGTAACAGGCATTTGAGTGGTTTCCTCAGTCATCCATTCATGTTATCTCTGTTATCTCCTGTGTCAGCCATGCACTGGAGTGGGGCTCAGCCTCTCCTCTCCAGGGAAATACAAAAAGTACAAAGCCAATGTAATGCACGATATATTTTAATCCTTATTATTGACCTAAGGACAAAGGAGTGCAAACATACAAACGTCCTTTGCCTTTCTCTTCCTCCTTCAGATTTATAACAAAGTGATCCGTGACCTCCTGAATCCATCCACTGGATTCCTAGACCTCAGAGAGGATGCTAGGGGTAGCATCCAGATAGCAGGAATTACTGAAGTCTCCACTACAAATGCACAGGAGGTAAATCTGAAAGAAATTCCAGAGGGAGGGAGATGTTCAGTGCACTAGAATAATGATATTTTAAGAGGCTCTTGCATCTAAATATTGGCATAGCCTTCCTTGGTGTAAGACATCTCACGTAACAGGATCCTATGGGGACTTACTTAATGAAGTGAGTTGCTCAGAAAGGACTAATCAGGCAGGCACAAGAATAGTAGAAACCAGGATGAAATCTGTAGCTAAGCAGTAAAGATCAGCTATATGGGTCAGGTATGTTTACACAGCAAAGAAAAACCCATGTCTGGCCCATGCCAGCCGACTCGGGCTGCAGAGCTCGGGCTGTGGGGCTGTTCCATTGCTGTGTAGACTTCTGAGCTCTGGGACTCTCTCACCTCGCAGGGTCCTGGAGCCAAGGCTCCAGCCTGAGCATGGAAGTCTACATGGGAATAAAACAGCCCCAACAGCCCAAGCCCCACAAGCCTGAGTCAGCTAGCACGGGCCAGCCGTGGGTGTTTCGTTTCTGTGTAGACATACCCTAAGTGACTGCCAGTTTTCTGAAAGGATAGGAATGCCAGGACCTGTGTTCACAAGCCCTGTTAAACAAAATTATTTATAGGTAGAAAGGAGATAACTGAAACGTGCTTTTGTAATTCACTGATATGTACTGTGAGGTAAGTTATGCTAGGACTTTAACCTGACCTTTGATCTGCAGTTTTTCTAAGGTTATATAATGCTACCAGGGTAGGGAGCATCATGTTATTGTATTCTATTATGTCATGCAGTGTTGTTTTGTGTTCAATGTGAGATAACATGCCAAGGCACCATGCATCCCAGGAGAACGTACCTCAGCCCATTGTAAAGCCTCCTAAAGTGAAACCCCAATAATTATACAATTCTTTGTCAATGAGCCAGGTCATGGTCCCAGTGAGGTCAAAGGCAAAACTCCCATCAACTTCAGTGAGACCCGAACTTGGTCCAATGCCGGCAGACACGCGGGATGGTTTATTTTGTTTACTTACTCATTGTAACCCCTCTCGGGTACTGTCATTGATGGAGAGAGTTGTACCATTACCTGAGCAGGTCTTTAAACTTCTGCATATTTTTCTGCATTGTTTAGATCACGCCGCTGTTAACAAAAGGAAACAAAGAACGCACTCAGGAGCCTACCGCTGCCAGCAAGTCATCTTCCCGCTCACGTGCAGTCCTCCAGGTCACAGTGAAACAGAAGTGTCGGGCGAAGAATATTAAAGAGGACGTGCGAGTGGGGAAGCTTTTCACGGTCGACTTGGCTGGTTCTGAGAGAGCACCCCAGGTACAACTTGTAGTTCTTCAGCCTTAGTTCTTTGGCATGTCATGAAATGAGTAGATATGAAAAAGCTCACACAGTGTGTGTGTGTATTTTACTTTCCTGGAAAACATGACTGCATGAGTATTTGACATTTTAAAACCATTGTGACTACAACATTTCAATTCAGGTGATGTGGGCCATGTATTTTTTTTAGTGCAGGAATTAACTAAATGCATTTAAACTTTGTCCTTTGTGTGTTGTTGACGTGTAGGCCCGTACAAAGACAGCTATGAATATTTTTTTCATAGACTGCATAGAGGAAATACAGATAGGAAATGCAGGAGATCAGAGCCAGAATGTTTCATCTGAGTGCATGATTCAATGCAAAATGTGAGAATTTGAAAATGATACCTAAAACCAGTGGCAGCTATTTAGAAAGAGGAGGAATGGTAGATTGGTGTCATTGATGAAGAGAGTATGGATAAGTAGGTAGCTGGAAGGACAAAAAGGGATGGAAGCCAGAATAAATAGAACCTACGTGGAACACTGGATTGCAGGAAGGAAGAGAAGATAGAAAAGAGGATAGAAGACAATGAATTATTGGAAGGATAGACATGTTGAATACTGCATAGGTGGACCGGTGCTAGAAGACAGAAAGGATGGATGTGCAAGACTGGTATGCAGTCTGTCTGAAAGACGGATGAACTCTTAGGCAAAGGGCTCAGAATGGTAGATGGACATCAAAAGGAAAGTGAAAATGTATTGATTAAATATGGAACTGGGTGAGAAAGAGGTGGACAAGCAGGCAGGAGAATTGAAGGCGTTGATCGCCACTTCTTGATACTGTTCATTACCACTTGATGGGGGATAAGTGATATTTAGATGGATGGAAGGAGATACTGAAGGAGAGGTGGCCAGATCTTTGATTAGAGCAAAGCACTGACACTTTGCAGTACTAAAGGCCACCATGACAATTTGCCAAGAGCCCAAGGACTGCACTAAACATGTATGTAAATGTACATGAAATTTTAAAATAGAAAACAACTAGACATATAACAAGCTGTGCAATTGGCAGGATGTACAAAACACACTACACACCATGGCATTTGCCTGTAATTTCCTGAAAGATGAATATAAATCTGTTGCTATTTGAATTAATCAGCAGTAAAAATCTACAAACGGTTAGCTTTGTCCTCACCCTGAAAATGTGTGATGAGGCTGGTGATGGTCCTTGGCTTAAGGCTCCAGGGACTAAATGCAGCATCCAGGTCATGGCTTGGACTCCTCTTGGTTGAAGGGAAAGTTTACAAATCAGTGGGAGGGTCAATGACAAGAAGGGTGGGATAAGCAGATGGCTGGATGCCATCAAGGCACTATATTTGGTTGGACTCAGGAGACCTGGGTTCTATTCTTGGCTCACCCACTGGCCTGCTGGTGACCTTGGACAAGTCACTTCACCTCTCTGTGCCTTAGTTTTCCCATCTGTAAAATGGGTAGCATGTTGTTGACCTCTTTTGTGAAGCGCTTTGAGATCTACTGATGACAAATGCTAAACAAGTTAGGCATTATTATTATATATCAACAGAGATACACAGAAATGATTGGCAGCTGAGGAGACCAGTATTGGACTGAATGGATGGAAAGATGTTTCCACAGAAAGATGTTAGATCTTCTATGTTTGCAACCCCAATTGCAGAAAACAAGTCATGGGAGGGTGATTTTTAGTTTACTGCAAAACATCTAATGGAGGCTGTGGGCCAGATTCAGTTCTGTTGTGAGATTTCAATGGACTCTGTACCCACTTATGTCAGAGCTGACTGGTCCTGGTTTCCACGTAGATTTGTGAGTGAAGCTGATGCTTTGAAATGCAGATCCTGATGTTAATGTTGCATGGGTGAATTCATTCCCACAGTACAACTCTGTCTTTCTGAAGTGACTTCTCTCCCTCTCCAAGCAGACTCAGAACTGAGGCAAGAGAATGAAGGAGGGAGCCCATATCAACCGCTCGTTGCTAGCTCTGGGGAACTGCATCAGTGCCTTGAGTGAGAAGGGAGGTAGTCAGGCCCAGTATGTCAATTTTCGAGACAGCAAACTCACACGCTTCTTGAAGGTACTGTTTGCAACTGGTTAGGAAGGTAATCGGTTGCTGGCTTGTATTGGTGCACAAGTCAGGTGGCACTTGAGAGCTGATCCTCATGTCCTGACCCCTTTATCCTTCTTAAGTTTAGGAAATCAGTCCAGGATCTTGTGTGGGATTTCAGATCCACCCAGTAATTTATTGTGACCACATTACCACAAAAAGAAGGGGTCAAGGTTTGGAAGTCCCGGACTGTGCTAGTGTGCTGTTACTGGTGACGGTGAACTTCAAAGGTGACTTGAGTAACCACGGCCATTTGGTGTATTTGTTTATGGATCCTAGGGTGCTTTCACTGCTTTGGGCATGAATCTCAGCCCAAGTACTTGGTGTTGATCCTACTGCTACAGCTGGTTGAAAAATATATTTAAACACACACACAATATTGAAAAAAAACAAACAACATTTAAAATAATGTGAAACGCTTCTGGTATTTTGATGGAAACAGATTTTCCAGCAAACATTCCCAGTTAGTCAAAAAAGCTGTTTGCTGAAAATGTTTTGACCAGCTTTTCCTATAGCCCTTAGTCGATATCCTCCACTGGAATCTAAATGAGCATTTTAATTAGTGTTTCTTTAAGGTCTGTATGTTTTCACTTAGTGTGTCTTTCCTGTTTCTTCCAAACATGCCTGGCCTCTGTTCTTTTAAAGCTAAACAGTGGAAATGTTGCATTCCTTTAGGACTCATTAGGGGGGAACAGCAGGACAGTTATGATTGCCCACATCAGTCCTGCCAGCATCTACTTTGAAGAATCTCGAACAACCTTGATCTATGCTTATCGAGCAAAAAACATCAAGACCAGGGTAAGCAAGCAGGCAATCCAAGAGCTCAATTGTGTAGACTAAAAGCATGCCATGGGGAGGGGAAGGTATGCTGGGGGGGAAAGGAGGATACAGCGCATGACAGGGGAGAGAGAGGGCAAGTGGTTTACACAGCATCCATGTTGGAAGGCTTGATGGGAGAGAGAACAAAGGCCGCCTGGTTGAAGGTGAAGAACACAGAAGAAAGCAGTGGGGAGAAGGCCTAACAATAAGGCAGGGAGTTAGTAACATGGCGAAAGGATGGGGAAGCAGGTGTAATGGAAAGGGAGAGGATAACGTACAGCGTACGGGTTGTGATGGAAGTAAGACAGCAATGTGTATGGCAAGAAGCAGTGGGTAGATACCATACTGGCTGAGAGGACAGCAGAAAGAAGTGGGTAGAGGGCAATGAGCAAGCAGAAAGGAGTGAATGGAGACAGAGAAAATGGAAGGCTGATGGGTGTGACAGAGGGAAAGGCCTGCGGGGTGAAGGTAGATCGACACTGATATACAAACACGTATCCCAGAGATTGAGGGTTCCTGAATCCCTTTCAGTGATCTAGGGCTCCTCTCCTAGGAAGGGATGTTTTATTTTACAGCCCTTGTGCTACGAAGTGACAGAGCAGGCTGTGGGATTAATGACCATGTGTGTTCTCACCACCAGGTAAAACGAAACCTGCTGAATGTCTCCTCTCACACTGCACAGTTCACCTGCATCATTTCACAGCTACGCAGGGAGATTGCGGGTCTGAAGGCAAAGACTGAAAATCAGGAATAGGAGAAGAGTGCAATCGGCTCTGACCTCAAGGACGTACAAGGTAGAGCTGGGGGTAGATGCTGGTCATGTCAAGGTTCCATTTCTGTCTATTGTGCCTCTTTGTAATCATCTTGTTTATTGGAGTGATTATCGTACGCCCTCCATACTGTCCCTTTCATGTGTCCTTTAAAGGCATTCCTGTAGACGGGCTCTAGCTTTTCCAGCTGCTGATCATATATTTGTAGCAAATCATTTTTTTATACAGTTATGATAGTATGGGTTCATCAAACTCTCCCCTCTAGTCTCCCTTTATCACATCTGAGTTGTCTTTGTCTCCTTTACAGAGGCTTTTTCAAGTCTTTTCCCTTGTCCCATCTTTACATGTACAGAGCTGACACATGGTGCTTTTAAAAAGGTGGAAGAGGCAGCAATGTCTAGTGGTCAGAGCAGAGAACTAGGAGTCAGGAAACCTGGATTCCATTCCAATCTTTACTACTGACTTGCTGTGTGACTCTGGGCAGACACTTAGCCTCTCTGTGTGTCAATTTCCTCCACTGGAAAATGAGGTTTATCTGCTTTTGAAAAGGGCTTTGAGATCCTGTGATGACAATCAATATATAAGGGCAAATGATATCATGTAATTATTATTATTTTGCTGCCCATGCATCTCCAGGCTCTGATACTGTGTCAGGCCAGAAAGCTTTGTTTCAGTTCCTGGTGTACTTTGTTTCCAGAATAACTTTTCAATTGATCTCACCATGGGGAATGTTCCTTCCAATAACAGAAAATAGTAAAGGTGTCTGATAGACAAGCCCCCTCACCCCAAAGGCTAGTAGATCTCAGCCACAAATACCCTGGCCCAATTTTCAGAGAAAACAGCTCCCAGGTAACAAGGAAGGGGAAAGCAATGCAACAGATTCTGATTTTCCTTCCCTGAGAGTTAGGTAAGTGACCCTGCAATGCAGGCTTCTTCTCACCACTCCCTTCCAAGCAGCACCGATGAAAACTATTTTGGGGCTAACTAGTCATGATACAATATAGCACTTAAGTACATGTTGAAAGTTAATAGTCCCATTGGCTTCAAGGTACTACACTACCACTGACCCAACAGATTGCTGAATAACAGAGGTTCGTATCAGGCATGTCTCATAACACATGGAATGGGTGATGGCCCCCAAAGGAATCTCTTCTGGGCCTTACCGGTCCCAAGGGATTGCTCTGAGATGCTGGCAGATTGGAAACAGAAGAGCTGTTGTTTTCTCCCACCGGAGGCGTACAGCTGGCAAGAGATGAACAAATTACGGGAGCAGCTAATCGGGGCTTTCAAGGAGCAAACAGAGATGCGCCGCAGCCTCATGGAGCTGGAGAACACCAACGCTGAGCTGCACATTGATACCTCCAGGCATTTGCTAACGATTACCGAGGGAGTACGACCACTGCAGAGCTAGGCACTTACTGATGAGCACAAAGTTAATTAATGTGTGGCTCCCTGCCGTCACGATGAGAAACCCTAATGTAACATAACTGCAGCTCCCTGCCAAAGGCACGTAAGGTGTGTCTACATAGCAATCAGGAGGGGTGACTACAGCAGGTGCAGGCATACCTGAGCTAGCTTTGATTGATCTAGCTTGCTAAAAATAGCAGCGCACTGTTGGCGATACAAGTTAGCCGCCTGAGTACAGTCCTGCCTGGGACCCTGAGGACGTAGTCAGGCAGGCAGCCTGTGCCCCCACCGATGCCACCACAGCTACATTGCTATTTTTAGTGAGCTAGCTCAATCAAAGCTAGCTCAGGGATGTCTGCATGTGCTGCAATCCTGCCTCCCAATTGCAGTGTAGATGTAGCCTACGTTTTCAGTAAGAAATAGTGATGCAGATTTGTTTTTTTGGTTCATGCCACACACCAGTCTCATACATATGCATACAGAACAGCTCACATAACTGTCCCTTTGGCAATTGGTCTAGCAGTTAGAGTAAGTCTATGCACAAGATTGAACCAACAAGGAGAGAGCAACCTTCGAGCCTGATTATGCACAGACATGAGCATCTCTAGCAAAGTGCCCTCAATTCCTACTGCGGCACTGGGTTGTTACAGATGGAGCCCGTAAACAATGTCTCCTATCCAGCAAGAAGTCAGTTGTTCCCTGCATATCCTGCATGTATTCATTCCTCAGGGAGGGGAAGGGGTTCTGCAGGGCAAGAACTTGGTGGCTATCACTCTTTCAGGGCTCTGCAGGGGAAGAGACTCCTTTAAAAATATCTAAATCTGTATCTGAGTTTGTTTGGAAATGAGACTTTTCTAAAAGGTAGAAAGGGATAAAACATACACTGTAGTTCAACATGGTCTTGAGGCAGGAGAGTCGCAGACCGCTGGGCAGAATAACCTAATAGGGGCATAGTGATTTAATTGGGTGCTGCACTATGATAGGAAGAGGATTCTGCCATCTGGACACAAGCACTGGATCCCTCCTAGTGCTTCTGATGGGAGTGAGATAGCATGGTTGAGGTCAGGTTTCAACACGCTGCAGTTATCAGTTACAACATCAATACTGTATGTAGAAACTTAAGGTGGTGTCTTTCCTGAGGGACTGGATTTCCAGCATGGGAAGCTCTGTGGCTTTTAGCCCCCATTGCGAAATGTAAGCCAGGAGTTAGACTAGCTCTTCATTCATAGAGGCTGCATGTGGTCAAAAGTGTCATTGATACAAAGTAATACTACCTTGAGCAGGTGGGTCTGCCAATTTTCTCCAGCATAAAGTTTAGAGCCACAGCTGAGAGTGCAAATGGTAGATTTTTCCCCCTCCCCCCCGCCCCGCCTCTACACACAGCAGAAAAAAGCCTGTGTCCGATCACTCCCCTGGCCTTGAATTTTCATTGAAATCTATGTTAACTCGTGATGGCAAACCTGGATTGTTGGCCTTAACATCTGCAACTCTGAGGTATCACGCCCGTGCTTCTGCAGGGGTACACTTTCCCATTGTAAATAGAGCTAAACCAGTCCTTGCTATTGGACAAACTATGAGTTGTGGTAAGTTCTGAGTACGGTGCTTATTTGTTATCGGTCAGTCTGTTCAAAACCTCTGTAAATTTTTATAGGACTGTTTTTCTGAAGCTTACCTGAATTTTAATCTCCGTTCGATGACGTATGTCCAGTAAATATCTCTATACAGCTGCTGCTACAGCAGCTTGTAGTGATGGCAGAGGCAGTGCGCCCTTGCAGTTTAAATGTCTCACTGGAGACTCTCTCTTTATATCCACCCTAGAAATTAGGATGTTGTTTGCAGGCTGCTCTACGTTATGTTCTTGACCACGGTGCTGTCATCATTAGTGTAGTTTGTTTAGCTGTTGCCATACAAGAAGAAATGGGGAAAGCACCAGAAGACTGGGCAAATATGGCATTGGATCACTGGCTAACTAGCGTTTGACTGACTGTTGCTGGGCCGTTGGTGGTTAATGGTTTTCACTCATGTATTTTTGCTGGCAGCTGGGAACGAGAGAAGACTCAACATGCTCGGAAGCGTTATAACAAGCTGGTGAATGGAAAGGAAGATGAAAACATGGAGGAGGCAGACAGAGAAGTAGAGGGGGGCAGGTTCCCTGGAACCTCATGAAGTCACTGTAGCAAGAGAGGAGATCAACGTGCTGTTGGCAGAGCTACGAAAAACAGCAACCTTAAAGGTGAGAGCAAGCATAAAGCACTTACCTGACCTCTCCATAGCCTGGTCCCATGCCCCAGCTGGAGTACCAGGGTGGCTATGATGTCAACAGCGTAGTGGGGCATCGCATGGAGGCAGAGCAAGCGCTTTAGATACTAGAGGACCTGAAAAAGGAAATAGAAAATGCACATGAGCGGTCAGCTCTGTGCAGAGGTCCCCTCGTACGCTTTGGCCACTCAGCAGATAACCCTAGTTCCGAAGGACATTGGGAGCCCTGTCTGCAGGTTGAAGCTGAGAGGTTGAGAGTATGGTGTCAGCATACAGGCCGCTCTATAACACAGGCTTGTGTGACACTGCTGCACTTACTATGGTAAAACCAAGGGGAAGAGATTGTACCTGTATTTCCCTCTGGGATGCAGAGGGATATTTGTTATGAGTCATTGAGGAGAGTGGTTTTGGGCAATTACCACACCAGTATTTAAGATGGTCATGCAGAGATGTTTACAGCAACTTGGATATGGGTAACATGGATAGTGAGTGGATGTAGGGGCTAGGAATTCCTGAGCTCTAATCCTGGTTTTGTCACTGATTTCTTCTTACTTGGGCAAGTCACAAACTCTCTCTCTCTCTTTTTCCCCACCTTTAAAATGAGGATAATCATGTTTCTGTACCTCCTTCTGAGGGGTGCTAGGTGGATTCCTTAGCCGGTGTTTGTATGGTACTCCAGTAATTCTTTACACTTAGACAGCATTTCACATTGGTAAATTCTTCAGGCCGGGGGCTGTCTCCTCCTGTGTGTTTGGACACTACCTAGTCGCATTGTGAGCAATACCAGAATGTGGATGGTCTTCTTCATCATTGCTAAACAAAATGTGCACATGTCCCATTTCCAGGAAGAGTGAAATATAATCTCTTGCTGCAAATAGCTGGAACGGATCAGATACCAGAGCTATATCTTGAGCATTTAATAAATAAAAGTTAGCAAACCTCAGTGCAGACCCACGGTGCACACAAACCCTTATCTTCCTTTTCAGTCAGAGCTGGAGCAGCGCTTAGCCAATGCCAAGAAAAAAGCCTCCCAGATGGAGAAGCTGTTACCCAACAAATCACCAGTGAGGACCAGTGAGAGGTGCTGAGGCTTCTCTGCAAGGCTCATAAACTGGAGGTGGGGAACACGGAGTTGCAGGCAAATGCCTTGTACAAGGAGAATCTGCTATGCCAGAAGGATTTTGTCATCCAGCAGCAGCATGGGCTGTTCTGCGAGGAAATCATTCAGCAGCAGCAAATGCTGATCAAAGGTAAAATGCCAGCACCACTCCTGCTCTGGAGTGAGAGCAGCTGATGACAAATGGGGAACATTAGAAATAATTCCATCTAGAGGTCTTCCTGCTTATGGGCCAAATTCTGCACTGTCCTCCCTTGGCTTTAACGTAAGCTGTGGGTGCTCGGCACCTTTGAAAAATCAGGCCAGCTGCTCCTTCTCCCGTGATCCCTAACTTTCTCCCTTCCCATCCCCACTCCAGGCCATGACATCCCTGTCCCAGAGATGCTGGGGATGCTGTATCAACTGCACTGCCGTGAGCTAGAAGAGGGGACCCTGACCCACCTGCTCCTGCTTCACTCTGTGATGTCCAGCACACTGAGGGTAAGGCAGAGCTGAAACCAGCTCAGCTAATTCCATTCAGTGTCAGGCTTAAGTACTTTTCTGGATTGAAGCCTCGATACCACATTGCATGCTGATTTGGGGGGATGGTAGGTCAGTCACCATTCAGCAGATGGTCCTCTTCAGCCCACCTCCTGAGGAATGGCTAGTGTTCAGGTGTGACTTAGTGGAGATACTCTTGCTATTTAAAGGAGTACTTGTGGCACCTTAGAGACTAACCAATTTATTTGAGCATGAGCTTTCGTGAGCTACAGCTCACTTCATCGGATGCATCCGATGAATTGGTTAGTCTCTAAGGTGCCACAAGTCCTCCTTTTCTTTTTGCGAATACAGACTAACACGGCTGTTAGTCTGAAACCTGTCATCTTGCTATTTAGTGGATCTACATCTTGTTTGTCTCAGACCTTAAGGCCTACGGCTTCTGGAGGTTGAGAGGAACCAAGAGACAGCTGGAAGGGGCAGGGTATTCTCCTCAGTCCCTATCATGTTGGGTTTGAGGGATATGTATGCCCCTCACTGACAGCTATGACTCAGAAGATTCTGTGGCCAGGCACTCAGCTCCTACAGCGGAGCTCCGTGGAGACAGTACAGTTGGAGAGCCAGAATTACTGTGGGTAAACCTGCTTCCCCTGACAACCAAAGGTGTCCATCACCTCTAACAGCATCCTGGTGGCCTAAACCACAGCCAGCATTCGAACCCTAGGAACTCGTGGTCAGAAGGAAAGGGGAATACGTTGCCAGTCTCTGCTCATTTTGCAGATTTTGTGAGTATTTCTTGTGATAGTGATATTTTACTGGCAGCTTCTTAATGTCTTGTAATAACAGGTGGGACTCCCCAGTGGCAGCTCCTCACATTTATTATGACTCGTCTCCAATAAACCTGACACAGAATTGGTTTTCACTCTGAATAATAAACTTGCTGTCAGTCACGTTGATATACAGGAACCAAAATTATTCCAGACACTCTCTTTAATGTTGTTGGGTGATGGCAGGTTGCGGCTTTGAATCCTGGAGAAGGAAACCACACATGCTTCATCAGCCAGCTTCCCTGCATTTGATTAGGAGGCTTGCTCTGTTGCAAAGGCTCCAAGAGTAACTGGGCATGTGTAGGAAGCTGTGCTGTGCTGTGGGTTGGTGCCTTTTGAGCCAAACAAAGCCCGTTAGGTTTGTGGGCTGGAGGGTTTACAGACACAGATGAAGTGAGGAAATCCTCTTACATGCCCCTTGCTTTCAGATTTTTCTCTTTGCTCCTTCTTCAGTGCCAGGCCAAAGCTACGTCTCAAACTGAAAACAAAATACTTGTTGTAATGAGGGATTCAAGAGAGAGGGCAGGTGGCTATTGCATTAGGAGATCTGTGTGTAAAGAAGCTGACTGAGTGAAGAGGGGTTTGTACTGAAAAAAAAACTACGTTGTGTCTGCCTACAGTCCCACCAACCTCCCTTTTTTCTGTGGCCCCAGGGTGGCTGTGCTCTGAATATAGCTCGGCAGCTGGACCTAAACAAAGAGGCCAGAAAAGGGCTATCTGGCAACAGGAAAGGTCTTCCCTGTGGAGCAAAGTTTGAGCTTCCATCCATTGTCTTGGAGTCAGACAGGTGAATGCGTTTCCATCCGTTCTGTCCACGTGCCCATCATCAGCCCCATTCTCCTGGGCCTTGCAGCTTAGCAGTTAATTACAGAGTGCGACCTATGCTGCTATGGCTAGAGGTCTGTTGACCCTGTCATTTTATACTATGTAACTTGCCCATTGTCTTTTCTGAGTTGGATTGTGCATGGCTGGTGTAGAGACTGTGGTTATATTTTCAATGTGGCCGAAGCACCAACTATCTGCTGTTATCGGTGGAGATATACTGTGCGGAGATCAAACCAATGACAGAATAAAACAGGAGTGAGAGGCAACTTGACAGACAGTACAAACAGCCAGCTGCTTGCATTGAGCTTTTTATGGGGGCTGGGCAGGGGAGAGGAAAAGGGAAACCAAGATGTTGTAGTAACATACTTACTAAGGTGAACATTGCCCAGTGATGCAGAGCCCAGCAAAGTCTCTCCAACGTGAGTCCTAAGCCAGACTTGGTTCCTAGAGGACAGATCCCCAAAGGAGTGACCATGATAGAGGAACCCCCAGAAAAGGGAGCCAATAGGAAAGAAGTCCCTGTTGTATTATGCAATTGCTAGGTAGCTCTGTGTTTTAGTAGGAATTTTCTCCAGGGAGTGGGTGGGGTGAGGGGGACTTTGGTTGTAAACCAATCAGTGTGAAAGTGTTTAACCAATGTATATTAATGAAGCTCTTTTAAGTGGGTTCAGAGTCCCCTCAATGTTTCCCTGAGTTCTGAAATTCTCTTTCCACCCTGGATCTTCCCTCCCCACCCCTGCTTTTAAATCAGTCCTGGTTTCCCATACATTTTGGAGAAGTTAATCCAAACAGGTGCCTCCAAACACTCCAGAAGGGCTGACTGGCTTTCCCCTCTCCCTCTAACGGGCCAAGTGCCTGGCTCTTATACATGTAGTTCAATCTATTCACGCCTCCATGTGTGTGTTTTTCACAGTGACAGCTACAGATCATCCAAAACAACACCTACTAGGAAACTGGGGAATCCAGATACTCATCTCAGCCCTACTTTCTTTTGCTTGCCAAGAACCCCACTGCACCAGGTCAGTACTGGCAGGCACCGAGTTCAAGGTCTACCGCCACAGTGAGCACTTTCCTCTGGCAAGAGCAGGGTGCACGCAGCAGTTGGACCCATCGTGGCTGCAAGTCGTATTATGCAGTGAGGAGTCCGAGACTAGTTTTCTAGATGAGGAAGATAAATATCCGTGTGTAATACATTCCATTCCCAGAGGAATAAGGTACAGGCTGGGATCCAAGTGCCATGGGTTCTACTCCCACCTCCATGATCGACATAGGCAAATCACCTGATCTCTACAGGCCCCAGTTGTCTGTCTGTACAACAAGGATAGTAGTAATCCCTGCAACACAGGTGGGAAGGATAAATGAATGTTCATGAGATGCTCGGGTACCCTTGTGATGAGTCATATAAACACCTTGATAGATGCAACATAAATTATGGGACAAGGAAGTGATATGACAGATACCTTTAGATCAATAGCCAGTTCCCCTAGACCAATGTATTTTCTACTCAGCGCATCCAAGGCACAAAGTAATATTTGTACGCATGTCTATCTGGAGGAAAGAAGATGATGAAGTGACTCTTGCCTGGGTGTCAAGCTTCTCTGACATTTGTGTTGATGTTGCAATACTCAGACCAGGAATGTCGCTTGTTTCCCACAAAAGCTGAAGCTGGATGGAGTTTGGTATTTTCTGGTGCCATATCATGTAATGAGGCCTTTGTAAAATTCTTTTAAGAATCTAATCACATATGATTCCTTTGGGGCTAATATGTGGACACTATGGGAGAGATTATGACATGGCCTAATGCCTGAGTACAGGACCAAGAGGCAGTTACTCTTGGTTCTTATCCCAAGGCTGACTCCTTTTGTAACCTTGGGTATTTCCCTTACTCTCTCTACCTCAGTTTCCCATCTGCAAAAATGGATATACTAACATCTACCAACTTCTCTGGAGTGTGGTAGTGATTGATGGATGTTTCTAACATGGTTGGAAGATGAAAAACACCTTAAGTGTTAAGTAAAAAGCAAATCATAGCGAGGGAGCGAGGGAACCTGTTTTGGTGTAATGAGGCCCATGGTCAGAGAATAAAGCCTCCTGAATTGGGAGGTTTAAGTCAACAGAATCCTTGATGGTGTCTTTCAGCTCTGGAAAGCAAAGCATCGGACTCCCTCAAGCCACAATATGGACAATGTTTCTGAGGACCAGCTGCCCCGAGCTAAACTCTTCCAGGCGTTGAAGATCATGAGCAACTTATCCCATGCCACTCCTGCTGCCACAAAGGTCAAATTCCCCATCAGTCACCATACAGGTAGGACCCAAGGTTTCCTATGTAAAAGGATAAATGGACACAAATCAGATATTAGGAATGGCAATATACAAAAACCTGTAGGAGAACACTTCAGTCTCCCTGGACACGCAATAGCATATGAAAGGCAGCCCATCCTGCAGAAAAAAAAAATTCAGGACCAGACTTCAAAGAGAAACTGCTGAGCTTCAGTTCATTTGCAAATCTGACCCCATCAGCTCAGGATTAAACACAGACTGTGACTGGCTCGCCAACGACAAAAGCAGTTTCTCCTCCCTTGGTGTTCACACCTCAGCTGCTAGAAGGGGGCCTCCTCCTCCCAGATTGAATTAACCTCCTTATCCAGAGCCTGATTCTTGCTTGCATATTTATACCTGCCTCTGGAAATTTCCACTACATGCCTCCGACGAAGTGGGTATTCGCCCACGAAAGCTTATGCTCCAATATGTCTGTTAGTCTATAAGGTGCCACAGGACTCTTTGCTGCTTTTACAGATCCAGACTAACATGACTACCCCTCTGATACAAGGTTCCTGATGTAACTCCATATCCGTATGGTTGCAATATGTGGATTAGTCTTTGAGAAACAAGCCGCAGCAGAGGTTTATGCCGAAAATGAACTTATCTAGGGAGCCTTATACTTATGCACAAAAGCTGTGTTTCAGGTAGACTTGATGGCTCCTGATGAGTAATAGGATTTCAGAAGCGTTTCCTCTGGAAGTCGCTGGCTCAAATCTGTCCCCATACTGCAGTGACCAAAAGTTATCATCTCACTTCTGTTCAGCGTCGTATATGAAACAAGTTATTGGTTTCTGACCAGTGCCCAGCAGACGGGTGTCCACAACTGGAACCAGCTGGCCTCCATTTTGGCATCCTCTGCAGAGGCCAAAGACTAAATGAGCCTGTGGTATAAGCACCTCACAGCCTGAGGGCTAGCCAGTCCAGGTCCGGCTTGAGGCACATTGTGCTCAAATGCTACACCTGGTCTGTGGCTGAACACAGAGGACTTCAGGGTGGGATTTTCAAAGCTGGTTAGGGGAACTAGATGCCCAATTCCCATTAAATTCTAACTGGAATCTGGCATTCATATCCCTGTGGAGACTTTGAAAGTCTCAATCCCCATCCTGCTCCCTTCCACCACTTCTAAATTCTTTCCTTTTTAAGTTTGTTTCCCACTGTTAACATTTCATTTGCAGCCCTTCCATTTATTTCAGCTGGTCCGTTAGTGAATCCTATACTGAATTGTCATTGCTTGCTGCGTAAGTTGTATTCCTTTCCCACTATTTCTAGTACAGGTCTCTGTCTTTCTCTCTCAGGCTATCAAGAAGAAAATCCATTACAAGTACTGGAGATAGGCAACACTCCCCCAAGCACCGTTCAGCAGAGCAATGCAGGTCAGACCAGAGGCCAGGTCCTACAAAAGCGAGTCAAAGGTCAGTATGGAAAACATCAATATTCCGCTATTAAATATTTCCTTATGACGCTTGCTCTGTAGTAGGCCTATCTGAATGTGTTGTAGATGCCCCACAAACTGCTGGCTTGGAAAAGCAATCCTGTGGGTATGTCTCTTACAGCCACATTTTCAAGCCACACACTTCAGCAGACAACTCGCAATATTCCAAACATCTAAGTTACATTCCTCCTCCCCTTTGGCCAAAACTAACTCCTTTGTGGGGAGAGAACATTTTCAGATGTGTTCACAATCCCCATCTGATCCATGTAGGAAGCACTGCTGTAATATGAACTAGCGGTATGAGAATATGCTCCTGCTATTTAATGCATTGCACTAAGATTCTCTCAAATGTTTAAGGAAGTGAATGAAAAAGGTGGCTTTCCATCTGGACCCAAAACAAACTGTATCTCTTTCCACCTCTGACCAATGCTGAGAGTGCCTCGTGCCAATCAGGGAGGTTCAAGGCTTAGTGCTTTCTTTACTCTGGGACACTGAGGCAAGACACTTCTCCTGTAATATGATGATAAAAAACATCTCAATCTTCCTTCGCACGTAGGGCCCGTAGATGGTGCCAGCAACCAGCCAAAGAAGCAACCCATCACAAGCTTCAGGAACCTGCCAAGATCAAAATAAAATCACCAGTGAGAGCAAGATTCCATCTGTTCCTGAGGGACAAGGACTATAGGGGTTCTAAAAAGCAGGGAGGGTTTTTCTTAAGATGCATTTTAGGCAGTATGCTCTGAGGCTAGGAAGCAGAAGGGGCGGTGTGCACACTGCTTGGTGCTTTCCCCCACAGCCTCCCTACAGTTTTGTTCTGCACTGTGCTGCAGCTGTTAGTTTCCTTTAAGATGAACTGTGGGTTCTTTTGTTAATAACATGCAAAAGAAAAGGAAACCCCTTTTGTCCATCAGCATTCTTAGTCCCAGGAGACAGTAGTATGGAGTCTACCATCTGGTACTCTGCACGAGGCGCATCCTCTCTTTACCTGTGGAAACCTCCCACACGTGGCGGGGGGGGGGCTATTATCAAAAGCAATTGCAGACTCTTTTGAAGTATCCCCTGCCCCCTTCTCTGAGGTTTATACACATTGCCTTGGAGCTGGAAAAGGTGAAGCCTATCTGGAATGCTGCTCAGCTGAGCAGATGTTTGGAAGTGGGAGCAGCCAGCGGCATTCTAAGCACTTGGCCACGTGCAGAGCATTTCAGATCTGACGGGAGTTTGAAAAAGAGGTTTGGTGGCTGGCAGAGACTTTGTTATGAGCTGGGTTGGAGGTGAACAAAAGCAATGTGTTTTTCTCCTTATAAACCAAACCCCTCTTTCCCTCAGTTCTCCCCCTGGTTTCTTGGAGGGACATGCATTTTGTAAATCAATACTAGACCTACCCTTTTCCTTTCTTGGCCCTGTTATTTTCTTCATGTTGCAAATAAAGTGGCACAGGGCGGCCATTCCATTGAATAAATGTGGCCTTTATTCCCCAAATATGAATAGCTTCTCTCCACACCCGCTTTGCCACCTGCTGGGCATTCAGTGCAAGCATGTAAGGAACTATCATCTTTAGGGCTTCGTTCAGTTTCAAAGGGGAGGTAAGTTATGAAGGGTCTTTGTGCGGCTAAAGCACAAATGGAGTCAGGATGCTTAGATGCTGTCCCTGGTTCTGCCACTAATTTACTATGCAACCTTAGGCATGTCACTTAACCATTCTGGGCCTCTGTTTCCACATCTGTCAACTAGGGATGATGATAATCCACTACTTCACCTTGGATTAGGAGGCTTGATTTGAGATCCTTGAATGGAATGCAATACAAGTGCAAAGTAGGTAAAATGAAGAATTATTCACTGTTTCAGTATAATGTAATAAGGTCTGATGGACACTCCTCTTTGACAGGTTTCAGAGTAACAGCCGTGTTAGTCTGTATTCGCAGAAAGAAAAGGAGTACTTGTGGCACCTTAGAGACTAACGAATTTATTTGAGCATGAGCTTTCGTGAGCTACAGCTCACTTCATCAGATGCATCACATCTGATGAAGTGAGCTGTAGCTCACGAAAGCTCATGCTCAAATAAATTCGTTAGTCTCTAAGGTGCCACAAGTACTCCTTTTCTTACTCCTCTTTGAATTCTCTGTTAAACAGCAGAAAGCCTGATAAGTCACATTGTAGACAAGATGGGCCAGGAGAACTTGCAAAGAAATAAAAAGCACACCTAGATAAAATAAACACAGACCATGTGAAAATAAACCCATTCCAGCAGGCCTTGAGCCAGTCTTGTATTTACAGGACACCATGTGAACTAGGTGGGAGCAAGAAACTGAGTGTGATGGATTATCATGAATGTTCCAAATGTGTACATCTCTGCTAAATACCTTTGGGCTGATTCACTCTGAAAAGTCACAGTGTTCAGAAGCTAGATCCTATTTCCCTCAGACTGCTACTTTGAATCCTGACACTAAGGCACTGGTTTGTGGACATAACTCAGACTGGAGGTTGCACATTTGGAAACAAATGGAAGCTGATGCTAATTTTCCAGGAACACCACACAGATGAAGATGAATCGGAGCCACTGTATGCAACGCCACCTTTAAATGTTTTTTAATAATTTTCCTACATTTAAAATCCGCAAGTTAAAAAAATATGACTGTAGCAATTTGAGAAAGACCTCAGACGCTTGGAGTCAGTAACTCTGTGTTGCTGCTCTGGACTCTGAAGAGTCGGTCCCCAGTCTCTTGAAGCTGAGTGTATCATAGGAGAGAGAGGGCACTAATGTTCAGAACTCAGATGAATGACATTGCCTCTGACCTGGAATGATGGGCTCTCCTGTTCTTGCCTTTTACGTGTGAGGAAAGAGACAAGAATTTAAACTCCTCTGGGCCTTTTGTATGATACATTTTAGGTGTGTTTAAATTAGGGGAGCCCAAACTTTTGTTCACATGATTGACAACTTGCTGGAAGCCCCAGGGCTGCACCTAATTTGCACAAATGGGATTGCTTGTAGCTGCCTTCATCTTCACAAGAAGTGCAGCACAGCGGAGAGACCTTCCTCAGAGCAGGTCACTTCTAAGTGGTCTCTCTCCCCTAAAGCACCAGCCTGCAACAGCAACAGGCCCCCCTGCACAAACTCGTCTTGCTGTCAGTTCACCTCTAGGCACTCACCATTCCACGATCCACACAAAACTAAATCCTTGCAGAAAATAAACTTGCCTAAATTATTTTTTCTCCTTCAAGATGGTTACAAAATCAGTAACCAATTCAACAATGAGGTTAATATAACTACTAAAAAGTTTTCCTACTACCAGTAACTGGTTGGAATACAGTTTTACAGTGCAGTGGGTTTCCCATAAATCTTTTAAGAGAGCTAAGATTCTTTTTGTAATTGTTATACCCATATTCGTCTATCTTTGTCTGCTTGAGAGGAAAATATGAGCAATTCTTGGCTTCCCATTTCCCACAGATTATTTTGAGTACCTGTTGCTATTGGCACCTGAGTCACACGCAACAGATCATATTAATGGAAACTGCCTTATAATCTGATGCCAACTATAATCCCTCAGTCTCTGGCCTGGTTTACAGAGGGGAAGCTGTATAGCATTTTTGTTGGCTTGCCATTGCTGCTTGACTGACAGCACTTCAATTCAGATGCTACATACAAACTCTCCTGCTGACTTAAGTCCAGTGCAGAGGGGGAAGTTTTGTTTGCTATTAGGATGCACATCAATATGTGAGAGAGAGCCACCCACAGGGATAAACAATTTAGTTCCATTAGGAAATATTTGCACCCTGAAAGAGACATGGAAAAATCCCAGAGAAGGGAGCAGAACTGTCCCACTAGGCAATGCAGGGGAGAGGGACTGGGCAGAGAGTTGCTTTAAGGCGGTATGAATAGATCACTCAGTGAATGAGACTGAACAGAGAGGCCCTTCAGCCTGGATGGATGAACTCCAAATACTCTGGGCCTTTCTGCCTGGATCCATACTCTGCATTTATATCATGCCTTTCACATGAGCCTCAAAGTGCTTTACAGAGGCTGGTACCGCCCAGATCTTACAAATAGGGAAACCGAGGCATGGAAGTTAAGCAGCTCGACCCGGGCTGAACAGCAGGACAGTGGCGGAGTGGAGAACAGAAGCCAGTTCTCCCTCTCCCCCACCATCGTTAGACCGGGTTGAATCCCCCTGGGCCCGTGCAAGGAGCGCCCTTCGAGTGAGAGAAGGGGGCGCAGCCGCTGTCGCAATTTCCATCCGACTGCAGCATTTGAACCCAGCTGGGCCCAGCGAGTCATCTCCACGTGCGATGCCCGGGAAGAGTTCGCCCCGGCGCCGGGCCCTGACTTTAAACCCCGCTCCCCGGCCCAGTCTGCACCCGCTGCCGGGCTGGGGGCGCCCTGAGGGGCCGGGGCCGGGGCTGGGGCGGGGGGCGGCGGCCAAGGCTCCGCTCCAGCCCCGCGGTGCAAAGGCTCCAGCGAGCGCGGGACCGAGTCTCCGCCGGGCGGCCGGGGCAGGGACCGGCCCGCAGGGGGCCCGCGGCTGGACCGAGCGGCGCCTGCGCTGCGGCCCCGCTGTCCGGACCCCCCGGCCGGCTTCTCGCGAGAGGCGGTGGCTCAGGGGGAGGAGTCGGGGCTGCAGCCGCGGCTGGAGGCTCCGCTAGCCGAGCGGCTCCGGGCGGAGGTGAGAGCGGGACTCGGGGCGGTGGCTCTGGCCGGGCGCGGGGACGGAGCCGTGATCCCCCACCCAGGGTGCGAGGGGTCTGCAGTGTCCCCCTCCCCTCCGGCCACAGCTGGCCAGCGGTGCGGGGTTCCCCTCTCCGTCCCCGGGGTGCAGTGTCCCCCTCCCCTCCGGCCACAGCTGGCCAGCGGTGCGGGGTTCCCTCTTCCATCCCCGGGGTGCAGTGTCTCCCTCCCCTCCGGCCACAGCTGGCCAGCGGTGCGGGGTTCCCCGCTCCGTCCCCGGGGTGCAGTGTCCCCCTTCCCTCCGGCCACAGCTGGCCAGCGGTGCGGGGTTCCCCCTTCCCCTCTTGGCACAGCTGGCCAGCAGTGCGGGGTTCCCCCTTCCATCCCTGGGGTGTAATGCCCCTCTCCCCTCCGGGCACAGCTGGCCAGCGGTGCGGGGTTCCCTCTTCCATCCCCGGGGTGCAGTGTCTCCCTCCCCTCCGGCCACAGCTGGCCAGCGGTGCGGGGTTCCCCGCTCCATCCCCGGGGTGCAGTGTCCCCCTCCCGTCCGGCCACAGCTGGCCAGCGGTGCGGGGTTCCCCCCTCCGTCCCTGGGGTGCAGTGCCCCCTTCCCCTCTTGGCACAGCTGGCCAGCAGTGCGGGGTTCCCCCTTCCATCCCTGGGGTGTAATGCCCCTCTCCCCTCCGGGCACAGCTGGCCAGCGGTGCGGGGTTCCCCCTTCCATCCCCGGGGTGCAACGGCCCCTCCTCTCCTGGCACAGCTGGCCAGCGGTGTGGGGTTCATCCCTTCCCCCGATGGTACAGCTGGCCAGCGGTGCGGGGTTCCCCCTTCCATCCCCGGGGTGCAGTGCCCCCCCTCCCCTCCGGCCACAGCTGGCCAGCGGTGTGGGGTTCCCCCCCTCCGTCCCCGGGGTGCAGTGCCCCCCTCCCCTCCGGCCACAGCTGGCCAGCGGTGTGGGGTTCCCCCCCTCCGTCCCCGGGGTGCAGTGCCCCCCTCCCCTCCGGCCACAGCTGGCCAGCGGTGTGGGGTTCCCCCCCTCCGTCCCCGGGGTGCAGTGCCCCCCTCCCCTCCGGCCACAGCTGGCCAGCGGTGTGGGGTTCCCCCCCTCCGTCCCCGGGGTGCAGTGCCCCCCTCCCCTCCGGCCACAGCTGGCCAGCGGTGTGGGGTTCCCCCCCTCCGTCCCCGGGGTGCAGTGCCCCCCTCCCCTCCGGCCACAGCTGGCCAGCGGTGTGGGGTTCCCCCCCTCCGTCCCCGGGGTGCAGTGCCCCCCTCCCCTCCGGCCACAGCTGGCCAGCGGTGTGGGGTTCCCCCCTCTGTCCCCGGGGTCCAGTGCCCCCCTCTCCTCCGGCCACAGCTGGCCAGCGGTGTGGGGTTCCCCCCTCCGTCCCCGGGGTCCAGTGCCCCCCTCCCCTCCGGCCACAGCTGGCCAGCGGTGTGGGGTTCCCCCCTCCGTCCCCGGGGTGCAGTGCCCCCCCTCCCCTCCGGCCACAGCTGGCCAGCGGTGTGGGGTTCCCCCCTCCGTCCCCGGGGTCCAGTGCCCCCCTCCCCTCCGGCCACAGCTGGCCAGCGGTGTGGGGTTCCCCGCTCCGTCCCCGGGGTGCAATGCCCCCTTCCCCTCTTGGCACAGCTGGCCAGCAGTGCAGGGTTCCCCCTTCCATCCCTGGGGTGTAATGCCCCTCTCCCCTCTGGGCACAGCTGGCCAGCGGTGCGGGGTTCCCCCTTCCATCCCCGGGGTGTAATGCCCCTCTCCCCTCCTGGCACAGCTGGGCAGCGGTGCAGGGTTCCCCTTCCATCCCCCGGGGTGCAACGGCCCCTCCTCTCCTGGCACAGCTGGCCAGCGGTGTGGGGTTCATCCCTTCCCCCGATGGTACAGGCCGACTGCAGCGCACCTGGCCCTCCCCTCCAGGCACAGCTGGACATCGGTGCTGCTGACCTCAGGTTTATTTCTATGCATTTAATGCTGGGTCGGTTTTGTTAATACGAATACTTATGGGGAAGCTCAGACGTACCAGTTCAGTTGCTCCTCCTGCTGCCCAGCTTCCTGTCTCTGATCTTGGTGGCCCATGTATGTGCAGAGGGATGGCTGTACGGGGGTGACTTGTGCCTGAAGCCACACTCCGGGCAGAAAGCCAGGTGCTGTGGGTGAGGCTTTCCAAGGGCGCTGCGTTGCCTGTGGTGGCCCTGGGAAAGCACAGAACGGGCTAGGAATGCTGCTGGCCATTTGAGACAATGCTTGTGAATGTGCGCACGGTTCCTGGGGGCTCTGGGCAGCATCTCAGCCTGGGTCCAGCCAGGACTCCTGGTATTACCTGACAGAGAGTCGGGAGGGTCCTGGAAGCAGCTGGCTCTCAGGAATGGAGACCATGGGGTAGAGTCTCTGTTGCTCTCAGTCAGACCCAGATGTTGGAACTTGGTGGCATTAAAGCCACATTTACACTTGTGACCGGATGTTGCTTGATACAGATATGAATGTGAGGTGGGTGATTGCTCCTTGATGTAGTCCAGCTGTTCTTCGTCACTTTGGACCTGCTATATTCCCCCACCCCCTTGTGTGTATTCATCCGTTTGTTTTTTTATCTTCTTTGGTTAGATCTGAACAGAAATCAGTGGAAGCTAGAAATAGAAGCGAGATTGCAGAATAATAGAGGGGAGGAGTGGAAGTGCCTATGTGGAGACTGGGTGTTATGCTTTCTCCTTGATGGGAAAGGCCCTAGTTTTCTGATGTGGGAAGCCATGGCCCTGATTCTAGCCCAATCTCATCTTTGGGCTTGATTTGCCACTCATTAGACTGCTGTAAATCAAGTGACCCAGCTGAAGTTGGTGAAGTTACTCTGGTTCAAAACTGGTGTGGAGAGACTCTGTATTTATACTGCAACCATCAAAGGGTTAGCTCAATGCCTCACTACCCTATATCTGGCTGATAAAATGAGACATTTGCAAGTTCTGGCTACAGTTGGGACAAAAGATCTGTAATATTAGGTCTTTAAGTAACTGCATGGATTTAGCATGGAAATTCAGAAGGGAGCAGAAATCTGACAAAAGATCATCTGTATCAACTGCTGTTTGTAGTAGGTCATGTGTCTTCTTTTCATACATCTAGGCCCTGGATGATGAGACCTTTATGAAGCCCATCCCTTCACCAGTGGATCAGCAGCAGGTATGCTATGCCTAAAAGGGCTGGTAAATCCTTTTGAAGTTGTAATGCTCTTCTGTGGCTAACTCCTAGAGCAGAGGTTCTCAAACTGTGGTCTATGGATCACCAGTGGTTCACAAGCTCCATTCAGTAGGTCTGCGGATAGTTCCCTCTAAGGTGTGTGTCTGGAGGGCCGCACACGAGAGAATGAAGGGGCACCCACCTAACTAATGGAGCCTCGCAGGCATGACTCCTCTAATTAGGTGCCTGGACCCTGGAGAAGACGCACATGTAAGGTGAGGTGGTGGCCTTGGGGGGAATAAGAGGTAGATGGGAAGGGGCAGAGGGGTGAGAAGAAGGGATGGGGGGAATTTGGGATGTGCAGGGCTGGGGTGGCCAGAGAAAGAGGTGACTTTCCCCAGCTCCAGGGCTGCGGCTGCTGGGGAGAGACAGCTCTCCTTCCCAGCCCCAGCTCTGTGGCGGGAGAGAGACCCCCACCTCCTTCCCAGCCCCAACTCGGAGGCTGCTGTGGCAGGGTAGAGAGGACACATCCATCACATTAGAAAGGTAAGACTACTGATATTAAAATATGAGTTGTGTGCTTTTATTTGTAGAACAAAAAAAGTTTATTGTTGAGGGTTTTTTTATACAGTGCTTTTATCCAACACGCTTTACAATAGATAGCTAACGTTACAAACAACATTTGGAAAGATCATTAAGTGGTCCGCCGAGACCCTCAGCAATTTTCAAGTGGTTCGCCGGAAAAAAAAAGTTTGAGAACCACGGTCCTAGAGGATCCTTGAGTGATGCAGTCATCTTCCTCCATAGTCCTAGCCCTGGCAGGCTGGGACATGTTGGGACTCTGTACTTTCAAGTGCAGCTGAGTAACATGTTTGTTTCAATACATTGTGTAACGGGTTTTGTAATTCAGATGTGTGTTTCCTGTATTAGCCCAAGTCATTTCCATGGCTTTGGAAACTGACAGTCCCGAATTGGTCTTCACGGGTTTGTGGTATGGTGAATGGATGAGGAAGTCCCTTCTCTGGTGTTTTTATGCTTTTCTTTTTCTCTCTGACTCTTAGGGTTATAATTTTAAAATAGCCCATTTGACATTTTAAAAAGCTTTCACTCTTGAGCTGGGACAGGGTATTAAATAGCCTGAGGTCTGTGCCCCCTCTTCTGGGCTCCAAAGACCAGAGAACAGCAGACTTTGATCAGATACTACAGAAAGAAAACTGGTAAATTACCATTTTACTGGGAAATCTTTGTTTGATAAACATGTGGGCTGCTGCAAGCTAGCGTTGGCCATCAGAACTTGCCCTTTGCTGACGCACTCAACTTCTAAGCTATAAAGCAATTTATTAATTGCACTGAAACGCAACAGGCAAAATTTCAGCACGGAGTAAAATGTCACAGCTGTAAATTATAAATACTAAAGTTATAAACACTTGAAAATTGGCCTTACAAAAGGGGTTTCTAGTGTAAACTCAGACAGTATGAACCGCAGTGTTCTGATACATCAACCTTTGCTCTCTGGACCAGCTATGTAACAGAAACATCCCAGATTCTTGTTGGCTAGGGCTATGGGAACTGAGACTTGCTCAGACTCCACAGTATTTGAAAGGCCCAGAATTGATGGGTGAGTATTGGGCCTTGCAGCAAATGTAATGTACAAATAAAACCTGTTGTATTCTGGGAACCCCTTGTAGAACAAGGCCTAGAAATGTTTATGGTTCTCGAGTTAACACTTCCGAGTAAATAATTAGAGAAGGGGCGGCTGGTACTGCTAAACCCATATGGCATTGGACTTTGTGATAGTGAGGTGGGGAAAAAAGCTTGAATGAATATGAAGGAAAATGGGTTTAACTTCAGTTGGTTATTGAAGTGCAGCTTTAAGATCCTGTCTAATGCACTGATGTAGCTACACTGATGATGCTATGCTGGTGCAACCCCTCCATGTATATATCCCACACTGGGCTAAGATGCAATAGCAAAAAAAATTACTATACCACCCCAGGATGGGGGACCAAAGCCTGAGCCCATCCGGTCCCGGGGAGGGGCCAAAGCTCCACTACCCCGGGGATGGGGGAGGGGGAAAAGCCAAAGCCCAAGGGCTTCAGCCCCAGAGAGGGGGCCTGTAACCTCAGCCCCGCTGCCCAAGGCTGAAGCCCTCTGGCTTCAGTCCCAAACAGTGGCACTCGGGCTTTGGCTTTGGCCCCTGACCCCAGCAAGTCTAAGCCAGCCCTGGCAACCCCATTAAAACAGGGTCACGACCCACTTTGAGATCCTGACCCACAGTTTGAGAACTGCTGCACTAGCGTAAGCCCGATTTGTGTCTGCACTAGGGGTTTGTATCAGTGTGACATACTGACACTGATGTAGTTACACTGATGCAAATTTACCTTGTCTAGACAAGCCATTAGATTTTTGCAGCGTGGGGGTGAAGCAGTTTATTTTGGATGTTGCAGAATGAGCAAAAATCTTTCTTGGTTTTGGCTAAGTCAGCACAGTCCTGGTCTGACTCTGATGTCAGAATCTGCTGAGTTTCCCCTTTTAGAGAAAGCAGATCACTGGAGCTGAGTTGGTCTCAAACGTTTTACACCATATAGTGAAATAAAAACCTGAAATGCGCTTGACTAAACATATCCCACTCGAGGTTTGGTGATTTATGGCTCAAGGGGCTGGATGGCTCAGGTGATGGACAGTAGAGTTCCCTGGCAGTCGCGGGGGAAAGATGTGGTAAGTCGTGGCAAAAAATGCAATCCACAGTTTTTGTAAAGTCTCATGTCCTGTTATATTGTGCAAAACCCCTCTCCCCCCAAAAAATGTTAAAGGACCAGGAACAGAAGAAAATGGGTCATAGCAACAGCTCTTAAGCCCCATTGCTGAAGGCCTGGTCTGCATCTTCAGCTTCTCTGGAGCGGAAAGTGTTGCACGAAGTCCTAGGAGTGGGGAAGAGGGAGTCTTGGAATCCATTGCAATAATAACCACTGGAGTCAGTGGACTCTGACCCCTATGATAAACACCCTGGCTCTATGCCAGAGGTTAGAAGCCACTGTCTCTGGTGGTTTCTGTGACTGTTGTTAAATGAGACAAATTGCCAGGCTTACTAATGAGAGGGAGAGCCAGTCACGGGTTCCAATCTGGGCCAGGTCAGTAGTAGCTAAAAGTTATTACCATCCAATGGCTATTACCTGGCCTGCATGAAATGAGTTTGGTGCTCAACCCAGTTCCCACTTGGCAGGCATCCGCATCACAAATAACACCACCTTAATTGGCATTCTTGCTGGCATTCTCAGCTTTGAGACCAAGGGCTGCGTGGGCCATATAGTGTGAACTCCCTACTCACCTGTAGAGGTTTTCTCTTCAGGTTATGGCTCAGGCACCTGTCTCAGACCTTTGTTCTCTCTGTGTATATATAGAGACCTTTAGTCTCCAATGTTTTCAGCCTGGCTTCTTTTATTAGTACTAAAATCACACTGACATTGAAAAAGAGAAAATAATTGACAGAATAATTTTTTTCTCTCCATTAGTTGGCTTAGTTTAACTAAGTCCCATTATGGGTCTCTGATAGAAATCCCATCAGTGAATATGGCACTGACCGAGTTAACAGGAGAGGATTTTGTTTGATCCTCCGCTGATCATTGCTATGTATCTTGGAAACTCAGTCTGTGCTCTGGTAGATGTGTGCTGTACCCCGGAAAGCAGGCTTGAGCCCTGGGAGTGGGCTGGGTAAAGCTGCGTGAATTCAGTGGCTTTCAAAATGAACATCCTTCCAATGATCCAGAGGGCCGTGAGTGTTTGTTACAACACTAAACTCTGCATTTTGGTAAGGCAAACACTTTTGTTACTTGAGAGAGGGCGTCCTGGGGTGGGAGATTTCACAGCAGTGCTGGCAGGCTGCTATAGCTGCACCGTGTTATGGAGGGTGATTGGTGTCGAGTTTGCAAGTGAATGATTCTCTTTGAAACATTTCGGAGTAGCAGCCGTGTTAGTCTGCATTCGCAAAAAGAAAAGGAGGACTTGTGGCACCTTAGAGACTAACAAATTTATCTGAGCATAAGCTTTCATGAGCTACAGCTCACTTCATCGGATGCATCCGATGAAGTGAGCTGTAGCTCACGAAAGCTTATGCTCAGATAAATTTGTTAGTCTCTAAGGTGTCACAAGTCCTCCTTTTCTCTCTTTGAAACATTATTATTATTATTATTTAATTGCATCCCAGTAGCATCTAATGCCTCCAGCCAGGATTGGGGGAATCCACTATTCTGGGCACTGTACATACCAGAATAGAAAACAGTCCCTGCTGCAAAGAATTCACAATCTTACCGACAAGACAGGCCGACAGATACAGACAAACAACAAAAAAACAATGTGCCAAGCAGCAGCATTCCAAATCTTCCATTAATGGGCTGAGGCTGCGAGCCTAAGTATCGACATATAAACACGCACACATACACATAGTGGTGTTGGAACAATTTGTATGGGGGTGCTGAGAGCCACTGAACCAAACTGTAAATCCTGTATATGATGGAAACCTCTTCAAGTCGGGGGTGCTGCCTTGCGCCCAGCACCCCTAGTTCCAGCAGCCCTGCATACACACACACACACACACTACAGTTTACCCCTCCTTTAGCTCCCTTTGCATCTTCCTAAGCAACTCTTAGATCCAGTCAGTCCCTGTCTTAACTGACCTTGCCTAGAGAATTATTGCTGAGTAATACCTGCCTTCTTACTCTTCGGAATGGAATGTATTCTATCCGCAGCTCTTCCAGCCCCTGCTGACGAACAGAACAAGAGACTGAATCCAAGATCCATATCTCAATGCTTGGTGCTGCAGTGCAAAGCAATAATTAGATCACCAGCCACTCCTGGTCTTTGCCTCTTTCATACCTGATCAGTGCAAGCAAATGCATTGAAAAAAATCCCTAAATTGTGCATTTTAAGTGTTTTTGGACAAACTGAGCTAAAACGCTGATTCATAGCTATTAAGGTCAGAAGGGACCATTATGATCATCTAGTCCGACCTCCTGCACAACGCAGGCCACAGAATTTCACCCACCACTCCTACAAAAAACCTCTCGCCTATGTCTGAGCTATTGAAGTCTTCAAATCGTGGTTTAAAGACTTCAAGGAGCAGAGAATCCTCCAGCAAGTGACCCGTGCCCCATGCTACAAAGGAAGGCGAAAAACCTGCAGGGCCTCTTCCAATCTGCCCTGGAGGAAAATTCCTTCCCGACCGCAAATATGGCGATCCGTTAAACCCTGAGCATATGGGCAAGACTCACCAGCCAGATACTACAGAAAATTCTTTCCTGGGTAACTCAGATCCCACCCCATCTAACATCCCATCACAGGCCATTAGGCCTATTTACTATGAATATTTAATTATCAAAACCATGTTATCCCATCATACCATCTCCTCCATAAACTTATCGAGTTTAATCTTAAAGCCAGATAGATCTTTTGCCCCCACTGCTTCCGTTGAAAGGCTATTCCAAAACTTCACTCTGATGGTTAGAAACCTTTGTCTAATTTCAAGTCTAAACTTCCTGGTGGCCGGTTTATATCCATTTGTTCTTGTGTCCAGATTGGTACTGAGCTTAAATAATTCCTCTTCCTCTCCGGTATTTATCCCTCTGATATATTTATAGAGAGCAATCATATCTCCCCTCAACCTTCTTTTAGTTAGGCTAAACAAGCCAAGCTCCTTGAGTCTCCTTTCAAAAAGACAAGTTTTCCATTCTTCGGATCATCCTAGTAGCCCTTCTCTGTACCTAAACAAACTAGGGATATGCAACCTAGATGGAGTGACTATAAGGTGGGTGCAAAACCAGTTGGAAAACCGTGCCCAGAGAGTAGTTATCAGTGGTTCACAGTCATGCTGGAAGGGCATAGCGAGTGGGGTCCCGCAGGGATCAGTTCTGGGTCCGGTTCTGTTCAATATCTTCATCAAAGGTTTAGATAATGGCATAGAGAGTACACTTATAAAGTTTGTGGACGATACTAACCTGGGAGGGGTTGCAAGTGCTTTGGGGTATAAGATTATAATTCAGAATGATCTGGACAAACTTCAGAAATGGTCTGAAGTATATCGGATGAAATTCAATAAGGACAAATGCGAAGTACTCCATTTAGGAAGGAACAATCAGTTGCACACATTCAAAATGAGAAATTACTACCTAGGAAGGAGTACTGCGGAAAGGGATCTGGGGGTCATAGTGGATCACAAGCTAAATATGAGTCAACAGTGCAACTCTGTTGCAAAAAAAAAAGTGAACATCTTTCTAGGATGTATTAGCAGAAGTGTTGTAAACAAGACACGAGAAGTAATTCTTCTGCTCTACTCTGCACTGATTAGGCCTCATCAGGAGTATTGTGTCCAGATCTGGGCACCACATTTCAGGAAGGATGTGGACAAATTGGAGAGAGTCCTTAGAAGAGCGACAAAAATTATTAAAGGTCTAGAAAACATGACCTATGAGGGAAGATTGAAAAAATTGAGTTTGTTTAGTTTGGAAAAGAGAAGACTGAGAGAGGACATAACGGTTTTCAAGTATGTAAAAGGTTGTTACAAGGAGGAGAAAGAAAAATTGCTTTTCTTAACCTCTGAGGATAGGACAAGAAGCAATAGACTTAAATTGCAGCAAGGGTGGTTTAGGTTGGACATTAGGAAAAACTTCCTAACTGTCAGGGTGGTTAAGCACTGGAATAAATTGCCTAGGAAGGTTCTGGAGTCTTCATCATTGGAGATTTTTAAGAGCAGGTTAGACAAACACCTGTCAGGGATAGGCTAAATAATACTTAATCCTGCCATGAGTGCAGGGGACTGGACTAGATGATCTCTTGAGGTCTCTTCCAGTTCTATGATTCTATGATGCTTTGGCTCGCACCTAGGAAAGAGGGAAGTATGCTCGTCTCCAGGGCACACGTACCCAGAGCTGTCATACTGGACCTTGTTGTGTAGTTTTCCCTCTGCGCCATTTTTGTTTAGTTTACAAACCGGGGAGGGGTTTGGTTGCTGTTTTCTGTTTATCATGATTCCATCTGGATGGAGAGCAGTGTCTCAAAACAGATGCTGACCCCATGCTACCTTTGCATGCCAACAATCCCACGGCCTCGCTCTCGTCTTGTTTAGATTCTTCCCTTCCCTGCCAGTTTCCCATAAGAGAAAATTCACTACCGATGGTGTCAGAGTTTGTCTCTCCCATCCCAGTCTCCGTGCTTGCCCATTGGGTGGGGTGCGGAACATGAGGTTCCATGAAGAACCCCCCTAGCCATGAATCCCAATCCGCTTCAGGTGTTGTATTTTAAATCAAATGTACTGTTGCCAAGCTCTGCTCGGATTTGGCCGATGCTCTTTATTTTTAATTTTTCTCCCTTTACAACGTGGAAATGTTGCTGCCCTGAGAGGCCGTGTGCGTGTGAACTGGCTGGCAAACGGCCTCAGCATTTTGGGAGGAAAGAAACCCAGTGCTGGTTTTGAAAAGCTCCTTTCAGAGCTACTTAATGGGCACAAATGGTTTTGTTTTCATAACTGATGTGGATATGGTTTGTTTTGAGGCCGTTAAACAGAATGAGGATGTCAGCAGAAAGGGCTGTTTTTGTGTTTTAGGGAGTTTTTAACTGGTGCTTTTCTGTGTTGATAGCCTCAGTGCTCTTCAGGAGTGAGATTGTGTAGTTAACACCTTTTTATTCACCTTCCTAAGTGACATCTCATCAGAGAGAGAGGTTTTAAAAAAGAAAAATGATTCTTTCTCTCAAAATACTGGGAACCTTCTAACCTCTCTAATGCATTGCACTTCCCTGGCCCCTGCCTGCCATCCAATGATCTCAAAGGGCCTTATAAAGAATAATGAACTAAACAGCCTAATTACCCCGGTCATAATATTCACCTACATTGTACCTATTTTACAGGTGGGAAACTGAGACAGGGAGGCCAAGACCAACATTTTCAAAAGTGGTCACTTATTGTGGGTAGGTCAGTTTTTGGGAGCCCAACAAGAGGCCGGTTTCCCCAAGCGCTGAGCACCCTACAGCGCCTATTGGAAGTCAGTGGGAGCTGTGAGTGCTCAAGGTGTGTTGAGTTGAGCCTCTAAAATTAGAGGCCACTTTTGAAAATTTGGCAGCAAGTGACTGGCCCAAGTTCCCATAGGGAGCTGAGAACAGAATCTGGATCTCCTGACTCCTGGCCTTTTGTTTTAACTGCAAGACCATTTTTCCCTGGGCTGCTGAACCAGGCAAGCTGCATTGCTACCCTGCTTGCTGCAAACATGACTCTGCTCAGTTTATCTTCCCATTTGTTCTCTTTGCACATATGCATGTAGCACTATTGATATCAGTGCAAGGGGCGCATCACATGGATTTTGCAGGAAGTTAATTTGTGCAAACATGCTCACAGTGTTACAGCTACTTGCAAGCTCTTTGAGGCAGGGATCATCTATTTTGTTCAGTGTTTGTGCAGCACCTCGCACAGGGGGCTTCTTGTCCGTGACTAGGGCTCCTAGGTACTACAGCAATTCAAAGAATAATACTAATTGCTTGGGGTTTATCAATTGTCCTTTCATGTCACCAACTTAGACTCAGCTCAGTTGTTTGAACTGTTGTCCTGCCCTCACTAGTTTGAGTTGACCTTCATGAAAGGAGCACTGTCTAAGATGGGTCTGAGGTCCTTTAAGGAGCAGACAGAGTGGCTGAATAGTCTTGATATACTGCAAGAGGGCAAGGAGAGGACTTATTTGCAGTTGATCGGGGTGAAGATCAGGAGTGATGACCTTTGAACGACACTAATCCCCAAAACCTCGGTTTTGTTGACCGAAAATAAATAGAATTTTAGGGGGAGGGGGAAACCATGAAAGCTAAAAGTAAATAAATACACTGGTTTCAGTGCAAACAGTTTGGATTTTGTGAGAGCTGAATGCTGCAGAATTCGGTTCCTGCATCACAACTAAGACGTGAAATTGACAATAAACAGAGCTGGCCAGTTTTCCTGTCCATGCTGAGCGAGGTGCAAAAAGGCAACTCAATGTCTCTCTCCCCTCTTGTGTATTCTTATTGATTGTTTGTATTACAGTAGCATCTAGAGGCCCCAAGTGAGTTGTGGCCCATTTGTGCTAGGCACTGTACAAACCCATTGTAAGAGAGCGCTCCTGCTGTACTGATTCTGTAGTCAAAACAGACAAAGTCGATGGGAGGGGGAACAGAGGCCCAGGGAGGTGAAGTGACTTGTCTGGGTCACACAGTGGATCAGTGGCAGAGCTAGGAATAGACCATGGAGAACCTGAGTCCCAGTCCAATGTCCTGTCCACTGGGCCATGCTGCTCTGACACGCTGTCTGTTCCTTGCTCCCTCCTACCTTCTGTCGAGACACTGGAGAGGCTTTGCTTGTGTGGCAGTCCTGAGCTCTCAAGCTTTTTCCCCGCTGCTGGTCTGACTATGGGAAGAGCTAAATTGGGGAGGAGCTGAGGCCGCTGCATTCAGCTTGCTTGGCTCCCCAGCCCTCACCTTGCATGTATCCCCTGATTAGAAAAAATGCATCCGTGCTTGGGAGTGGGGTGTACAGCTGTTTCCCTTCCACAAACCTCCCTCTGGGATCATGTGTGCAGCTAGTGAAGGGAAGTTAGGAAATCTGCATTCTGTTCCATACTCTGACACAATCTATGTTGACAGATATTGGGCGAGTATTTTAACCTCTGTGCTTCAATTTCTCTATCTGTAACTGGGGTAGGACCGCCTGCCAAGTGGTTTGCAAGGCTTAGCTAATATGGCTTGGATGGAAGGTGCTCTAGAAATGCAAAATATGTTGGGCCAGACAAGAGGCCCCCCTGCTCAACACATTCCAGAAAAGCAGGACAGGTTTCTCTTGGCTGGAGAAAAGTAGATTTGCAGGAGTAACCCTGAAGCTGCATGATCGCAGTAATCAAACAGCCACAGTAAAACCCTAAAGAATGTTAAATATGATTTTTATCAGGGCCAGGCCCCTTTATAAATTAGAAGCAAGTTTGGATTAAATCATAGGAAAAACTCCTTGTGGCAAAAGCAAATAGACAAGGGAATAACTGCCAAGAGAGGTCATTGAGTTATCATCCGTGGAATACATTCAAACAGAGATTAGATAAAGCATAGCATTGGGCCAACTCGCAGTCTGTGGAGGAAGGTGAATTTTGACCTCTGATGTCCCCGGCAGTGACACCCTTCGCGCCCATTCAGCTGATAGAACCTCTATTTTCAACACAGTATTGTGGCTTTAGGGGCATCTGAATGAAGGAAGTGAGACCACGTTATGGGATTGCTAATGTCAAGTATTCAAAAACCATGAGGCAGGCCCCTGACGTGAATAATATTGGTTTAAAAAATGAGTTTAAAAAAATAAATTCTGGCTACTTTTTTACTTTCTTTCTGATTTTTGAGATTTCAGGTTCATGTTTTCAAGCTTCTCTCATGAGGGCTGAAATCTTATTTTTATTTTTTTTGTAATGAAAGTGGAGATTCTTAAGTAATCACATGACTCTAGGAGCTGGAGCCCTTAAGAAAAACGCCAGCTATTGCAACACTCACGATAAAATTGCAGGAGATAATAACTGACTTTGAATCCAACAATCCTCTAAAGTAGCCAGAGCCCTCGCTTAGCAGGGCCAGTCCGCTCTAACCTGACTGCATGCAGCACCATGCCTAAGAAACTGGTTACTTTAACTTTCTAATCCCCAACCACCTGCAACCCAGTAAGTGGGGTAGGAGCAACTGGTTATGCTATCAACTGGTGCTGGGCACAGCAAGGAGAAAGGCCTGCATTTAACCCCATGAGGGCCAGTGGTCTGCGTGTAGTTGGGTGGGAACAGGATGTTTCATACAATTCCTGTCACACAAAACCTTAGGGTCAGGAGTACGTATGGCCACATGGAAGCTGTTACCCTACAGGGTCACTCTACATCAGAGAGACTGACTAACTTTGTTTTTTGTACCCTTCCAGGCTCCTTGTCAGCAGCACAATGTGGTGTCCCAAGCAGCACTGTGTGAGGCTGAGGTGAACTCAGGAGAAAAAGACCACCCCAGCAACAGCTAGGATGACCAAAGCACGGCTGTTCCGCCTCTCGGTGGTGCTGGGTTCCGTGTTCATGATTCTGCTGATCATTGTGTACTGGGACAACGTGGGGACAGCTCATTTCTACCTGCACACGTCCTTCTCCAGGCCTCATGTCCCGGACACTCCGCCCACCACTGCTCAGGATGAAGAACGCGAAGGCTTGTTGGACATGGATGAGTTTTTAGAGAAGCTTCTGAGTTCTGGCCTGAGGCAGAATGGTCCCTTGAACAGAAAGACGGAGCAGGCCCCACTGCAGGGCTCCAGCAGGCCTGACTTGGGCAACCTGGAGGAGAATGTGAGAGGCTATGACTGGTCCACCCGCATTACCAGAGTGAGCCTGGACCAGGAGAAGCTGCAGGCTGAGCGGCGGAGGGCACTGCGGGAGTTCTGTGCCAATTCCAGTTTCACCTTCCCCGCTAAGGAGCGTTCCTTTGACGACATCCCCAACTACGAGCTGAACCACCTGATCGTGGACGACCGCCATGGCATCATCTACTGCTATGTCCCCAAGGTGGCCTGCACCAACTGGAAGCGGGTGATGATCGTGCTGAGTGAGAGCCTGCTGGATCAGGGTGTCCCCTACCGGGACCCCCTGGATATTCCCCGAGAGCATGTCCACAACTCCAGCACCCACCTGACTTTCAACAAGTTCTGGCGCCGCTACGGGAAGTTCTCCCGCCACCTCATGAAGATCAAGCTGAAGAAATACACCAAGTTCCTCTTCGTACGTGACCCCTTCGTGCGGCTCATCTCTGCCTTCCGCAGCAAGTTCGAGCTGGAGAATGAGGAGTTCTACCGGCGCTTTGCCATACCCATGTTGAAGCTCTACTCCAACCACACCAACCTCCCCACGTCTGTTAGCGAGGCCTTCAAGGCGGGCCTCAAAGTCTCCTTCCCTGACTTCATCCAGTACTTACTGGACCCCCGGACAGAGAAGATGGCCCCTTTCAATGAGCACTGGAGACAGGTTTACCGCTTGTGTCACCCGTGCCAGATAGACTATGACTTTGTCGGGAAGCTGGAGACCCTCAACGAAGATGCAGCTCATCTGCTGCAGCTTCTCAAGGTGGACAGGCTCCTCCACTTCCCCCCCAGCTACCGGAACAGGACTGCCAGCAGCTGGGAGGAGGACTGGTTTGCCAAAATTCCTCTGGCCTGGAGGCAGCAGCTCTACAAACTTTACGAGGCTGATTTTGTACTCTTTGGCTACCCCAAGCCAGAAAATCTTCTTAAAGACTAAAAACAATTGGAAATTGGAGGAGCGGGGAGGGGGATTACCAAAAATATTTAAAACTCCACAGTATCCTCCTCTTAACCTCCCAACCCAGGAAGATAAAATTCAGTATATTTTTTCTACTCATCCCCTTCCAAATTTGCAAGAATCCAGGATACTCCAGCCAGCTGTAAATCACCAGAATACCCCCCTCTCCCTTTGTGATCAGACGACTTCCTCGTTCCCTCGGTCGGCTCTGTCGTTCCGTCACTTTTTATTAATACTTTTTAAAAATTAATATATTTAAAATATTTAATACAAATTGTGTCTTGTGGGGAAGGACGAGGTGGAGTAAAAAACAAAGCCCCTGCCCCCGTGTGTGGTCTCAGTGCTGTTGTGTGTGCCGGAGGCACCGCGTCCAGGAGTGCCTGGGGTTTACAAGCCACTCGAGGCTAAACTCGGAGCTGGCGTGTGCAGGCACCGCCCCGTTGATCTTAGGGCACTTATCCCTGCTTACGCCAGGTCTGAATTCGGCCCCCAGTAGGTTAGACCCAGCATGACGTTGCACAGCTGGAGTACGAGCAATGACAGGATGGTGCATGGGGACCTGAGCAGGTGACTGGTGAATTGGCAAAGGCAGGTCAGGCAAAGAGAGCAGGTCCGAGAGAGGGGGTGGGACACTTGGTGCCCAAGTGTTAAAGGCCCTGTCTTGTTTCAGGACGAAATTCTCCCTGGGCCTGGACAGAGGGCCAATTGGAGTCCTAATGGGAGTGTATAGGCAGCAGCGGGCATTTCACCCGTAGGAAATCCGGATCACTTATAAAACCTTTTTTCCTCAGTGGTAGCGTGGTGGTCCAGTCAACCTGCATGCATGGTATGGCTTCGTTAACAGCATCCTGTTCTGTGGTACCCGCGTAGGAGTGGGCTGTTATCTCAGATCAGCCTTTATCAGTGCTCTGAGGCTGAACTCCTCTCTTTCATGTGCTGGTTTCTACCTGTCCACGTGTTTGTGTGCTCAGCTTGCTCCTGGATGAAGCAGTCTGCAGATATCAGCAACTGGGTTTCAAATAAACAAAAAGCAGCTCAAGAGAGAACAGCCATCTGGGAGCATCAATCCATCTAAGTCTGGGTGTTTCTTTTTAGGGCCAGGCCGCTTGACCCTATCACTGGCCTCGAATTCAACACAGGCAATCTCTAGACGTGTGACACATTCACAGCCCCAAACTAATTAAGAGAACATGGCTGTGGTGCGTGGCTGGGATACTTACTGCCAGATGGCTGTTAAAGCAAAGCAAAGAGGTGTGTTGCCGTTGCTCATGACATGATGTCCCAGTCCCCTGACTCTCTGTTTACACCAAATGATTGATGTAGGTTTAATCATCTGCTTTGATGGACACCGCTGCAGGAAGTGATGGTTGCTTGCCATGCCAGAGATGTGTGGGCTGTTCCCAAAGGAAATGTATGCTTTTAGAAATATTCCAGTCTCTGGCTGAATCTTGCTTTCATCGCTCTCACTAAATAAGGACTGGCCGTCCAGCACTCTGGATAGGCTGGTGAACATTTTATGGGCTACAGTGTTTAAGCCTTTCACAGACCTTTAGGTGATATTGGTAACTTACCTGTTGCTCAGCTCCTCAGATGCTACCACCGTGCATGGCCTCATGATCTTACCTTATTTCTTACCTTTATTCATTTTCCTTCCGGGGTGTCCACAGGCATGGATCTCTCCTTCCGTCTCCTCTGGCTCTCTCCAGTCCTCCATACATGTTCTTGTCTCCTGTTGCTGCCTCCCAGATGTTCTGCTCTTGTCTGCCCTCCCCTCCTTTCTGCTAGATATGCTCCTGGCTCCAGTTCTTGATAAATACTCAGCCACTGCAGTAAACTTGTCACCTGCAAGTGAAAGGTTAAAAACTCGTGGACAGACTAGAAATGGAGGGTCTGATTCTGATCCTGTCTGGTGTAGTTACACCAGCGGGAGACTAGAATCAGGTCCTCGGCGTGTTTTTCAGCCGTCTATTGCACTGGAGTGTTTGAGAGTGAACCAAAAAGGAAGGGAAGCGACTATTTCCAAGCTTTTTAAAAAAAACAAATAAATGAAGGCTGACTTCATCACTTGTTAATTTTTTCAATCGCCCGCAAATTGCTGTGAAGTTGAAAGATGCTCAAGAGCCTCATCTCGTTTAATGAGTAGTAATGGGGGTCTCTTGATGATTCCCAGCTCCTTAATTTCTGGAGGGTGGGGTGGCTAGAGTTGGTCATAGCCAACCCTGCTTTTTAAAAATACATTTTGGATGTTTTCATCCATCTTCTGGGCAATTACATTTTTTCCCTGGTGAATTTAATCGGTGTTAAATATTTGTGGATATGAGAGGTCGGTAATGTAATGCAGACTTAATGCCAAACATACCATAAAAAAAAACAGGTTTCAGAGTAACAGCCGTGTTAATCTGTATTCGCAAAAAGAAAAGGAGTACTTGTGGCACCTTAGAGACTAACCAATTTATTTGAGCATAAGCTTTCGTGAGCTACAGCTCGCTTCATCGGATGCATGCTGTGGAAAGTATGCATCCGATGAAGCGAGCTGTAGCTCACGAAAGCTTATGCTCAAATAAATTGGTTAGTCTCTAAGGTGCCACAAGTACTCCTTTTCTTTTTATAAAAAAAACAGTGAGGAGTCCTTGTGGCACCTTAGAGACTAACAAATGTATTTGGTCATAAGCTTCCGTAGGCTAGAACCCACTTCATCGGATGCATGGACTGAAAATACAGGAGGAGGTATAAATACATGAAAGGATGCGGGGTTGCTTTACCAAGTGTGAGGTCAGTCTAACGAGTTAAATCCATTAACAGCACAATACAAAGGGAGGAGAAATAACTTTTGAAGTGGTAAGCGAGTAGCCCATTACAGACAGTTGACAAGAAGGTGTGAGTAACAGTAGGGAGAAATTAGTATTGGGGAAATTAAGTTTAGGTTTTGTAATGACCCAACCACTCCCAGTCTCTATTCAGGCCTAATTTGATGGTATCCAGTTTGCAAATTAATTCCAATTCTGCAGCTTCATGTTGGAGTCTGTTTTTGAAGTTTTTTTGTTGAAGAATTGCCACTTTTAGGTCTGTTATTGAGTGACCAGAGAGATTGAAGTGTTCTCCTACTGGTTTTTGAATGTTATGATTCCTGATGTCAGATTTGTGTCCATTTATTCTTTTGCATAGAGACTGTCTGGTTTGGCTAATGTACATGGCAGAAGGGCATTGCTGGCACATGATGGCATATATCACATTGGTAGATGTGCAGGTGAACGAGCCTCTGATGGCGTGGCTGATGTGATTAGGCCTTATGATGGTGTCCCCTGAATAGGTATGTGGACACAGTTGGCAACGGGCTTTGTTGCAAGGATAGGTTCCTGGGTTAGTGTTTTTGTTGTGTGGTGTGTAGTTGCTGGTGAGTATTTGCTTCAGGTTGGGGGCTGTCTGTAAGCGAGGACTGGCCTGTCTCCCAAGGTCTGTGAGAGTGAGGGATCGTCCTTCAGGATAGGTTGTAGATTCTTGATGATGCGTTGGAGAGGTTTTAGTTGGGGGCTGTAGGTGACGGCTAGTGGCGTTCTGTTACTTTCTTTGTTGGGCCTGTCTTGTAGTAGGTGACTTCTGGGTACTCTTCTGGCTCTGTCAATCTGTTACTTCAGTTCACCAGGTGGCTATTGCAGTTTTAAGAACGCTTGGTAGAGATTCTGAAGGTGTTTGTCTCTGTCTGAGAGTTTGGAGCAAATGCGGTTGTATCGTAGAGCTTGGCTGTAGACAATGGATCGTGTGGTGTGATCTGGGTGAAAGCTGGAGGCATCTAGGTAAGTATAGCGGTCGGTAGGTTTCCAGTATAGGGTGGTGTTTATGTGACCATCCCTTAGCACATGTGCTGTACGCATTTCCTCCTACTTCCCCCACACAGTAGCATGTGGGCAAAGGTTCACTGGGGTCTCAGTTAAGATCACCAGAGGCACGTTGCTTGATACAGACCGAGTAGAAATGGGTTGATAGGCGGTTGCTGTTGAGACTGTTTTCGTTAGTGCGGTGTCATGTTCGATGGCAGTGGGCTGGTTTTGCAATTGGCAGGGAGCTCCTGAAACAGTTGCAAACCCCACATTGCTGATGTTCAGCGAGACTTGAATGGAAAACTACTCCACCCTCTCAGAGCCAAGTGGTATTTCACCAGAGCCTCTGTGGCCCATTCTGGAGGCACAGCTGGCCAGGGGAGATTATCCTTGGTGCTGAGTCATCCCCATGCTGCTTCTCCACCCCTCCCTGGGGGGCGGGGAGGATGCCAGGGGAGTCTCCATAGTGTGGAGCGCTAAGGAGATTCTGTGCTGCTCCAAGTTATGGAGCAATGCTTGGAATGCTACTGCAAATGAGAGCAGCGTGTGGCTCTCCAGTTTATGCTGGGGGGGCCTCATCAGCAGCCCAGAATCAGGAAGACACAAGGGTGGCATGGAGACCCCTTTGCCTCGCTACCCCTGGGCTGTTTATTTTCTGCTGTGACTGCTGGAGAAAGAATTCCCGCTCCGTAAGTTTAGGATGTGGCTATGGTTAATTCCATTCTACTGCGTGAAAACTCCTTGGAGTCGGAATAACCAAGTAGCAGGATGACTGTCACAGTTGGGACTGAGTGGGGTGTCTACGCTTGGCGCAGGAAGCGTGATTCCCATCTCTCATAGACATAGATTCATAGCTATTAAGGTCAGAAGGGACCATTATGATCATCTAGTCTGACCTCCTGCAGGCCACCGAATCTCACCCACCCACTCCTGTGAAAAACCTCTCACCTATGTCTGAGCTATTGAGGTCCTCAAACCATAGTTTAAAGACTTCAAGGAGCAGAGAATCCTCCAGCAAGAGACCTGTGCCCCATGCTACAGAGGAAGGCGTAAAACCTCCAGGGCCTCTTCCAATCTGCCCTGGAGGAAAATTCCTTCCCGACCCCAAATATGGCGATCAGCTAAACCCTGAGCATATGGGCAAGATTCACCAGCCAGATACCCAGGAAAGAATTCTCTGTAGTAACTCAGATCCCACCCCATCTAACATCCCATCACAGGCCATTGGGCCTATTTACTATGCTAATGCGGTCTTGGGATGCATCAGGCGAGGTATTTCCAGTCGAGATCAGGAGGTTTTAGTACCGTTATACAAGGGACAGGTGAGACCTCACCTGGAATACTGTGTGCAGTTCTGGTCTCCCATGTTTAAGAAGGATGAATTCAAACTGGAACAGGTACAGAGAAGGGCTACTAGGATGATCCGAGGAATCGAAAACCTGTCTTATGAAAGGAGACTCAAGGAGCTTGGCTTGTTTAGCCTAACTAAAAGAAGGCTGAGGGGAGATATGATTGCTCTCTATAAATATATCCGAGGGATAAATACCGGAGAGGGAGAGGAATTATTTAAGCTCAGTACCAATGTGGACACAAGAACAAATGGATATAAACCGGCCACCGGGAAGTTTAGACTTGAAATTAGACGAAGGTTTCTAACCATTAGAGGAGTGAAGTTTTGGAATAGCCTTCCAAGGGGCAAAAGACCTATCTGGCTTTAAGATTAAACTTGATAAGTTTATGGAGGAGACGGCATGATGGGAGACATGCTAGACCTCGAGCTAGCGCGCTCAAAACAGGAGTATAGTTGTGGTAGGGTGGGGAGCAGTGGCACAACTAGCCACGCTGAGTACGGACTTATGGGGTTCAGGCACAGCTAGCCTGTGCCACCGTGGCCACACGACTCTTCTTAGCATGCTAGCTCAATGTGAGCTAGCGTGATTATATCTGGTGAGCTGGGAATCACCCCCCAGCTTGTAGTGTAGACATAGCCACAGGCCTGTGAGGTGCTGAGCACTGTCGGCACCGCTGGTACCAATGGGAGCTTAGGGTGCTCAGGACCTTACAGGGTAGAGCAATAAAGCTTGAAATTTGACCTTCCGTAAAGTGGCCTCCACTTTAATAACATCTGTTCATTGCTGTTGTTTTGCCTCTCCTCCCTCGGCTGCTGGTTAAATTTGTGGTTAAAAAGCCAGAGATTATACGGACAGCGCCAAGAACCTTGGGGTGACAGACCCAGAGCCGAGATATGGGCCCTCCTGCTTTGTGAGTGTGGATGTGGGTTTAAGCCACACCCTTCGTGGACTGTTCTGATGATGCAAACTGGGAGGGCGGGTACAACCAGGCATGTTAATGTCAGCTCCATTAGAAACCCAAGGAAGCAATGCCGGGCAAATGGAAAAGGACTGATTGGTAGGGGAAGAAATCTTTTTGAGTACCTGCGAAAGCTCATGCTCAAATAAATTGGTTAGTCTCTAAGGTGCCACAAGTCCTCCTTTTCTTTTTGTACTGATACTGTAACCCACAGAGGGACTACAGCCTTGGCCCACTGCAGTGCCTGAGACAGATAAGTAATGAGACAGTACTAATTTCCTGGGGGATATTGGGTGCCTCCAAGCCACCCCATTCAAATGTCTGAGTAAAGCTGGCTTTGTCAGATGCCCTCAGTGTCTAAAGTAAGGTTTGTCCATGCTTGATCACCTGCCCTAAGCTGCGCTGCATTTCTAACTGGACTGAGCATGTGAGTAGATGCATGAACATACAGGGATTTTGTAAGGAGCAGTCTGACTGAAGAATTCCAAGACCTGTGTAACTGAGACCATACATGGTGTCACTTTAGCGTCTCAGCTGATGTGTTCCATGCAACCGTTTTGTAAGCGCAATTGCACGCTCTGTGATGTACCGTGCCCTGCTGAAGCGTAATGGACGTAGTCTGATCCTGCAGTCCTTACCCACCTAGCACTCCCATTGAAAACATCGGAAGGTCTAGGTGAGGACGGCAGAGCTAGACCCACGTTTTTAAAGTTACAGAGGCATTTGCCTCACACAGGCTGTGTCCGTATAACTCCTGACTATACTATGACCCGCTAAGGGCTTAATGTGTGTTTTATGTCTGTATCTCAGTTGGCAGCTGCTTTAACCATTTCAGATTGCCCTGCTGTTTAGTTAGGGGGAGGAGGGTGGAGTAGCCATCCTGATAGCAAAGGACAAACGGGTAGATCTGCCAACAAACATGAGACTGCGGAACACAAGGTTGTGACAAGTGCCTTTGAATTCCTAATGGTGACGTTCAGAATGAGCATCCACAAGGGGTGAATGCCAGTACTGAAGGGATGGGGAAGAATGTGGGGGGGAGAAAGGGGGGGTTTCTTCCAGCCTAAGCAGAACCTTTTCCGCCATTAGCAGAGACGTCTCGTGTCCCGTCGGTATCTCATGCTGCTGAGGTACAAGATGATGGTGAGGTGCTTGTGTGCAGTGACTGGAAAGTGATCATGTGACTAGCCTAAAAGGCTTGTTCACATTATTTTCCCTAGGAAACTCTCCAGCTGAGGATAAAAACAAATGGAGAGTCCTGGGTGGGTGAGGACAGGGGAGGATCATGTGTATCTGACAGACCAAAGGGTGAGCGGCGCACTTTTAATTTAACCACAAAGAGAATTAAGTCAATGTGTAGATGAAGGATGCAGTTCCCATGATGGGGGCGCAAGGTTTGTCATCAGAACAGCTTGATGGGATTGGGCACAGTCAGAAGAGGGATTTCTTTGTGGGAGACCATGTTGGGAGCTACAGCTAAGTTGGTGGGTTTGTAAAGAGATGCTGCAGTCTGATAGCAGATAATTGGAAGGGGAAGGCATGGTTCAGGACAGTGGATGTGGCCTGCAGAACCTCTCGGCTTTGGTCACAGTGGGGGCTAGTACGGCAGGGATAGAAAACCAGTGCCAGGTGATGGCTGTGATGGCCCATGCAGAATAAATGTGCCGCTCTCAGTCCTGTTTCCCATGGAGAGTTATCCACAGCTTCGCTTTCCCCTGAGTGTGGGTCCCTGAATGGGTACATCTCCCACGTCGTCTTTAAGTGACACTTGGCTGCTTGAACAAGGCTCCGACCATTCCAGCTTGCGCTTGGAGTCCCTGCTCTAGAATGGGCCAGTGCAGCCCCTCCCCATCCTGTCAGAGTGAGAAGCCTGAAGCTAATTAAACTACCAAAGAAAACACACCTCTGCCTTGAACTAAGGATGAAGTGTTCAAGGGAGTTTTATTTGGGAAAACTGCTGTTACCAGATGTTACTAGTAACATAAAGCCTTACAGGGCAATAAGAGCCCGCCAGAGTCTGGGCCAGCCCTGTGCGTGCATCTGCAAAGATAATGCTGGGCTTTGAAGCTGGCCTTCAAGGATGAAAGGGTTAGGAGGGTGTCTTCCAGCCCAGGCACCTGTGAAGTGTGAGGAAGAATCTGTTATCTCAGTGGGTAGGAAATTTGTGCACAGAGCTGCCCTCAGCTCCCACTCCACCATGTCTGTATCAGACGGCCATTGTCGCTATAGTGTCAATACAAAGATGTTATTAGAAATTGGGGGTCTAATTCTTCATTACACTAAGGCCCTTTTACGCTCTTCTGGCAGCATGTAGAAGCCTCAGAGTGAGTGGAAACTACCTCCTGTGCAGGGAGCGGTACCGGGCTGGCCTGAAGGCTCCCTGCCTTCTGCCCCCAGTACAGGGCTGGCTCAGAGTACACTGCACTATGGCTAGCCCCGTGTTTCCCAGGAGCAGTGGGAAGCAAAGCGTAAATTAAAGCCGCCATAAAGCTCCAAATATGGGAATGCAACTGTGGTTTAAAGCTGTGTTAACCCCCCACCTTCTGCCTCCCATCCCTGCAGGATGTAGCTGAGAATTGGGCCCCTTGTCATCTTTATCTTTGTAGGAGCTGAAGGCCCCTCAGCCCCCATACCTACTCAGTGTTGGTTCCTTCCTGACAAGTAAAAACTTCCCAAGTGCTCCGTCAGCGTACCTTCAAGTAGCTTAGGTGAGGTACCTCCTTTGTTACAATGCTTGTTATAATGACCTGATGTCACACCAGCTCTGCAGCCTCTGCTTAAGGATCTGCTCACACTAGATTTACTCTGGAAACCCTTCAAAGGACTAAGGGAAGTGCCAGTTCTAACAGGACCCTTTGGTTAATCCTTTCTCGGGGAGAAGGGGGCTCTTTTCTGCTTCGTCTTTGCTTTTGCAGCAGGTTCCTTTCCTTATTCCGTGATGTAGTAAATGTAAGTGGGACATGCACAGCAGCAGGATCATGCAAGTATCAAGACTGGTGTGTGATTTTTTTGCTGTGAGGGAAATGTTAGATCTGGTGCCCTGGCCTTTAAAAAGCCACAAGAGAGAGAATTCTCCACGTGGAAAGCCATTCTGGTTGCGTGGGGAGAGAATTCCACTGAGGCTCTCACGAGATTCTGGCAGAGTCAGGTCTCCTTTGAAAACATGGCATTTCCATTAGCAATGGAGTTGAATGTTTCCATCCTAAATAAAACCTACGTAGTTTAAAACTCAGCAGCACTATGAAGGCCTGGCTCCCCAATGCCCAGAGAACACAGTTCTCCCAAATGCAAAGATACCGCTAAACTCAAAGGAGCATGGGATCAGTGCTGTCTGCCCAAGGTGATGCCCTGCAGCTAAGGCCTATGAGTGTGCCAAAGACCCAGGAGGAGGGTGCCAACAAGGTCAGCAGAGGAGAAACTGGCTTTGTGCAGCTGGCCTTTTCTACAGGATAAATCCTGTTTTCCGTTGCCTCAGCGTCACGATTCATTCTCTTGTGAATAACAGTCCTGGTGGGGAGCAGTGAGTGGTGTGTGGGACAGGTTGGTGTGCTGAGGCTGTGGAATTCCCTCGGGAAAGCTGCTGTAGCAATTACCAGAGAATGGCGGTCTTTCTGGTGGCTTGTTTGGGCCATGCAGTCAGCCTGAGGAGAGAACTGCACCCCTGCTACAGAATTCTGCAGGATGGATCCAAAAAGCCTAGAGAAAGGAGGTTGCTATTCAGATCTCTGGGTTTCATAGAGTAATTTCTGTCGAACCCTGTTGGTTTCATCTCTGTGTAAGAGTCTAATAGAATTTCATGCGGAGGGTGGATATGTGACTGGGTAGTCAAGAGCTCTACTGTTCTCCCATCCAGCTCTGGTCCTGTTCATTCCAGTGTGTACAGGCTCTCACCAGCCATCTGCCTTGTTGATGCATAGGGGGAGCTTTGCGTCTGAGAGCAGGGAGCTGAACCCCGGCTTAGTGGGCAGAGTGCGACAGCAATATTTCAGTGCTCTGCTGGTGCAAACACAGCTGTGTACAGGCTCAGAAAGTCCTAATGTGGACACCTGGTTTGCTGAGCAGTAGGTCCCAAGGGGTACGTGTACACTGCATCTGGGAACAAGCCTCCCACCCTGGGTTCACGGGCTCACACTAGTGTGTTAGAAACTGCCATGTAGACGTTCCGGCTCCAGCTGGAACTCCGGCTTGTGGGGCTGGGCTTCAGCGCCAGAGCCAGCATGTCGAAGCGCTGTCTACACAGCTCTTTTTAGCGCACTAGCATGAGTCTGTGGACCCAGGCTGGGCAGCTCATTCCCAGGTGCAGTGTAGACACATTCTTCCTGCCTCACTGATGGTCACTGTGAAATCCTCACAGCGCTGAGTCCTAAATGCCCCCTGTGCCCCATCATCCAGGTGTTGTCATGCCCCTGGCCCGAGTTCTTGAGCTCCGTGGGAATTTGGAGAGCTTGGCACCCCGCTGGACAGAGCTGTCTGAGAAGGACCAGGGATTAGCCGTGAAAGCACAGGACAGGGACTTAGAAGGGCTTGTTCATATGCCCAGCTCTGCTGTTCCCGTGCTGTATGCCCTTGAGCAAGGCACTCAACCGTGCGGTGCTGTTTCCCCATCTATAAAAAGGGGCGAGATAATGCCTGCCTCATGGGGGGTTGTAGGATGGGATTCATTAGTTTATAGAGCTCTTTGCCTGGAAGGTGAGGTAGCAGTGTGGGGTTTATATATTATTCCGCCCCCTTCTTTTTGTTGGGATAGTGAAACATGGTTGGTCTGATGTAAAGTGGACCACCACCACTCAGGTCAGACTTGCTTTACCAAAAAGCGAGCTTGGAAGGCTGTTCACATGAGAGTCTAACATACTGGCTCTCGGATACAGAAGGGCCTGCCCCACAAAGATCTCAAGGGCTTGTACTGTCCCACGGAGAAGAGTCAGACTGGGAAATGTGTGTGGGTCAGAGTTTTATTTAGCACTCCACATCTGGGATGGCTTCCAAGCTACCCCAGATGTTTAAATAGCACAGATGAGTTTCCAAGCTCCATCATGGTAACCAGTCCCTCTCCCAGCCTTTGGGAAAGGCAGGGAAATGCTGCATAGCTCTGCCTTTTCCCCAGTGCTGCAGGGTGAGGCAGAGGGACTAAGCCTGCTACAGACATTACTCATCACTTTAAGGGGTCATTGCTTTTCGTCTTTAATATTTCCATATTTTATTACAGACCCTTGTCACTAAAATAATCAGATCTAGGCAGAATCCTGGTGCCAAAACGTGTCGGCATCTAATGTCTTTTCACCACAAGTCAGACTTAAATGTTTGCAAGAAAAAGTGGTCGCAGTTCAGTGTCTTGACTTGTCCTTTTACTTGCCACGCAGAGAGAGAACGCAACAGCTTCGGAGAGCTGCAAAGACGCTCCAGTGTCCGTGTTTATTTCCCCGGGTGGCAGGAATTCAAAATGGATGGAAGAAAAGGAGGTTGGAAAACAGTCTTGTTTTGTTTGGATCCTGGACAGTTCTCTGTGGAAAAATGGGAGGGGCTCTGGGGATAGAGAAGAGCCAATAAAACCAATGTGTCAAAAGCCGGCCAGCGGCCAACAGAGCATTCAGCAGCGAGTGGAGCAGGGCTGGGGTTGTGGGTTTGCAAAGTATAAAAGGCAGGAGGGTGGGGAGGAGGAAAATCAAGAGGGCTGTTAAAAATGGGGTTACAGCTCGATGATAAACACTTACCCAGCGCTGCAGTGGGGCAGCTTGCGTGGCTGTAAGGCTTAGTGAGGACGCTACCTAGGCCAACAGCAGAGCTTCTCCTGTCAGTGTCCCTGAGAGGTGGTAGCTATGATGGTGGGAGATGCCCTCCCGTAGACATAGCGCTGTCTACACTCAGGGTTAGGTTGGTATAACAGTGTTGTTTAGGAGTGTGGATTTTCCACACCCCTGAGGATCGTCGTTTTACCGACATAAGTGTAGACCAGACCTTAGATGAGCAAGAGGGAATATCAAGAAAGCACATGGAATCATGAATAGCATCAAGGCTTGTGCTTTTTAAGAGCAGGGAGCCAAGGGCAGATGATAAGGAAATAGCATAGATATTAAATAATTAATTTGACCGGGGTTGGAGTTTGTCGAAACATACTGCACAAAAGCTGAGGAATTGGTGCTGGGATCACAGGGGCAGCCAGCCGTTGACATGGTGATTGCTTTAGCAGAGGTGGCTGGGATTTCCAGACTTTGGAAGTGAAGAGCAGTTCTGCAAAACGCAATTTACTCTGCCAGCCGTTGAGGGCGTTTCTCACCGACGTTTGAATCGGAAGGTTTGAATCAGAAGCCTAGGTTCTCCAGCCCGACCTGCAATAAGCTCAGTGTTTGTGGCACTGGTCTGCTGGTCTAGGAATTGCTGTGAGGTCCTAGGCCAATTCTGAAACTTCTCTACAAGTTCCAAATCCAAGCAGGGGCTGGGCTTGAAGGGCTGAGCCTGTTGTTTAACCCAGTACCTTCGATAGGAATGAAAATGGCACAGAGAAATATTAAAAGAAAAAATCAGGCCGCCTTCTAGTGAGCTGTGTGCTCCCCAGACGCTTTCTTAAAAGTAGCTTACTTTAAGGTGGTTCAGCACAGTGGTTGGTCAGAGCAAGGGCACCGGAAAGCTGGGGTTGGTTGTATGCTGTGCCACTGACCTGCTGCGTAACCTTGGGTATGTCAAACAATCTTTCTGTCTGGTCTGTTTTTCTTTGGGGTAGGCTGATCTCTAGTGTAAACCACAAACACCTGTAGCCTGGAACAAACGTTTTGGAAGTGCCTGACTAACTTTTACAAAGGCTTTAGCTCCCTTGAGTTAATTAGCAATTAGTTAACTCAAAGGGTGTAGGCATCACCTATGTGTGTGTACAGTGCCTACCACAATGGGACCTCCATCTTGTTAATACATAATACAAATAACAGATCCAGGTTTGTGTTCCCCAGGGATATCCCAGATTACGGTTTCCTACGTAAACATTGACTGGTTTAATTAACCCTAGACCAGTGTGCCTTGCTTTTTCACTAGCATAATGCTCTTTGTTGTGGTTTGAGATTCACCATCTTTATATGTATTTTTGCCTGGTGCCCGGGCGCACACACACACAGGGTAACAGAGTGCTCGGATCCCACAGTAACAGGCATGTCAGAAATGGCTGACCAGATACAGTGGAACTTGGAAAAGGGTGAAATTCATGCCTCTGCAAAAGGCAAACACAATTTAGGCCTGTGAATCACACAACAAAGGGCCTAGGTCATACGCAAGCCTTGGAGTGAATTTCACCTGGACTTCAAAGCCATTCACTCCCTCACCCAAAATAACTTCACTGTAAGCAGAGGGGCGTCAGATCTAGGGTTGCCATTAGTATATTGCAATGCACTGACAAATGAGGACTTCCGTTCTACTTCTCTACTAAGGGAGTTTCACTTTCTCCGTGTCCTCTCCAAATGAGTCCCCTTGTATATAAAAATACTCACGTCCTGGAAATGTTCAGATTCTGTAACCGTAAGCTGCAGGCTGTTATTGCAATGGGCGTGGGAGAATCAGAGCTGTATTTATAAGGGGTGTGGACATTTCTCCAGCTGTGGCCTCACCGCCTGGCTGTGTTTTTCCTGATTGAAACAGAGCCAGTGTTAGCAGCCAAATATTAAACCAAACACGTCCATAGGTGGCTGCAGAGCCCACGATAAGGTTTTTCTTTCAGGGACTTAGGTATTGCTGCGAGTCCTAGTTTTATAGAGATTGTAGCCAGTCCCTGCCTCAGAATGCTGAAGCTGAAATCATACTGGAGTCAGACCTCAGTCTCTCCTCTTTTCCATAAGACTCCCAAAGACACGGCTTTCTCTTCTTGCACCCTTTTTTTGGACTCTCCCAACTTGCATCAAGTTGTAATAGCCATCACTGTCGCGTGCAGCTGGACAAAGAATACATTATACAGTGGGCCAATATCATCCCTGGTGTTACTCCACTGATACCTCCAGATCAGAGTGTCGCTCTCTCCTCGGTAGTCATTTTACACTGTCTGCACATTTAGGCTCTCTCTCTGCTGTAGAAACTACGGTCATAGGGGCCTAGGTTGTTACACAGTAAAACACCTTGCAGCATTAATGAGATGGAACCCGGCCAGGTTGCTGATCCATACTGCAGCCTTGCACTCAGCAGGGATGCATCATGGATTAGACATGTATCTTAGCATACAGTTTAGGCCTCTCCATATCGCACCACCTAACCATTGCTGACCACTTTGAACTGCGTTCCCTCCAGCGCAGCAGTTTCTAGTGTAGACAGGACTTCAGTATCTGAGAGAGTGAATTTATATGAAGATGAGGTGGAACTTCAGTCCTCAGCAAGTGTGAATATGAATTCCATCAGTTCCTAAATGGTGTCCCAGTTTCTATTTATTACATAGGGGTTTGTTTTTTTCCCTCTTGGGGAAAGGCCATTAAGTTTGCCTACAATTCTGAACTTTCAGAAAGTTTGCCTTTTTTTATATACAGGGTTTTAGTTCAGCTTATAGCAATACAGCCCAGCTGCAAAGTTTGCCTCTGAGCTGGGATGTTCATCTCCAGTTTTTTTCAGCTGTAGATGCTGAAAGTGTTGGTGTCTCTTTACAAGAGATATATTTAAAGACTTAAGACTTCTGGAAGGACAGGGACTGGGAGGGAATTTCCATTTGGCAACAGCGCAGTTGCCAAATGTAATTTCTCTATTGATCCAGTTTGGTTAAAATAGTGTTGATTGTCTGATGTTGTTGTCCTCTGCCTGGAGGAACAAATGGATATTGGCTTGTTTTTTAAGCACTGAGTGTCACAGCTGTAGGCAAATGCACCTTTATTTCCCCTCAGAGGCCCAACATCAGAAGATCGGATACTAGGCTAGATGAACCATTCGTCTGACAAAGTATGGCCCGTCTTATGTCCTTAAGGGCACCACTAGCTTTCGGCTTCCCGCTTCCCAGCCATCACCTCTTTTGGGTGGAGGCCTGTGTCTCTCTCCCTTCTGACCCGGGTATTTCCAGGCTGAACAGGTCCCTGCCATCACTGTGTAATTCCCAGCAAAAGACAGTCTGCCTAAGCGGGCCTGCTTCGCTTGTTCCCTCAGAGAGGGTACATAGGATAATTGCCCCAGTTATAAGTTACCGCACAGCTCTTTCCAAGCAATCCTATTTTATTCTTAAGGTAAAAGTGCTACAGAGAAAACATATGAAAAACAATAAAAGAATCTACATGCATGCGAATAAGCTTACTAGAGATCACCCTCTCCAGCAAGGGCTTTGGCAGGAGCAGCCCTTCAAAACGTCCCCCCTCCCCACAGGGATTTCCCCTGTGGTTTCAAGTTCATCACACTTTTTGCTCAAAATGAGAACACAGTCTTAAGGGGCCTTCGTAGGCCAAAGTCCTTCCAACCCTTCCCTAAGGATTGGGGCCCTCTGTGGACCAGAGGGCCTGGCTGCATAAGAACAAAAGCCCTGCGTCAATTCCCCGCCAGGATCTTTATCCCAACATCCTTTCTTTGTTTGCTAGTCTCTAGAGAATCCAGTCTGAACCTTTGAAGAGATGTTGAATAGGTAATCAGCCAGACAATGGGCCCACTCCCCAGGGCGAAGCTTCAAAGAGCTGATCAGTGGAGAAAGTTCATTAGCATAACCCCCCCCCACCCTGCTTCCCAGTGAAGTAGCATACAGTCTTGCTATAGCACACAAACAATTGCATTTTTAATACAATGGACCCCAAAATACTTCAACTTAATTCAATGAGGTTTGTCCAGGATATTGCCGGTAAATTGCCATCCGATGAAGTGAGCTGTAGCTCACAAAAACTTATGCTCTAGTAAATTCGTTAGTCTCTAAGGTGACACAAGTACTCCCTTTCTTTTTACTGAGCTCCAGGTATTTCTTGCAGGGATTTCTTTTGACAAAGCTGGAATCGGTCTCTATCGTTACAATACTGACTGCTTGATGCTGCCCAGGATCTCATTTGGTGACTTGGCTTCTTTATTTCTCTCTCTCTGGGCTCAGTCCTAAGCCCACAAGCAGAGCCCTAGAAAAGGGGGGAACCCAGAGAGTTTTGGATTGGGGGCAGCCTTTCTGACACTCAAAATAAACTTCTGCAGCTCACTGGTACAGCCCCAGCAGTTTGACTGCATTGTGCTGAGGTCAGAGCTGGCAGCATTGTCCTTCTAAGCCTTTTTTTAGACGTATCCACAAAGATTAACCCTCAGGCTGAATTTTTTCTTGGATAGGCTAAACCCATAGGAAGTATTTTCCCCAGGAAGATCAGCAACAGTCAGTTTGGGGTGGGGGAGGGAGTATGGAGAGGAAAATGGGGGCTTCATTTATACTTTAAACAAATATTTGGCTGCTTTTTTGCAGCTAGGACACTTACGATTTCAGTGCAAAATGAAGAGACCCTGCACCTCCCATAACTCAAGAACCAGGGTCTTCACACAACACAGGAACCAGGGGTTACCCAGTGAAATTACTGGGCAGCAGGTTTTAAATAAACAACAGGACAATCTTCTTCACACAACGCACAGTCAACCTGTGGAACTTGTTGCCAGGGGATGTTGTAAAGGCCAGAACTATAACTGGGTTCAAAAAATAATTAAGTTCACAGAGGATAGATCCATCTATGGCTATTAGCCAAGATGGTCAGGGACACATCCCCATGCTAAGGGTGCCACTAAACCTTTGACTGCCAGAAGCTGGTACTGGCCAACAGGGGATGGATCACTCCAAATTGCCCTGTTCTGTTCATTCCCTCTGAAGCACCTGGAACTGACCACTGTTGGGAGACAGGACACTGGGCTAGATGGACCTTTGGTCTGACCAAGTGTGGCCATTCTTATGTTCTTAAGCATGTCTCAGTGATTAAAACATGGCTAGTAAAATCTGTATCCTGACTTCAGTGCTCCTAGCTCGGGGTGACTGTAGGCAAATCAGCTTCTTGTAGGGTCAGGCTTGCAGTGCATTCGTTTCGGTTGCTCGTCATTCACTCCTATTGTTTTAAATGCAAGAAACTGTTTTGATGCAAACGATTGGTGTGGAATTTTTACACACACAGCTGTTATGGTTCCCCTGGTAACTGTAACTCCATTACACCAACTTGTATTCCTTACTATATATAACTTTAGAAAACGCCAGGCCAGGGGCCTGAATAGAGTTGCGGCGGGTAACTTTGACTTTTCCGTGTGTAACCTTTCACCCACAAAGTCACCGTGAGGTGATTCTTTTTAATTATTTTTTTTCAGAAGCACAAAGAACAAAAAAGCAGGAACCTTCACTTTACCCTTGGCTAAGAATTGAGAACAAGTCAGCACATGTGGGTTTTACTAGGTGAGTCTGCAGAGTTCAGCCTTGGGATGAGAGCCCCCTAGCAACTTTAACTCAGTCATCTGTAATGGTTGCTTTGAGAGAGACAGATAAGGAGGCAGTCTTCCTAACGGTAACATAGTTTCCTTATCACCATGAAGCAGATCTTATCAGGAATGTTGCAAGTAGCCCCTCTGAAATATACAGACATATATTGTCTGTTATCCTCTGCTCTTGTTCGGCTGGCAATATAGAAAATGCTAGCAATCAATGGATTAACTGGCAGCCTGTTGGCTTTTAAAGGTTCTGTTCCCCTGAATAACATTTCTCATCCTCTTCTGGGAGATGTTCCCTGTAAATAGAGAGAAATCTTGTAACATGCTAAGTAAAAAAAAAAAATGAAGTGAGAGGAAACTTGAGTCATCTTCCTGTGCAGTTTAACTGGCAGTTTATGACTAATAAACCCCACATTGGTATTAGTGTATTGGAATCACACTCATCTTCCTTTTCTGAGAAGAAAAAGAATTACGAAGGTGGCTGTTTTTCAGCAGCCAAGACACATGATTAAGGAAGTAAAAGCCTGGGGTTCTGTTCCTAGCTCTGCCATTGGCTCATGTGCTGATCTTCAGCAAAGTAACTTAACCTCTTGTTGCTTCCGTCTCCTCAGCTGTAAAGACCGTTGGAGATCTCAAATGAAAAGTGCCTCATTGCAATGTGAATTCAGATATGAAGTTGACAGGTCTCTTGGAAACACCAATGAGCACAATCTCTCCAGGATACAAGAGGCAGAAAGACTGGATTAGATTAATGCCGTGTACCCTGGTACCACTTACTATTATGTTTGAGCTGGTGAAGTTGGGAGTGAGGGTGAGAATGTGGGGCTGTGTTGGAGAGAGAAGTAGGAGAAAAGTTATATAAAGATGTGATAAATTCACAGTAGCCCTAATGGTGTCAAGAGGGAGAATAGAAGGGGGGTTATATAAACCCCAGGAGCATGAAATAATTTCATGGCAGCTCTTAGTAGGCAGTGTTCCTCTCCTGTGTTTCATTTCCCAGTGAAAATAATATATCATGACTTCAGGGGAAAGTTTGGGCTGAGCAAGGACAGCAGAATCCAGCCCAATGATACTGTGCACTTTCAAAGTGCTGTGCAAACCTGAATTGTGAAAATGTTCCAAGTCTCTCTCTTTTCCTTTAAAACGCTCACGTTAACCTGCAGGGCTGGCTGACTGCTTCCAGTAGTATACTCTAGGAAGACACACAGTATCTCTTGCTTCACCAGGCACAATTGCACACCCCTCTGCTCTTGAAAACTCACCTGAGTTGTGGTCCAGCTCTTCAGAGACAGAATGACAGAAGCAGCTGCCCATCCCCACACACTGCGAGAGGAAACTGTCCTTCAAGCAGGAATCATTTAGGGAAAGTTCTATGGCCTGTGTTAAGCGGGAGGTCAGACTAGATGATCACAGTGGTCCTTTTCTGGCCTCTGAATTTATGAGCATTCTGTGTACCACCATCCATCACAGCATCTCCTCGTGGCAAACAAGCTAGACCCAAAGCACTGAATCGGGCAGAGTTACTGCAGGAAATGTGCCCAGAGGAAAGTTCTGCATCTTTGCTCTCCACCATCAATGATGTGGACCAGCAGAGGGCAGAATTGTCTCAGAAACCGATGAAGTGAGCTGTAGCTCACGAAAGCTCATGCTCAAATAAATTGGTTAGTCTCTAAGGTGCCACAAGTCCTCCTTTTCTTTTTGCAGATACAGACTAACACGGCTGCTACTCTGAAACCTGTCAGAAACCAAGCAAGCCAGAGCCGCCCCCACTCCCCTTACGGTTTCCTCTAGTCTGCCTGTTGGCTGTCACTTGCCTGTGCCTGTCTGATTGTTCTCTGCTGAGCTCCCTGTTCTGTCTGAGCTATGTCTTTGTGTATTTCTCTGAATTGACATTTAGCCGTAAGCAAGATGGTCTGTCGAGGACGTTGTTCGGTTGTAATGTGTAGTGCATCTCAGTCCCCTAGGCAGGTGACTGTACCTCTTAGTGTGCACGCGTGCGTGCATTTACACGCGTGCGTGCATTTAGGGTCTTCTTATAGGGTTGCCAACTTTGGTTGGACAAATTCCTGGAGAGTTCATCACATGACCTTTAATTCCTGGAGACTCCTGGCCAATCCTGGAGTGCTGGCAATCCTATCTTCTCAGCACCCATCTTCTTGGATCTGATTCACCTTCTCTGAATATTCAAGCAAGAGAGTTTACACGCATGTACTCCATGCATCTGATGAAGTGGGTTACAGCCCACGAAAGCTTATGCCCAAATAAATTTGTTAGTTTCTAAGGTGCCAAAAGGACTCCTCGTTGTTTTTGCTGATACAGACTAACATGGCTACTCCTCTGTAAGATTTCAGCAAATGGCACATAGGGTTGCAATACCAGTCAAGTTTGGCCTGGCTGCTCCTCCGTCCAGCTGGAGGCGCGCCCGGGCCAAATGGTGTTGGAACCTGGTGCACAGGGAGTCTGTTCCTGTACGTCAAGAACTCTACGTCTGAAGGTACCAGCTCATGCAGTGTGTGGGTAAGAGAGAGGGGAGACTCTATGGCCAAGGTAGACCTGGGGTGCATATGGAGGGGAATTAGTGGGGACTGCAAGGGGGTCCCTGCTGGGAGTGCGGGGACTGGAATTTGCCCCCTCTAAGAAATATCTGAATTGGCACCACCGCTTCCTGTGTTGTGAGTTTTTGTGCCTCAATCCCTGAGCTTTGCAGGACTCAACCAAAACATAAAAGAAGAAGTAAAAGAATGCAGCTGTGTCCAATGCCAAGTGCAGCCTTTATAGTATCTGCCCTTGCCAACTCAAGGGGCTTCTTTGCCTCAGGGCCAGATAGAAATCCACCATTGCAAACTCCTTCACTTAAGTGCCCTTCTTGGTTCCCCTTGTGACAAAGAACCAACTCCTATGAGTAGTCCTATTACCTGCTACATGCATCAGTTCTCAGTTCTCTGCTTGGGGATGTGAGAGTTAGTACTTGCCCGTGAAGAAGCAGTAAGCCTATTGTCCTGATCTATATGCGGGATGATGGTTATCAGATTCCACTGATCCTTGTGAAGCCAAAGATTCTTCCCCAGGAATGACTCGGAGCCAGATTACACCCAGGCACAATGGATGTTATTTATCATTTGGATTAGAATTTGGAGAGGTACATTTCTCTGGAGACAGGTGCTCTGGCAAGGGTTCTATTAACATACAAATGTCCAGTGATGGACAAAGTCCCTACACCAGAGCTTGAATTTTAAGGGGGGAAGGGGAGAGGGGGGCTAAAGCCCTTGTAGGAGGTTGCAAGTATTCTCCCTCCTAACAGTTGTTTGTAACAGTATGGGTGACTTTGTGCACGTCATTAGAAAAGCAAAAGGATGGAGCTTTTCAAAGCCACCCAGAGAACCGGGGCACCCAGCTCCCACTAATTATATTGGAAATTGGGACTCCAAAGCCCTCCAAGAGTACGGGTCTCTCTTCACCTCTGCAAGAGTTTCATCCAAGATAGCCAATAAGGTTTCAGTAATGGGCAGGGGTGCCTCTCCCACTCCAAACACCATGTTGAATTGGGTGGTGCCAGGGTCTCCTGAAAATGCTCCTGCTATACAGATCTACTTTCCCTATGTCTGCACTGCAGATCTTTCCAGGTGAAGATGGCTTTGCCTGCCCTGCAGGCTATACAGCCCTGTGTGTGGTTGGCGCAGTGCAAAGTGCCCACTGGCATAGATCTCGCACTCACAGGAGTGGCAGTAGTATGGCTGGAAAATTACAGCTCATTTCCTTGTTTGTAGTGCAGCCAGGAGATGTGGAGTAACCAAACCTCTGTGCCTGTCTCTGGTTTCCTGGGGGGGAGCTGTTCTCTCTGGGTGATGGCTTCACAAGGTTTGGGTGTAGAACAAGAACCAGGCTGAGTTGGGGGCGGGGGAATATTCAAAATGATTCTTGACTTTCACCTTCCTGTATGGTTAATTGACTGTGCAGCCGAGATAATCTGGGAGCTGGGGAGAGGAGGGATGAGAGCTTCCTCCCCATGCATGTGTTGGGTTGGGAGTTCCAGGCAGGGCTGTATTGGCCAACTCGGCTCCTTGTGAAATTATTCGCTTCCTCCCCCCACAGCTGGCACAGGGGGAGGTTTGGCTCTAAGGGACATTGGCTTTGTTTTCCCTTAACTTAACTTCCCTGGTAGCAGTCTGGCCTGGAGGAATGAGTGCAGAGCCTGAGCTGTGGTCTGGCTCTGCCACGGACTCACTCAGCCACATGACCTCTCTGAGCCTCAGTATGCCCACATGTGAAATGGGTTGCACTGCCCCCTGTAATCGTCTCAGGTAGGGTTGAATGGCTTTCAGTCACGCAGCATGGATTGGGGAGTAAGCAATTCCAGAATGTCCTGCATCCCTGACAGACCTGTGAGGATACTTTGCCCCTAATTTCACGCTATTCTCAAGTCTACTATCCTTGAGGACACGCATGTGAGCCACCATCCTTCCAGACCAATCCCCCTCCCCACTTGCCCCTTGCACTAGTGTCACTTGTTATTACAGCTGGCCAGCAGCAGGGCAGCCCCGTGGCCCACGGTTACCTCCGTGGATACTAGTGTATTCTGGTGAATAGAGTAGGTGGCAATGGGGGTCAGGAGACCTTGCCATTGTCCTCACTGCCACTGACCTTGGGCAAAGTCCTTACCTTGCTTGTGCCTCAGTTTCCACATCTGTAAAATGGGGATAAAGTGCTCTGCGATGTCCAATAAAGGGGCTCTATAAGTGCAAAGAATCCTTATTAGGTGGACACGCTTGGGGAATGTGGCACACTCAGGGTTAAAGAAAACTGCCTGCAGGATGAAATTTCCATTGGTTTGTTCCAGTTCTCTCCGGCCAGGCTATGAGGGGAAATGCTTTATGCGATGTTTTATGGCCAAGGGAGGGAGTGCTTTTGTCAGGGAAGGGAAGCCAGGAATGATTGAGGACCTATTAAAAGCTGAAACTGCCAGATCCACCAATCACACTGAGGGGCTGATTCCAGCAGAATAAGAAAACAGCAAACTCAGGGAGGGGAAAAACAGTGGCAAAGAGCTGAGCAGATGCGGGTGCTTCACTTCTTTCAATTTGGGTAACAGGCCTACCCCTACCCCAGCAGCAGCTATGGACTCCATTCCTGGCAAAGGCAGCCTGTGTTAAATGAGCCCACACCCTGTCAGCACCTTCTTTTCCCTAAAGACCAGGCCCCATGGACTTCAAAATGGGCCAAATTTCCATTGACTTCAATGGGGCCTGGATTTGCCCCAGGAGTGCAAGTATGTGAAAGGTTGGAGGATGGAGGGAATTGTTTCAGGTGCTCCAAAGGGACTATAGTGACAGGGTGCTATGCACAGACCCAGGGCGGACGAGCTGATAGGTACTCTGCGGTGTTTTATGCAGCCCGTTGCCGAAGCAATGTGAAATTCCTGATTGAGCGCCTCGGGCAGTTGGTCAGGTTCAGAACTTCCAGCCAGATTTGGTTTCAGAGTAACAGCCGTGTTAGTCTGTATTCGCAAAAAGAAAAGGAGTCCTTGTGGCACCTTAGAGACTAACCAATTTATTTGAGCATGAGCTTTCGTGAGCTACAGCTCACTTCATCAGATGCATACCGTGGAAACTGCAGCAGACTTTATATATACACAGAGGATATGAAACAATACCTCCTCCCACCCCACTGTCCTGCTGGTAATAGCTTATCTAAAGTGAGCATCAGGTTAGGCCATTTCCAGCACAAATCCAGGTTTTCTCACCCTCCACCCCCCCACACAAATTCACTCTCCTGCTGGTGATAGCCCATCCAAAGTGACAACTCTTTACACAATGTGCATGATAATGAAGTTAGGCCATTTCCTGCACAAATCCAGGTTCTCTCACTCCCTCACCCCCCTCCAAAAATCCACCCCCATACACACACAGACTCACTCTCCTGCTGGTAATAGCTCATCCAAACTGACCACTCTCCAAGTTTAAAACCAAGTTAAACCAGAACATCTGGGGGAGGGGGTAGGAAAAAACAAGAGGAAATAGGCTACCTTGCATAATGACTTAGCCACTCCCAGTCTCTATTTAAGCCTAAATTAATAGTATCCAATTTGCAAATGAATTCCAATTCAGCAGTTTCTCGCTGGAGACTGGATTTGAAGTTTCTTTGTTTTAAGATAGCGACCTTCATGTCTGTGATTGCGTGACCAGAGAGATTGAAGTGTTCTCCGACTGGTTTATGAATAAAGAAAAGGAGTCCTTGTGGCACCTTAGAGACTAACCAATTTATTTGAGCATGAGCTTTCGTGAGCTACAGCTCACTTCATCAGATGCATACCGTGGAAACTGCAGCAGAGTCTGCTGCAGTTTCCACGGTATGCATCTGATGAAGTGAGCTGTAGCTCACGAAAGCTCATGCTCAAATAAATTGGTTAGTCTCTAAGGTGCCACAAGGACTCCTTTTCTTTTTGCGAATACAGACTAACACGGCTGTTACTCTGAAACCTGGTTTATGAATGTTATAATTCTTGACATCTGATTTGTGTCCATTTATTCTTTTACGTAGAAACTGTCCAGTTTGACCAATGTACATGGCAGAGGGGCATTGCTGGCACATGATGGCATAAATCACATTGGTGGATGTGCAGGTGAACGAGCCTCTGATAGTGTGGCTGATGTTATTAGGCCCTGTGATGGTGTCCCCTGAATAGATATGTGGGCACAACTGGCAACGGGCTTTGTTGCAAGGATAAGTTCCTGGGTTAGTGGTTCTGTTGTGTGGTATGTGGTTGTTGGTGAGTATTTGCTTCAGGTTGCGGGGCTGTCTGTAGGCAAGGACTGGCCTGTCTCCCAAGATTTGTGAGAGTGTTGGGTCATCCTTTAGGATAGGTTGTAGATCCTTAATAATGCGTTGGAGGGGTTTTAGTTGGGGGCTGAAGGTGACGGCTAGTGGCGTTCTGTTATTTTCTTTGTTAGGCCTGTCCTGTAGTAGGTAACTTCTGGGAACTCTTCTGGCTCTATCAATCTGTTTCTTTACTTCCGCAGGTGGGTATTGTAGTTGTAAGAAAGCTTGACAGAGATCTTGTAGGTGTTTGTCTCTGTCTGAGGGGTTGGAGCAAATGCGGTTGTATCGCAGAGCTTGGCTGTAGACGATGGATCGTGTGGTGTGGTCAGGGTGAAAGCTGGAGGCATGCAGGTAGGAATAGCGGTCAGTAGGTTTCCGGTATAGGGTGGTGTTTATGTGACCATTGTTTATTAGCACTGTAGTGTCCAGGAAGTGGATCTCTTGTGTGGACTGGACCAGGCTGAGGTTGGTGGTGGGATGGAAATTGTTGAAATCATGGTGGAATTCCTCAAGGGCTTCTTTTCCATGGGTCCAGATGATGAAGATGTCATCAATATAGCGCAAGTAGAGTAGGGGCTTTAGGGGACGAGAGCTGAGGAAGCGTTGTTCTAAGTCAGCCATAAAAATGTTGGCATACTGTGGGGCCATGCGGGTACCCATAGCAGTGCCGCTGATCTGAAGGTATACATTGTCCCCAAATGTGAAATAGTTATGGGTAAGGACAAAGTCACAAAGTTCAGCCACCAGGTTAGCCGTGACATTATCGGGGATAGTGTTCTTGACGGCTTGTAGTCCATCTTTGTGTGGAATGTTGGTGTAGAGGGCTTCTACATCCATAGTGGCCAGGATGGTGTTATCAGGAAGATCACCGATGGATTGAAGTTTCCTCAGGAAGTCAGTGGTGTCTCGAAGGTAGCTGGGAGTGCTGGTAGCATAGGGCCTGAGGAGGGAGTCTACATAGCCAGACAATCCTGCTGTCAGGGTGCCAATGCCTGAGATGATGGGGCGCCCAGGATTTCCAGGTTTATGGATCTTGGGTAGTAGATAGAATATCCCAGGTCGGGGTTCCAGGGGTGTGTCTGTGCGGATTTGATCTTGTGCTTTTTCAGGAAGTTTCTTGAGCAAATGCTGTAGTTGCTTTTGGTAACTCTCAGTGGGATCATAGGGTAATGGCTTGTAGAAACTCGTGTTGGAGAGCTGCCGAGCAGCCTCTTGTTCATATTCCGACCTATTCATGATGACAACAGCACCTCCTTTGTCAGCCTTTTTGATTATGATGTCAGAGTTGTTTCTGAGGCTGTGGATGGCATTGTGTTCCGCATGGCTGAGGTTATGGGGCAAGTGATGCTGCTTTTCCACAATTTCAGCCCGTGCACGTCGGCGGAAGCACTCTGGTTAACATAGTGTATAAGGAAAGCTGAACGGTGACAGTGAATTACTGTCCCTTCCCTGCTAGGGCCTTGGGGTTACTCTGTGTTACTGCCAACCATTGTATAAGGACCATGGCTTAATTTTGCTAAGGAAACCTGAATGAAGGTCATGGTGTCTTCTTCTACATTATCAGTGAGGTTAAGGCTGGAGCCCTGACATCTCTCTTCCTTGACACAGGGCTAAAGTATCCGAGTTGCGGCTGCTAACCTTTGGGTCACTGCAGTGAAGATGGAACTTCCAGGAGATCAGTGACATTCCAAGTGCATACATCACACAGTTGCCAAAATGTCCTCGTAACACAAAATCAAAACACACTCTGCATTGGCAGAATTATGGATGCCCCTGGGCCATGTGCACACACCGAAGATGCACTTAAATCGACACAAAACCATTGTGGGGGGACAGAAAGCTGGGTTTCAAATCGATTCTATCGGGTGAGCTTGTGCCTGTAAATTTGTCAGCAGAACTAAGTGAAACAGCTGTGAGCTAGATTTAAATCAAATTAAAAATGTCCACACTGGAGTTTGCACTGGTTTAACTAAACATGTTTCAAATTGCACCTTTTAGTTGCACCTCCCCAAGCCCATCACCACCGCCCTCCTCACTCAAACAGAACAACACATCTCCATGCCTGTGACCCCCAGCAGTACCAAACCATCTGCCCAACACTTCTATGATTTTCACCCCTGTCCCCAGCGTAATGCAACCACCCTGTCACATTCCCACTAAACCCAAGATGCAGTATCAATCCATGCGCCTTCTGACTCATCTCAGACAGGCACATGCAGGAAGACTTGACCTCTAATGGACTGATCTAAGGCCTATTGAAATCAATGGGAGTCTTTCCACTGGCTTCAGTGGGTTTAAGATTAAGCCCCTCCTGAGCATCACACCATCACTACTCAATCATTGTCATCCCATATCCACTTCCAGTGCTACCACCTGCTTATTTTCGGGATGAATCAATCCTTTTGAGTGTACATGTGTGAACGACGCATGTGGACATGCGGCTGCCTTTATATTATTATTAGTGTGTGGTCATAGACCAGGACTCCGTTGTGTTAGGTGCTGTACAAAAGGATGGTCACTGTCCCAAAGAGCTTGTGTGTATATAATTGGGTGGGGCAGGCTGAGTTTTGTGATTGTGTACGTTATGTCTTTTGTGTGTGTGTGTGTGTAGCTCTAAGGCTTTGTCTACACTAGCACTTTTGTCGGTAAAATTTTTATCAGCCAGGGGTGTGAAAAAAACCACCCCTCTGACGGACATAAGTTTCACCGACAAAAGAGCTGGTGCGGACAGCACTCTCCTGCCAACATAGCTAACTCTGTGCGTTGGGGGTGGTTTAATTATGCCCGCAGGAGAGCTCTCCCCCGCTGGCAAAGAGCGGCTACAGGGGAGACCTTGTAGCAGTTTAGCTGTGCTGCAGTAAGATCTGTAGGGCAGACATAGCCTAAATCTGTGATTGTGCTTTTGCTTGATGGAGTGAATGCCTGTGTGTTTGAGGGGCAAAGATGTCTTAGGCTATGTCTACACTACGCACCTTTTAGCACAGACGTGGCACAGACATGCCACTAAAAGGTGCACAGTGTAGCCGCTCTTTGTCGGCAGGAGAGAGCATCCCCACCGACAAAAACATGCCACGCCCAACGAGCGGCATTGGCGGCAGAAGAGCCTCCTGCCGACAAAGTGCTGTTCACTCCTGTGCTTTTCGTCAGTAAAACTTTTGTCTTTTTTGGGGGGGGGTGTGGTTTTTTTTCACACCCCGAGTGACAAATGTTTTACCGACGAAAGTCCAGTGTAGACAAAGCTTACGTGTAGATGAGTGTGTGAGTCCAAGTGCATTGTTCACGGGTCACTATGAGCCTGTGTTTGTCTCTGTGGATGTATGAAGGCCATTGACAACAAAGGTGGTTAAAGGACTTAGCAGAAAACTGGAAACAGCTGAACTACGAGAAAGGAATGACCTTTCCAGCTGGGGTCACTGGTTGCTTTTGGAGGTGCAGCTGTGGCAGATTTTGTGTGTGTCTATTTCCCAGTCTGCCTGGGGTGTTTTGTTGGTACACACGGAGCACAGTATGTAATCATCTTGTCCAACTATATAATTCTGTTATTTCAGGTTTCAGAGTAGCAGCCGTGTTAGTCTGTATTCGCAAAAAGAAAAGGAGTACTTGTGGCACCTTAGAGACTAACCAATTTATTTGAGCATGAGCTTTCGTGAGCTACAGCTCCCTTCATCGGATGCATACTGTGGAAAATACAGAAGATGTTTTTATATACACAAACCATGAAAAAATGGGTGTTTATCACTACAAAAGGTTTTGTCTCCCCCCCACACCCTACTCTCCTGCTGGTAATAGCTTATCTAGCCTTACAATGTGTATGATAATCAAGGTGGGCCATTTCCAGCACAAATCCAGGTTTTCTCCCCACCCCCCAACAAACTCACTCTCCTGTTGGTAATAGCTTATCTAAAGTGATCACTCTCCTTACAATGTGTATGATAATCAACGTGGGCCATTTCCAGCACAAATCCAGGGTTTAACAAGAACGTCTGAGGAACAGTGGGGGGGGGGGCGGGAGAAAGGAATAAACAAGGGGAAATAGGTTACTTTTTATAATGACTCAACCATTCCCAGTCTCTATTCAAGCCTAAATTAATTGTATCCAATGTGAAAATTAATTCCAATTGGATACAATTAATTTAGGCTTGAATAGAGCCTGGGAATGGTTGAGTCATTATAAAAAGTAACCTATTTCCCCTTGTTTAATCCTCCCTCCCCCCTTGTTCCTCAGACCTTCTTGTTAAACCCTGGATTTGTGCTGGAAATGGCCCACCTTGATTATCACACACATTGTAAGGAGAATGATCACTTTAGACAAGCTATTACCAGCAGGAGAGTGGGGTGGGGGGAGAGAAAACCTTTTGTAGTGATAAACACCCATTTAACATTCATAAACCAGTCGGAGAACGCTTCAATCTCTCTGGTCACGCAATCACAGACATGAAGGTCGCTATCTTAAAACAAAAAAACTTTAAATCCAGACTCCAGCGAGAAACTGCTGAATTGGAATTCATTTGCAAATTGGATACTATTAATTTAGGCTTAAATAGAGACTGGGAGTGGCTAAGTCATTATGCAAGGTAGCCTATTTCCTCTTGTTTTTTTCTACCCCCCCCCCCCCAGATGTTCTGGTTTAACTTGGATTTAAACTTGGAGAGTGATCAGTTTGGATGAGCTATTACCAGCAGGAGAGTGAGTCTGTGTGTGTATGGGGGTGGGTTTTTGGAGGGGGGTGAGGGAGTGAGAGAACCTGGATTTGTGCAGGAAATGGCCTAACTTCATTATCATGCACATTGTGTAAAGAGTTGTCACTTTGGATGGGCTATCACCAGCAGGAGAGTGAATTTGTGTGGGGGGGTGGAGGGTGAGAAAACCTGGATTTGTGCTGGAAATGGCCTAACCTGATGATTACTTTAGATAAGCTATTACCAGCAGGACAGTGGGGTGGGAGGAGGTATTGTTTCATATTCTCTGTGTATATATAAAGTCTGCTGCAGTTTCCACGGTATGCATCTGATGAAGTGAGCTGTAGCTCACGAAAGCTCATGCTCAAATAAATTGGTTAGTCTCTAAGGTGCCACAAGTACTCCTTTTCATTTTTTCATGGTTTGTGTGTATAAAAACATCTTCTGTATTTTCCACAGCACGCATCCGATGAAGTGAGCTGTAGCTCACGAAAGCTTATGCTCAAATAAATTGGTTAGTCTCTAAGGTGCCACAAGTCCTCCTTTTCTTTCTGTTATTTCAGACAGTTGATCCCAGGACCCATGCTCTCTAGCTTGAATCCTTTCTCTCTCCATCACGAGGTGTTATTCACCAAAAGTGAATGTCAGGGTAAGAGGGGTGGGGATTTTTTTGTTCTCATGAAAGGTGAGGCTTGAAGCATTCCTTAAGCGATTTCCTCTTGGTATTCACAGGTTATGTGCCACACTCGCTCCCTAATCACGTTCCCGCTCCAAGCTCACTGTAAAGGTGGGAGGCCGAACCCACTCATAATCTCAGTCTGTCATCAGAGGCTGAACACTGGGAGTCTGATTCTGCTGTCACTTACGCTGCCATAAGTTTGCAGTAATGCCACTGAAGCCAATGGAGAGACATGGGGGTTAGAGCGGTGAAAGGAGAGGAGAATCACACCCAGAGAGTTGGCCTGTCTGAAAGCGACCTTCTGGGCAAGATTCCTTGTGAGTTTTACAGCAACCCCGTTACCCCAATGGTAAATGAGAGTGGGGGATGTAGCTCTATGGGACAGAGGAGAATAGGAGCTAAATAGTGCCCCCCTGTGTAACAGGGCAATTAGGAGCTCTGGTCCTCAGCCCACTCCTGGCTAGGACTGAAGCCTACTTTACAAAAAGAAAAGGAGGACTTGTGGCACCTTAGAGACTAACAAATTTATCTGAGCATAAGCTTTCATGAGCTACAAAAAAATGTGTTAGTCTCTAAGGTGCCACAAGTCCTCCTTTTCTTTTTGCGGATACAGACTAACACGGTTGCTACTCTGAAGCCTACTTTAGTGACTCTTTTCCAAGTTTTCTGAGAGGTTTATTTCATGGCCCTGCTGGAGCACAGTATGCCCTGCCTCATCCCCAGCCTAAGGAGAACAATCCCAGCTCCTGCGACTACCAGGTGGACGTGTTCATAATCTCAGTCCCAGAAGCCTCTTCAATGTCCTTCAACCCACCCTGCACAGGACAACCCAAGCTACTCCACGTTCTTGGTCTGGGGCCTCCTTTCCCACTGGCTGGAGGAGAGCATCCCCTAATAGGTGCTGTGGAGACATGCCATTCTAGACTCTTCAGGAACCATTGCTTCTGGTACTGATGGAGAGCATGGTGTATGTCTTTTATTCCAAGATCGCTTCGGCTTGGATTAAATTACTAACATGATCTCAAATACTGGGAGGGGAGAGAGAGATGTTTCATACGTCTATGAACAGGTGATGGTGACTGTTCACTATCCGTAGTTATGATGGGTAGAGTCTCCACACAACCTGCTATCCAGTGCGTCTGGCGTCTGAGAGAGAAATTCCCTGGATGGTTGCTATCTGTCTCCGATACTGGCTGCTTGTATGAAGACCGTGATCAAGACTTTCTCCAAGACCTCAGAGGTGGGGGAGTGGGAACTGGGAGTCATTGCACAAGAGATTCCTTACCCCCAGACTGCCAGAAGCAGGCTGCGGTGCTCCATGAAAAAAGGAGGTGATGTTCTTAGATCTACTTGTCCCCACTGTTTTTCCAACCTCAGATAACCTCCGTGAGTTACAATCATTCAGGAAAGAAAGCTTGTCCTGCACAGAGCTGCTGCAGTACTGTTCTCTCACGCTCATCACACGGATTAAATGTAGCCAGCCTCTGCCAGGATCCCAAATTCCATAGCACGGGGATGCAGTCGTGAGAGCACGACACAGACAGAAGGAAGGGGAGTGCAATCAGGGATCTGTAGCAGGCATGGAGGTGGTCAGAGGTAGCAGAAAGCAGCTTTTTGCTGTCCAGCCTCAATCTTGTACCTGCAGTTTATGGCCCAATGTTGAGTCTGCAGTCGGTACCAACAGGTTAGGTCAAAGTAACTCATTTGCAGGAGCAATCAAGTACTAAGGCAGGTAGGAAAGGGGCTGGTTTGGGAGCGGCAGAAGCCTGAGGGGTATGTCCTGCCCTCTGATGGGTTTGCAAGAAAGTGTTTTATCCCTGGCTATTGGAATCCAGCCTGAAGATCCCTTTCCTGCCATTAGAGATGTCCGGCTTGAGTTCAGGCTCATTAAGAGAGCAGCAGGAGGATGGCTGTGAGCCTGCCTGGCCAGTCACTGAGACCCAAACCAATTCAAATGCTTCCTGTCTCATTCCTGCATTTGACAGCCAGCTCTGCCCCAATGTCCTCCCTCCTTACATCTGAGCAGGTAAAAATAAAACCTGGGAGCAGAGACTGAAAAGACACCAGTGCCCGTATCGGAGCAAGAGAGCTTCTCCCCTCCAGACTCCGGCACCCCCACGGCTTTCGGGTAAGGAGAGGCATAGCACTGGCGTAGTAAGTGGTAACAAAATGCTTCCACAGCCACCTTATTACTAGTCAGGGTGGCCAAGATGACAGAGCGAAGGACAGACCTCAGTGTTTGACTAGCTACTCTAGGAAAATGGACCCATGTCTGACAACAGGTGTTAACCAGGATTCCAGTGCTCCCTCAACTGGAGTAGAAAATGGTTTAGTTGCTAATGCAGAATCGGCCAAAGCATTTGAAGGACCCATTACAGTGGGTTTGAAAATCCTGCTTTGAAACAGGAATAGATTAAAGCACACTGGGGAACAGTGTACGGCAGCAGGGTCCACCCAGACACTTAGAGCATGGCAAGCAAGTGCGGGGTAGATTACCCCCCAGCTTGCCGCAAACGAAGTGTTCATGTAGACAAGCCCTAAGGTAAATTTTGCATCAGTTTGAGAAAATAAGCTACTAGGGATAATGTATTCAAAAGAGCCTAAGCCCTATTTTCAAAAGAGACTTAGGGCAAAATTTTCAAAAGCACATAGGCCCAGATTTGTAAAGATATTTAGGCATTGTGGCTCTCAGTACTGCAACACCTAAGTCTCATTTTAAAAGGATTTTGGGCTCCATTGACTGTGAATTGGATTTAGGCTCCTAAATGTCTCCAACCCTCTTGAAAATGATATTTAGGCTTCTAAATCAGTTAGGAATTTCAATGCTGAGCACAGAAATGCCTAAACACCTTTACAAATCTGGGCGTTAGTAGCTAATTGAAAGTCAATCCTTCTTTGGCTCCTATGTACCTAAGTCACTTTTGAAAATGGGACTTATACTTCTAAAAAGTTGCTCAGATGCTTTTGAAAATTTTACCTTCAGGACCCTAAGTCCCATTGATGTTCAGTGAGACTTAGGTTTTTTAGGCTCCAGATTTTCAAAGGTATTTGGGTGTCTGAATAGCAGTCAGGTGCCTAGCAGGATTTTCAAAGAAACACCTGAGCTGGTTAGGCACTATTGAAAATCCCACTGGGTGTCTGCTTCTTCCCCTGTCTATATACCTTTGAAAATCTGACCCCTGAAGTGCTTACGACACTGAAAATGGGACTTAGGCTCCTAAGTGACTTTGGCACTTTTGAAAATTTTACCGTATCAGAGTGAGAGGCCAGCCCTGAACTTCAGTATAGAATTTTTAAAAAGCTAATCCCATTTAATGGGTGAAAGACAGTTTTAGATGTTTTAAAGACCTTATGGGTTTGATTTCATTGGCTCACTTGGTAGGGACATATAAGAAAGGAAGACCAAAGAATTCCAAAATGTGTGTACCAAGGAATGCCACTACATGGCCCATGATCATGTAGCCACCAAAATTTGTGATAACAGGAGAAGATTGCCAGTGATGAACAGAAACTTAATATACAATCAGACCATCTTAAGCTCCTTGCCAGAGATCAGTACAGGTGGTTCTTGATTTGCAAGGAGGTCATGTCCCTCTCGGATTTGCCAAAAAGGTGATGATCATTTCAGGAGCATTAGCTTACTAATTTTAACCCCAGGTTCTTTTCACATCTTCTTTTACTTTGGACAGTACTTTTCAAATCAGGACACAATTATTCCTGACTGAGGCAAAGAGGTGATTGCTTAAATCTTGCTTGTCATGGAGTGTGGAATAGGCTGATTGTTTCCTGATTGAAGCAGAAAGGGAGTTATAGTAACTTATTAACAATATATATTCAGGGTATATTTGACCTCTGTACACCTCACACTGACCAGGCAGTCAGTCCTATCAGCATATAAATCAGCAACTTTAAAAACATGATTAATTGATGTTAAGGGCCTGGAATTTTCTGTGAATATGGAAGTGATTTTGCAACCCAATTAACTACGTGTCTGACTATATGGTTGCCCCTGCAAATCATGGAGGCAGCTGTCTGCATACAATGAGTTGCTCCAGTAGTCATCTGAGGGGTCAGAACTGCAGGCCCAAAATGAGAAGCTGGGGAGGGGTCTCTTTAAAAAGCCGAGCCATTTATTGGTAGAGCAGGAAAGTGACTCTTGCTTCAAGGTTCTGAGGATTGAGAAGAGAAGGGATGTCATATCCACTGAATCTGAGGTCTGGTCTACACTGCAGACCTATACCCGTACAGCTAGGTCACTTGGGGATGTGAAAAATCCACACACCCCTGAGCGACTTAGTTATACCAATCTAACCCCCCGTGTAGACGGCGCTATGCTGGCGGAAGACTTCTTCCACTGACGTAGCTTCTTCCTCTCGGGAAGGTGGATTAACCACACCGACTGGAGAACTCTCTCCCATCGGCTTAGAGCAGAGGTGGGCAAACTACGGCCCGTGGGCCTCATCCAGCCCGTGGGACCATCCTGCCCGGCCCTTGAGCTCCCGGCCTGGGAGGCTAGCCCCTGGCCCCTCCCCCACAGCCTCAGCTCGCCGTGCCGCCAGCGCTCTGGGCAACGGGGCTGCGAGCTCCTGCTGGGCAGCATGGCTGCAAGACCCGCTGGGTGTAGTGTATTAAAGTGCTCCCCGTAGGAACGAGCTACTTACGGAGCACCAGGACTGGCAGCGGTAAGTAGTACACCATAGTAGCACATTCCTACGAGGAGCACTTTAATACACTGCACCCCAGTAGGAAAGTCTGTGCCTCCCTAAACAGCCTGGCGCCCACCCCCTATCTGCCCCCTCCCACTTCCCGCCCCCTGACTGCCCCCCTCACAACCCCTGACCCATCCAACCCCCCCCCGTTCCTTGTTCCCTGACTGCCCCCTCCTGGGACCCCCCGACCCTAACCACCCCTCTGGGACCCCACCCCCTATCCAACCCCCCCTGCTCCCTGTCCCCTGACTGCCCCGCCCCCTATCCACCCCCCCTCAACCCCCTGACACATACCCCAGGACTCCCAAGCCTATCCAACCCCCCCTGCTCCCTGTCCCCTGACTGCCCCGCCCCCTATCCACCTCCCCTCAACCCCCTGACACATACCCCAGGACTCCCAAGCCTATCCAACCCCCCCTGCTCCCTGTCCCCTGACTGCCCCCTAGGACCTCCTGCCCCTTATCCAACCTCCCCGCCCCCTTACCGTGCCGCTCAGAGCACCAGGACTGGCAGCCGGGAGTAGTACACAGTCAGTAGCACATTCCTACGGGGAGCAATTTAAGACCCTCCATCCACTTTTGGAACCCTTACGGGGCCCTCCGGCCAAAAAGTTTGCCCACCCCTGGCTGACAGCATCTTCATTAAAGCATTACAGCCACCCAGCTGCGCTGACGCAGCGTTTTAAGTGTTGACTTGCCCTGATACTTCGGGGAACTTCTGCTTCTATTCACTCCTAGGAGCCCTGCAATCCGGGCTGTCTCAGGAGTCTTCGTCAAAGAAAATATTTTGTTTAACAGGAAAGAACTAAGTGGCAGTTCTAAGGTACTAGGCGATTTATAAACAGCTAAGCAAGGTAAATAGCCGACTGGGGGAGAGAGGAGTCTCAACTTTTAGAAACTCTGATTTGAAGTAGCAGCAATACACTGTACAAATCTTGGGGCTGCCAATTGGACAGGAGAGGGATGCTGAGCAATCGCCGGCCGAGGGTTTGTGTCTTATGAGGAAACTTGTCTTATGAAAGGAGACTCAAGAAGCTTGGCTTGTTTAGCCTAACTAAAAGAAGGTTGAGGGGAGATATGATTGCTCTCTATAAATATATCAGAGGGATAAATACCAGAGAGGGAGAGGAATTATTTAAGCTTAGTACCAATGTGGACACAAGAACAAATAGATATAAACTGGCCACCAGGAAGTTTAGACTTGAAATTAGACAAAGGTTTCTAATCATCAGAGGAGTGAAGTTTTGGAATAGCCTTCCAAGGGAAGCAGTGGGGGCAAAAGATCTATCTGGCTTTAAGATTAAACTCGATAAGTTTATGGAGGAGATGGTATGATGGGATAACATGGTTTTGGTAATTAAATATTCACGGTAAATAGGCCTAATGGCCTGTGATGGGATATTAGATGGGGTGGGATCTGAGTTACCCAGGAAAGAATTATCTGGCTGGTGAATCTTGCCCATATGCTCAGGGTTTAGCTGATCGCCATATTTGGGGTTGGGAAGGAATTTTCCTCCAGGGCAGATTGGAAGAGGCCCTGGAGGTTTTTCGCCTTCCTCTGTAGCATGGGGCACGGGTCACTTGCTGGAGGATTCTCTGCTCCTTAAAGTCTTTAAACCACAAGTTGAGGATTTCAATAGCTCAGACATAGGTGAGAGGTTTTTCGCAGGAGTGGGTGGGTGAGATTCTGTGGCCTGCATTGTGCAGGAGGTCGGACTAGATGATCATAACGGTCCCTTCTGACCTTAGTATTTATGAATCTGTGAATCTGCCTTCGTGTTGCCTGTTCACGCTGCAGGAATGTCTCACATGCCTAATAAACTCATAATTCCGTCAGGGGAAGTTACCTTTAGATGCCAGCCAGTGACTCGGAGGCAATAACCTTGAATTTGTAACCTGCTACAGGCGCTGCATTCATTATTTTTCTTCCATTACCAAGAAGGATCAGCTTCGGGATGTGGAAGGAGGAGATTTCCAGGGTCAGCGAGTTTAATATTTTGCATGTCTAGATAGAATGATACTCGGAATAGAAGGAAGATGTTTGTCCTCCATGAAGGACTGTGTGAAAAGCATAAATGCATAGGGTCTGAGTCTCCTCTTGCTGGGATAAATCAGGACCAGCTCCATTGTGGGAAATGAAGTTACAGTGGTGTAAAATTGGTGCGGGGGTGGGGGTGGAACCAGGCCCCTGGTGGCAAAGTTACAGTTGATATACAAAGGGGTTATACATATTCTGTCAATCGGATGATAGTTTAGGGCTGGACCCTCAGCTGCTCCAGAGCTCCTCAGGGATGGAACTTGTGCTGGCAACTTGAACTTGCCTCCAAGGGCCATTCGGAGAGCTGGCGATCACTCCAGCTCCTCTCCCATCTCTGGAATTCCCATCCTCTCCTGTGCCCTCTGGCATTCACATGGCATAGACCTGGGCAAGCCTGCTCGGGAGTCGTCCTCAGCTGCCACCTTTCCATCCCCCTTCCCCTGCCAGGGACTGGAGTCAAGATCAGAATCTGGCCCGTTAAGTCTTTTCTTAGACGTCTGATTCTGTCAGGGGCTGAGTGCCTTCAGCTCCCTAGTTAAAGTAATGGGAGTTGAAGCCATTGAGTATCTTGCAGAAGGCTCTCAGCACCTCACAAGCTTGGGCCCTAGGAGCATAGAGAATAGCCAGAGGAGATCTGGGTTCTGGGTGATGCTGCTGTGGGCAGGTCAGCGGAGTCACCTGGATTTACTTGTTTTTCTTCTTCTTCCTCTTTCTTTTACTTTGCTTAGTGGCTTTGTGCCGTGCAAACACCTCATAACTAGGCAGAGTGTATCGAAATGATGCTTAATTCTCTTATCACACTTATCAGAGAACGCCACTGGGACACATTGAGGTAATTGTCTTCTTCTCCCCTCTTGCTTTTCCTCTTTAATTTGATCCTTATGTTTGCCTCGGAACAGCAGGCATAAATGGATGGCAGTTTCAATGTGTTTATCTTTTCTTACTGTTTTATTTAATAGATATGGATTGCTTGGATGCTTTGTTTAATGGATCTGTGGACAAGAGACGAGAGGAGATCTCATCTCTGTAATTTAAAGAACTGGCAATAAAAGAGAAAAAAAGAAAGGAAACGGTGAACAGCAATGCTTTCAAATATATGTGAACAACCATCCATTAATAAAAGCCCTGATCCTGCAGTGGGATCTGCGTGGCCCCAATCCACCCTTAGCCAGGTTGAGGCTTTTGATTGTAATCCCTTCAGGCTGGGAACCATGCGTCATAGATATCTCTGTAAAGCCCCTTTCAAAGTGCTACATAAGGTCTAACTCATGGCCCAGTGGCACAAGGGAGTAAGGGAGTGGAAGAGGTCCCTCACTCCTTTGCATTGGCTACCTGTGCCAGGTTGCAGCAGGAGGAAGACAGCAGGTAATTCAGAGCCACTAAGCCCTTCCCTCCTGTGCAGGTGGATGGTAGGGAAGGGACAGGATCTGAGCTCTGCCCCCCAGGGCACTGGCTAGCATCTCACTCTGCACCAGGGACAGCATAGTAAACACTGCCCTTTGCCAGGGCTGGTGGTAAAGTGACCATTCCAGCCTAATGCTCATTATTAATAATGGTTAACATCCCTACCCTCCGCTGTATATGCAGGAATGGGAGAAAATCACAAGCGTGCAAAAAACCCCAAAACCCTGTATTCCACCACACTGTGGCCTTGCCTCCACTTCTGCTCTAATCTGCATATTTTCAGCTTTCATTTTTTAAAACATTGCATTTGTATCATATGAAGATGCAGCTGTCACATTATGCTGCTGACCTGCTAACCCAGCCTAAGAGAAAAGTTCTCCTACCCAACAAGAGCTCCCTATGGGGTGGGATATTCACCCCAGTGAGTTGACACTGCACTAGCCCTTTGCAGGTGAATTTCCCTCAGCCATCTTGTTCTTCGAGTGGCTGCAGCTACTGACAGAGGAGAGGCACACACTGTGCTCTCTCCTGGATGCGTTACCTTTGTTCTTTCTTGGTGCTAGTTTTCCTTAATCTGCAATCAAAATCATTTTAGACTCATAGTGCATGTTTAGGTCTATGTGTCTGGTAACACAACACCCACTGAAACAATTTAGTTGCAGAATTCTCTTGTTCAGCACAGAATGCCAAGATATTGAAAGAAAGTTCTTAACTTTTCTCTCAACTGTGGAAGGACTTGAGAAAACAATCTATCAGAACATACCCACTGGGGACAAAAGCCTCTTGATCTAACATGCTTGGGCTCATCAGCATGTGCAGAAAATGGAGGGTTATAAATGAAACACTGTGTTATGCTCTTTCTCACTTCCTTTCCATCCATCTTAATGACAGAACTTTGCTGTCTTGAAGCAGGATATAGACCTTAGTCAGACAGAGAACTTCTGATGTTTGATGTTACTTTCCTGTTATTAGGATTTTCCCCCTGTCACTTCCTATAACAAACCCAATAAGGCCCAGATCCTCAAAAGTGTTTAGGTACCTAACTCCCCATGGTTCTAGGCCTAAGTGCCTAAGGCTCGTTGTTCAAGCTTTTTTGGTACATGATCAGTTTATCAGTTTTCTGATCTTTGCCATTCAGTCATGTTGCCCATATTACAGACAGCTGACCCTGCACTGAAAGGCAGTGGACAGTCCACTGCACATCAGCCTCTGGGGACAGAAAAAGGTAGAAAGAAATTTCTTTTTGCTACAACTCGGTGGCCAGCAGAAGTGTATTTAGAACCATGTAACATAAACATTACCAGCCACAACTGAGGGGATGTATCCTGTGAGAGACTGGACATCCTGAAGGCAATGGGGGTGGATGATACTCAGTATCATCTCTTTTCAGAGTAACAGCCGTGTTAGTCTGTATTCGCAAAAAGAAAAGGAGTACTTGTGGCACCTTAGAGACTAACCAATTTATTTGAGCATGAGCTTTCGTGAGCTACAGCTCACTTCATCAGATGCATACTGTGGAAACTGCAGAAGACATTATATACGCAGAGACCATGAAACAATACCTCCTCCCACCCCACTCTCCTGCTGGTAATAGCTTATCTAAAGTGATCATCAAGTTGGGCCATTTCCAGCACAAATCCAGGTTTTCTCACCCTCCGCCCCCCCCCCCCGAAACTCACTCTCCTGCTGGTAATAGCCCATCCAAAGTGACCACTCTCTTTAAAATGTGTATGATAATCAAGGTGGGCCATTTCCAGCACAAATCCAGGTTTTCTCACCTCCCCACCCCCCTCCAAAAACCACACACAAAACTCACTCTCCTGCTGGTAATAGCTTATCCAAAGCGACCACTCTCCCTACAATGAGCATGATAATCAAGGTGGGCCATTTCCAGCACAAATACAGGTTTTCTCACCCCCCCCCCCAAACTCACTCTCCTGCTGGCAATAGCTCATCCAAACTGACCACTCTCCTTACAATGTGCATGATAATCAAGGTGGGCCATTTCCAGCATAAATCCAAGTTTAACCAGAACGTCGGGGGGGTGGGGGAGAAAAAAACAAGGGGAAATAGGCTACCTTGCATAATGACTTAGCCACTACCAGTTTCTATTTAAGCCTAAATTAATAGTATCCAATTTGCTAATGAATTCCAATTCAGCAGTTTCTCGCTGGAGTCTGGATTTGAAGTTTTTTTGTTGTAAGATAGCGACCTTCATGTCTGTGATTGCGTGACCAGAGATATTGAAGTGTTCTCCGACTGGTTTATGAATGTTATAATTCTTGACATCTGATTTGTGTCCATTTATTCTTTTACGTAGCGATTGTCCAGTTTGACCAATGTACATGGCAGAGGGGCATTGCTGGCACATGATGGCATATATCACATTGGTGGATGTGCAGGTGAACGAGCCTCTGATAGTGTGGCTGATGTGATTAGGCCCTTTGATGGTGTCCCCTGAATAGATATGTGGGCACAGTTGGCAACGGGCTTTGTTGCAAGGATAGGTTCCTGGGTTAGTGGTTCTGTTGTGTGGTATGTGGTTGTTGGTGAGTATTTGCTTCAGGTTGGGGGGCTGTCTGTAGGCAAGGACTGGCCTGTCTCCCAAGATTTGTGAGAGTGTTGGGTCATCCTTCAGGATAGGTTGTAGATCCTTAATAATGCATTGGAGGGGTTTTAGTTGGGGGCTGAAGGTGACGGCTCTTGTTTTCCTCAATGAAGTAGCTGATGCTGGTGTGGAGGGGAAGCTCAGTTACTCTAGTCCCAGGCTTCCCTGGAAGGAATCATCAGTGCAGGGGATGGTATAGCTAACCCTGGCTGGTGTGGCAAAAGGGGGAAGCTCAGAGCTGCTGCAATAGTTCCAGACTTACTGGGGCTATTTGTCAGTCATTTTTGCTGATGTTTCCAGGATTAGTTTGGTTTTATTGTTCAGTGGTGGCCGAGGTTTTGAGAGGAACCATTTGCTGTTGGCAGGAGCTCAGATTGCCAAGTCTGACGTTCTACCTTGGAGACACACTTTACAGCCTGCCTGACAGTTATATCAATCTTCTGGCTTCTGAGCGTGCCTGCCTGGACTTGAGATGGGAAATGTTGTGGGGGACTGGGGGGAGGGAGGGGTCTACCCAACAGGACAAGGCCTGAGCAGGTAAAAAAGGTCCAGTAAGCCCTGTGCCTGGCTGCACCTGGAGGAGAGTCAGGGTGGGCTGAGCCTAATGGCTGATGAAGCCCAGCTGGGGGAAGAGCTGGGACAGGCATATAGAGAGTAAATTGGTGGTAAGAGCAGGCTACAGGAAGGAACTCTCAGTTACTTCCTAGAAAGGAGTGGAGTGGAGTGGAGTGGAGTGGGCTAGAGACAAAGAGCAGGTCTAGGGGGAGAGTAAGCCCTAGGATCCTGCCTCGGAATACAGAAGCTGGCAAGAGCCTGCGAGAGGGTGAAGTAATCATAGGAGGCTGCAGTGGTAGGGGGGGTGGGCCAGTAGACAAAGAAAGGAAGAGCACAGGTGAACAGCAATAGGGCTGAGATTGGGTAGACCGTGGTTGCTGGGCATAGGGTGCCTTTGCTGGAACCTAGAGTAGTGAGCAGGCCTGGGTTCCCCGGCTAGCCACTAGAGATGTGGCCTGGTCTGGGCAGTGGAAAGGAAGACTGCCTGAGACAGATCGTCCAGCGGAACTTTGATATCCTGTAAGGGGAAAATTATAGTGACCTGTCCAAAGGGCTGAGCCGTGAAGAGGAAGCAATCGAGTCCAGAGAGAGATGGAGTGAGCGACCGAAGGAGGGGGTGTCAGATTGGTCGAGAGTGGCCATAAGGAGGTGCCTGAGTAGTGAACCACATGACAGGGTCCAAGAGGACTAACTGTTCTTTACCTTGACAGCAAGGAAAAGTCCCTGTTTGAGGAGTTACTGCAATACATCTGCTTATTACCTACTGTAGAATGGGTTTCTCCAGGACACTGTGTCTAGTTATTCTGCAAAGTCCCCCCTTTTCAGTTTAACTCCACGCACCTTCTATAAGAGCATACAACCCAATGCCCACGGCAAACATCTGTATGGGAAATGTAATGCGTGTGTAGGGCGCTTGGGGTACTACTGGGGTGATTCTCCTAGCACTACCTGAAATGGACTGGATTAGATGTGCATCTAGAGAGGACCTAAGCTGTGTGATATGTTCCTCAGCAGTTCTCTGCCCGAACAGCTATGATCTGGTACGTGCCTCTGCTAATGGCTGGGGTACCATCAGTGTGAGCTTCTTCACCCTAATTTCTTTTTGTCATCTATGTCCCCACCAGTGGGAGCATTTTCGTAGCAGTGTATATACCCTGGCAACATTGATGGGCATTTTACTTCTGCATGGTAATTTTCTATTACTGGTTCAGTGCAGGGATTACGATACTGTTCTCACACTTGGTGTCGTAGCCAGCATGACAATGATTTATTTCTGTGTCCTCTGACCAGATGCTACTTACTGGGGGAGAAAAAAGGAGTGAGCTGTGTGAAGGCAGCAGCTTTGCTCTGACTTGATGCTGGATTATTGGTTTATGGCGTGTGGCTGGTATAGCCCATTAAATGCTCCTTGTTTGCAGAGCCTGCAGTCAGGCAGGTGTTCACTGAGTTGAGCAGAATGGGGCTTTCTGGAACTTGAGCCAGAGAGGTCATTATTAGCTGGGATCAGGTTCCTGAAAGTTCCAACAAAAGCCCATTTGGATGAAAATCTCTCTCTTTATTATTACAATTAGCACTGTGAGGTGCCTCATCATGCCACTGCATTGTTCTCAGGAAATACCAGGCAACAGGAGGGCAACTCAATACCCAATGCCACAAATTGCCTAAAGATTTATTTAAGGATGCAATTGCCCCTGTCAGTCTCAGAGGGCACATGCAGAGCAGATGGATGGCTGCAAACGGTCAGACATTGAGACTTCAGGGTTACCTGAGAGCATGGGAATTCCATGCTTTCATAGGCAGAGTAATGAGCACATTGAAGCTAGGAACTCTTAGGAAGAGCTGTTATGGTATTTGTTCTCAGAAGTAACTTTGACAATATAAAAATGGCACCTTCTTACTCTGCCTCTGGTGCCTGATCCAGCTCTGACTTGTAAATCAGGAGTAACTCCATTAAGTCAATGGAATTACAGCAGCTGGTATGACAGTAACTTTGCATCCACTGTATTTTGTTCCTTGCGGGCCTTGTTCCAATCTCACACTAATAGAAATAAGTATACCAAAGTCAACAGGTTACACTGGTGCAGAATGAGTGGAGGAGAATCAAGCCCTGTGTGTTTTCAGTCACTGAATTACATCTGTTTACTGAAACAAATGAGTTTTTGCTACTGTTAGCACTGCAGAACCAACACTGGCATGGGAAAGCAGGCTGGGGTCTCTTCTGTATTGAGCTTCAATAAAATGCTCAACTAAATTTGTTCCTGGTGATGCTAGTGTGGGAGGCAGACAGAGCCCTGTTTGATGTTCAGAGCGCAGATGGAGCTTACAGGGCTGACAGAAAAATCATTGCTTGGCCTGTACGCCCAACAAAGTGATTTGCAAATTCCTGAGAAAATGTAATCCTGGAGGCCAACCTGTTATCCTTATAGAGCTGCTCCTCTGCCTGCAATTTCACTTGAAGAGCCTCTAGTTCTCAAGGGGACATCTACCATCCTATAAAGGACAAGCCTCATGGTAAGGCTTGACTCTGCAGTGCTGTTCTCCTTGCATGTGCAGGTTTCCATGGGAGTCCTGCACGCGCAGGAAGAGCAGAATACCAAAGCTGGCTACTGCCAAGGTGGCTCTAGGAGGAGAATTTTTGCCTTTCCTGTCTTTGTAGCATATCTTCTCCCTGATGCTCATCTGCCATATTGTGTCATCAGTTTTTACACAGTACTCCCCATCCCCAGATAAGCTTTTGTGAGCCACTCCAGCTTTGACTATTGAGCTGCACTGTGGAGCTGTAAGGGAACCTGTCAGTTCTTCCTGTAAATACTGTGTACCCCCAAAAGAGCCTAGAGAGTCTAGAAGAAGAATGTCTTGTGATTAAAGCACTGGGCTGGGACAAAGGAAACCTGGGTTCATTTCCCTGCTCTGCCAAAGACCCCCTGTGTGACATTAGACTAGTCACTGCATCTCTGTTTCTTGTCTGTAAAATAGGGATAATTCTAATTCCCTGTCTCACAGAGAGGATAAATGTATTAATGATCGTGAAGCACTGAGAAATTACAATAATGATGCCATTTAGATACCTAGGCAGATAGCAAAAATGAACCTGCTGTTTTACAGGCTGGTTGTTATGCAGAGTATGCTCTGAACTGCAGAAAGATCCCCGTGCACTAGGCAGAACTCATGAAATAATGAAATTGGTTGTGAGAGGCAAGGAGGTGCTTTGGACCCATCACTGATAATATGTTTGATGTGCATCAACCTGCAAACTTCTTTGGAGACAATTAAAGAGATATTGGAGTTTAAGGGGATTAGGTGGATCCTGTCATCTGGGCTTCACATACCATCTACCTGTTGCTGCTTATGCATGTTAATATCTGGAAATGGAAATAGAAAGGTCTCTTCTGAGAGTGTACGGCTTTCTGAGATCCTTAGGCTGTGTGGCTGTTGCAGATTTAATAGCTTTATTAGTTTAATTGTCCAGATCTTTATCGTAACATATTAGCAGGTACTTGTGAGCTTTAATAAAATTGGCAGTTCTATTTTTTTGCCAGTAACTAGTTTAAGATGTTTCACTTCACTGTCTAGATCTTTTTCTTTCTTTTATTTTCCATATAGCATATTACACTTTCCTTCACTGCCCTGAGAAATAACGTCTGGGCTTGTGAGCACTAGATAATGGGATAAATCTGCCTAAACAATACATTCATCATACACTCTTTTTTTATTCACATCCTGCATAAGCAGCCACACCTTTTCTGCAACAAAATAGCTGAGAAAAGAAAACTGGGAATTGAAAAAAAAACCCCTCATGTGGAAGATGGATTATGCAACACCCGAGTTGGATGCATTCGATGTATAATCCATTTCCGACACAGGAGTCGGAGACAGATACAGGATCTCTGACTCATAGTCAATAGGTAGCTGTGGAGATCCTCTGAAAGGTGCTCTCGGGGATGACTATCCCTCGCAAGTTCAGCCTTGCTAAGGTAATCAGAAATGCTCCTCAACCTGCACTGGCTAAGGGTGACAAAGTTCTGAGCTGCACAGCATGGTGAAGGGAAGTCAAGCTAGAGAACCCTTCACTTTGGATGGAGCTAACTGTACCTGAGATGAACGGGGATCAGTTTATGTTCAGGAGAGGATTCTCAAAGATTTGCATATCAGAAACACATGTGATCCACAT